>NW_023270971.1:3306341-3790149 GCF_011800145.1 Mirounga leonina
GCGAGGAGCTTCCCCTCTGGAGAGGCGGAAGCTGGCGAGGAGCTTCCGCTCACGCAGGCCGCTGGCGGAGCTCACCGTGGGAGCCGGCAGCACTGCTCTGGAGCCGCCACGCAACTGCCGTCTTTGGAGCTGTTGTAGTTGGCTCAGCCCAAACCCGCATTTCCAGTTTTCACACTATCTGTAAACGTTGGATTCTCAAGGCTTTCCTATTTAATATCAAACAAGTGAGAAAAAAAAAAATCTCATCAGCTCATTAGCGCTGTGCCAGACTCGCGCTGGGATATGGCGGCGACTGGAACTCAGCTGCGCCGAGACCTCAGTAGGATTTCTCAAATGGCTGAACGGAGAGCAATACATCAACCTACCGAAATCTCCCGTGCCATTTGGTTTAAATATTAAAGTTCCTTTGAGGTTAAGTATTAGAACCAGAAGGAAGGCAGTTTACAGTCTGTGAGCCTGGGCTCCACATGCTGCAACTGTCACAAATGTACCTCCTTTCGGCAAGAGGGGTCACTGCCAGCCCCAAATCTCCCCAGCTCCGTCTGCTGCTGGGAACTGGACTTCCGCCTTCCCATCAACCTTTGCCCAAGGCTGCTAAACCCTCAGTCTAGACTGACAGATTGACAGAAATAAAATGCAAGCCCCAAATGCGAAGCGCATGTGTCATTTTAAATTTTCTAGTAGCCATGCTAAAAAATAAAGTAAAAAATCAACATAAACCGGTGAGATGAATTTTAATAATATATTTTGTCTAACCCGATATATCCAAAATACTATCATCTCAACATGTAATCACTATAAAGGTTGTTAAGGAGATCCTTGACATTTTTTCCATTACCAAGTCTTTGAAATCTGGTGTGTAATTTATACTTACCACACACCTCAATCTGGACCGGTCACCTTTCAAGGGCTAAATTGTTTCAGCATTGGACAGCACAGGTCTAGACTAATTCCACACACTGCACTATATCCTAAAGCGGCAGGCTGGTGGTGAAAACACCCAGCAGAGTCTGAGGAAGGTTCTCGGGAGACTAAGAATTGGGAGGACCCCGTGAAACAGAATCTGTCACCACAGATCCTTTTGAAGTGCATTTGTTTGCAATAACTTCTATAAACATCACCGGTTCCCTGTTCTTTGTTTCACAGTTTGGGGACCCAATTTATCTCCGATGGAGGAGAGTATTATTTTCTCAGCTGCAAATCATGTTAATTGGGCAGCAAATAGATAGGAATGTGGAGTAAACACCCCTAATACCTTTAATGCTTTGATGACTTTTCCAGCCCCATACTGTAGGTACTGTATTGAAGGGGGGGTAGCAGCCCGTGTTCCTTCTAAGGACAAGCCGCCGCATACTGCAGGGAAGGGGGCTCCTGGACACATTTGAAAGGGGATGCATTTCAAAGTTCTGGTCTCTGGTTGTTTGCTTTTGTTTGACACTCGAACAACTCGCATCATTTGACCAGAGTAAGTGCAAAAGGCAAGTCATCAGGGGTCTTCTGACAAGTTTGGGAAGATGCTGCAGTGCCTAGTGGCATTTGGTTAAAGCACTGATTTCTTTCCCGTGGGGGGGGGGGGGTGGTCAATGTGCCAGATGCTTTTCCTTCTCTAACACTGCCCCTCTCTAAGCTCGTGGGTCGGAGGATGCCCAACCAACTCTACTGGACCATGAGTGGTCTGCCTTCCTATCCTAAAATGGGAGGAGCAGTTGTGGAATAAAGAGAAACTTGGAGCAGAAGAATGCTGACCTAATCTTGGGCAGACCAGTTGTAGCGATGAATATATATGTCAGCTGAAGATCTAGAAATTGGTTTCCGTAAAACCATCCAACTTTGTACCCATGGGAACGTCCTGCAGTTTGATACCTGCTGACTTGGAGCGCACCAAAACCTCAGGCAAGTCTTCAAACGCTTTCCTCCAGAGTCCTCAGTATGATCCTGTTCCTCTTCCTCAGATCCAGATCTTCGTTCTGCTTCCCATGGGCCCCTTTATATCTCAACAGGGATGACACAGCCACTTGGCATTCAGAACCCCAACACCCCAGAGGACCTATAAGCTCACATTTCTTTGCCTAACCACAACTTCAGGAAGAACACGGCTGATATAGGTTAAGTTTAACAGCTCCTGGAAAAACAAACTTCCTTATTCCTAATTCACCATCATTGCTCACCCTCTTCTGCCCTCTTCTGCCCGCAAACACTTCGAGGCAGATGGTTAGAATCACCTGGGGAGCCTATTAAAATACAGACTCCTGGGCCTCCCACTTACAGATACTCTGATTCAGTAGCTCCAGGAGCAAGGCCTGGGAATCTACATTCACAGCTGTACTCTGGGTTACTTTTATGCCAGTCATCCACAGACCATACCCTCGGGAGCCCTGTTGGATATCTGTTGGAGTAATGTTTTCAGTGTCAAGAATTCATGTCAATATCAGTGTATAATTTTTTCCTGTGCATTCAAAAGATAGGATGATGATTTCAGTGTTGTATTCTCCCAAAGGAAATGGACTTATGCATCTTTCCAATCCCTACTGGACAACCAAATCATCAAAAAGACCTATTTTTTCCCCCCCAAAATTTCAGAGAACACCTTAGAGGGCAGCCAGACATTGTTCCCCAGGGGCAACACAAGGTGCCTACTCATTACATTGCCCCAACCTGGGATGCATTAAAGGGATTGCCATACCCCATGGCCTCCTACTGGGAGTTTCTTATGCTTTTTACCATATGACCCTGTTATCCTGGCTATAGGTAATGAGACTAAGATGGGGGCCCTATTTGGAGTCAGCCATCCATATTATGGCAGTGACTTATGAGTGACGGCCTCCCGGGAGTGCCCCCACACTAGAGGGGGACAGGCATAGCTCCCCGAAGGAGCTCGCATGTGCCCCTGAGAGAGGGAGTCAGGTAAAGCACACACAGCAATGCTTTGGTAGCATCACCACGCGGTGGGACACCAGCGCGAGTGATTGCAGTAACTAACCATTTACCCTGTAAGAACTAACAGTTACACTGACTGTAAGAGCTAACATCTATGAAGCATGTGCTCTGTGGCAGGCAAGGTACTAAGCTTTTTATTTGTAGTATTTCATTTAATCCTTATAAATACTTTATGGTTAAATGATATGAACTGTTAATATCCCAATTTTACAGATGAGTAAACTGAACTTTGGAAAGGACGACTTGCCCAAGGTCAACAAGTGCCAATGCTGGAATTCAAACACAGTTAATTTGTTTCACAGCCCATATGTGTCTTGTGGGTAGGGCTAGCTCTGTAATTTGCAGGGCCCAGTGCAAGACAAAAATATGAGGCCCCTTGTCCACAAAAGAGAAAAAAAAAATGCCATTAATATAAAGCTTTTTCCTTTATTGCAAGGTTTTGTTGTTAACTGGTCATGGTGATTTGGATTTGTTTTTTAATGACATTTTAAGTCAAGAAAAATTAAAAATTAAAATTATAATATCACCATTCATCTTTGTATTGTGCAATGCAGTTTTACCTCATATGCAGAATCACTGAAATTATACAATTCATATTTCGTACTTCGTACAAAGACACACAAAATGAACTCATCTTTTTATTTCACTTCTTGATACGTACACATTCACCAACTCACTACCTTTGGCTACTGATGTGTAAGGATGGACAGGAAAGAACTGAACTATGGGTTACTCTATCCTCCCCCTCTTTTGAGGTCCTTATTTTAGGTGTGAGTGGTTGGCTAATACAGGGAAGGAACACATGTAAGAAAGAATATGATAGAGTTCCTTGCTTGTTGGTGTTTCTTAGAATACCATTTGCATTTGATGCAAATTCAGGTTTGGATGCAACACATGGCCTCAGGCGGATGCCAGGGTTCCTTCTTACCCAGTCATCGACCAAACATGATTACCTTCTGGTTGGTTTGAGACCACAGGCACCGTGGGTCCACAGGGAATGTGTGCTGATGGGGCATGTGAAAGGCTACATATGAACAGGCGGGCAAGGACATGCATACTGCAGGATCTCCTCTATTCCCATGCAGACTCCATCATCCCATCGGACTTCACTTACAAAACACAAGTGAAAGGATAAAATTATTAAGAATTTCAAGATGGCGCCAGCAGAGCATTAAATCAAACACAGGGCCCTTTTGAGAATGGGGCCTGCTGTGTGAATGCACTGGTCACCCCTCTGTGAAGGTAGGCCTGAACGGGGGGATGATTCCTGGTTTTTGTCATTTAGCCATTGTTGGATGATGTAAAGTACTACTGTATCTTGAAAAATGTTCCAGTTACCCACCCCACAGCTCAGCCATGCAGCCTCAGAAGTGGATTCCTGCCTCCCTTATTTGTCGGTGAGGTTATTTGTTAAACTACTTGAGTGTGTTCAACAAAGCCCTTTCTGGGTGGCCTGTGGGGCTTCTTGGACCTGTGGGATTCTTCCATGGGCAGCAGGTGGGGAGAGGAGCAGACCCTACCGAACCTCCACTCACCCACCTGGCTCATGGGAATTCACTCAGTCCATCTTTGGAGGCAGTCCAATCCTGTCTTCATTGGTCTGGACAATGGGGCTCTGGAGTGCCAAGCAGGTAATAAAGGTAAGGGGGCTGGTTTCGACCTTCTCATTACCTCAGCCCCTCAGTTGGTCTTAATTGCTTAATTGCTGTTTCCACTAAAATGTTTTCCTGCTAAGTCACCACATTTATTCTCCTTTGTTACCTCCAACCACCTTAGAACTCCCCTCTTCCAACCCATCGCCCTCCCAGGTTCCTTGTCCTACAACTGTTTTGATTATACTACTTAAAAATATTCATTGGCTCCCCATTGACCACTGTATTTCATCCAAGTTCTTTGTCTTGGCATTCAAGGCCCTCCCCAACCTGACCTCAGCTTACCTTTCCATTTGTGTTTTCATTCTTTCCTTCTGGACAAGAGAGGAGGAGCACATATGATCCTTGCCTCCTTTGTGCCTCAACTAGGTCTTTCTTACTTCCCCTCCTTTCACACTTACCATCTACACAATGGACTCATCACAAGTGCATGGTGTTTATTTACAAATCTTTCCTCCCCACAGAAACATATACGGCTGACCCTTGAACGACATGGGTTTGAACTGTGAGGGTCCACTTATACATGGATTTTTTTTTTTTAAATACAGTACTGTAAACATATTTTCTTTTCTTTATGATTTTTATAATATTCTCTAGCTTGTTTTATTATAAGGATATAGTTTACAATACATATAACATACAAAATGTAATACATACAACATATAAAAGCTTATGCTATGGGTAAGGCTTCCAGCCATCATGAGGTTATTAGTAGTTAAGTTTCGGGGAGCAAAACCTGGGGAATCATGAATTTTTGACTATGAAGGGGTTGGTGCCACTAACCTCTGCATTGTTCAAGGGTCAACTGTGTAATATATATTGTGCATCTACGCTGTGGTCAACACCTTGTAAGAAGCAAATGCGAAGTGTTTGAGTTACGCAATTTAGTACATAGAATTAAATATGGTCACTTCTTCCACTTCTGCAGATGATTGACCAAAGCTGTTCTCTTTATTTTTTTTAAAGATATTATTTATTTGTCAGAGAAGGAGAAAGAGAGAGAGAGAGGGAGAGCAAGAGAGAGAGAAAGCACAGAGTGGGGGGAAGGGCAGAGGGAGAAACAGGCTCCACACTGAGCAAGGAACCTGATGCAAGACTCGATCCCAGGACCCTGGGATCATGACCTGAGCCGAAGGCCGACATTAACCGACTGAGTCACCCAGACATCCCTGTTCTCCTTTTTAAAAGTCTAGCTACAATGCAAGTTATCACATAAGCAAATCGAAACAAGATTTCATCTTCTAACTATTAAATCAGGATAGATTAAAACCATTCAACAGCCTGGATTCACGAGGTAGTGGGCAAATAGGAACTGGTCTCTAGTCACTGGTGGGAGCTGTGAATTGGTACAGCTTGGGAGGGCAAGTGGAGAATATGTTTTAAAAACCTTGAAAGTGTTTATGCCTTTTGACCCTGTAATTCCACTTTGAACCCTGTAATTCTATGTTAGTATTTATTCTATGGAAATCATCAAGAAATGTGCACAAATATTCTTCTACAAAGACATTTAAAACAGAAATCCAAATAAACAACAGGGGACGAGTTAGATCAGCCCTGGGCAGCCATTAAAAATCATGTTTTAGGAAGAAATCCAACAACATAGAAAAATGCTAATATATTAGTAATAATAAAATCATGTTCTAAAAAATAGTATGCATGGGGCACCTGGATGTCTCAGTCGGTTAAGCATCTGCCTTTGGCTCAGGTCATGATCTCGGGGTCCTGGGATCGAACCCCGTGTGTGGAATCCCTGCTCAGCGGAGAGCCTGCTTCTCTCTCTCTCGCCTCTCTCTCTCTCAAATAAATAAATAAAATCTTAAAAAAAAAACCAAACCCAACAGTGTGCATAGCATGATCCCAGTTTTGTAAAATCACATATGAAAAAAGATTAAAAAGACAGACATCACAGTTAACGTGATTCTTTTTTAGGATACAGTTATTTCCTATTTTCTCCTTTATATAATCTTTGCATTTTCCACAATGAACATGAATCACTTTTATAATCCTTGGTGACAAAACTCATCTTTATGCACTCCCAGCCCTATGAAAAAGATGTTGTTAGGCTTGAAACCCATGTCTCCAACCTGAAATTGTTAGCCAGTCAGCAATATTCATGAAATATCTTGTATTAAGTGCTATAAAGATTTAAAAAGGCAACAGAAGCACTGCCTTTCTGCGATTTATAAGCTGATGATGACATGGAAAGTACTAGAAAGAATGAGTGACTTCTTTAGAAACAAACAAAATTATTTAAATAGCAAATATTTAGTCTTGAGCACTTTATCAGGTTATATATATATATATTTTAAGATTTTATTTATTTATTTGACAGAGGGAGACACAGAGAGAGAGGGGACACAAGCAGGGGGAGTGGGAGAGGAAGAAGCAGGCTTCCCACGGAGCAGGGAGCCCGACGTGGGGCTCCATCCCAGGACCCTGGGATCATGACCTGAGCGGGAGGCAGATGCTTAATGACTGAGCCACCCAGGTGCCCTATCAGGTTATATTTGTAATTGGCTTTTCACTTTCTCTGATATATATAGCCCGATGCCTTGCACGTAATATATATTCAATGTTTGTTGAATGAATACATAAATGGATGCGTGGTTGAAATGACAAGAGACGGACACTATGGAGGTCACAGGAGCTGTGTTATCAGGTCTAGAAAGGTTCCATGACTGGGTGAGGACAGGCTTCCCAGACTGATGTTGTCCTAGTCATTATGTAACTTCATTGGTCATAAAACCTCACCATTTGTGCCTTTCGACCTGCCTCAGCTCTGGCAGAGCTTTCTACCTAAGAAATGCAAAAGGAGAGTTGCTTCGAACATTACTGGAATCATTGCTGTCCCCTTTAATTGCATGTTTCCCGTGTCCTGAGTGTGGGAAGCAGTTTACACCCATGATTTTTTTCAAACCCTCTTGGTAACCCTTTGAAGTAGGTGTATTGTCTCCACTGTGGACGAGAATCTAAAACACAATTAAATGATTTGTCCAACGTCACGTGACTAGCAAAGAGTGGAATCAAACTCTAAACCAGTTCTGGTGGCCTCCTAAACTATGGGATCAGTCATCGTGCGACACACTTCCTCCTTGGAATTAGGACACAAATTTTCAGAGGTGATGAATATGCCAGACTGATACTTCTTTTCTCTTATTTCTTCTTGGTATTGTCTTTAATTTTAGCTCTTCTGGTGAGTGTGTAGTGCTATCTCATGGCAGCTCCTCATTAGTTAGGTGCACCATTGATAAAGTTACTGGCCACTTGGATATGATCTTCCTTGGTGCAGTGCCTGTTCAAGGCTCTTGCTAATTTTTCCATTCAGTTGATTGCTTTTCTCTTTTTACCAACTTGAGCAGCTCTGAATCTATGCTGGCAACAGACTTGGTTTTGTCTTGCAGATTATCTCCTATTCTGTGGCTTTTTTTTCCTCCCCTCTTCACTTTTTCTTTTCCTTAATTCTCTCGTTCAAAACCTTTTTCTTGGGGAAAATGTCAGTTATACAAACAGAGGCAGACCACAAGTTATCGTGAACCTCCATGTCACCATCATTGGCCTTGACAGTTGTCACGGGTGGCCAATCTTATTTCATCTACATCCCCAAGTACTTCTGTTCCTTTCTCCACCTAATAAAATTATTTTGAACTAAATCTCAAGCATAATATTTCATCCATAAATACCCCTGTGTCACCAACACATACGGGCTCCTTTAAAAAAAAAATACACAACCACAACTCCATGATCACAGTTAGGATGAAGTAGCCTGGCAATCAATGACTACTTAATTCATAAAATGTTTAGTAAGTGCTTAGATTTCTCCAGTTCTCTCAAATTTTATTCTTTTCTTTGGTAGTTTGAATCAGAATCCAAATAAGGTCCACACTCTGCAGTTACTTGTAGACCTTTTAAGACTTTTTTTTAAAGTAGGCTCTATGCCCATCGTGGGGCCTGTACTCACAACCCTGAGATCAAGAGTCGAATGCTCCACCGACTGAGCCAGCTGGGAGCTCTGTAGAGCTCTTAAGACTTTTAATCTATAGGGCTTCCTCACTCTATTTTTCTTTCCTTCCTGCCATTTAAGAAACCAGCTCTGGGGCTCCTGGGTGGCACAGTCAGTTAAGTGTCTGAATCTTGGTTTTGGCTCAGGTGATGATCTCAGGGTTGTGAGATCAAGCCCCACATGGGGCTCTGCGTTCAGTGTGGAGTCTGCTTGAGATTCTCCCTCCCTTTCCCTCTGTCCCTCCTGCTCGTGCTCTAAAATAAATAAAGCTTAAAAAAAAAACAAACAACCAACTCATTTGTCCAGTCGAGTTTCCAATAATCTGGATTTTAATAACTGCATCACCACATGTCATTTATATACACATCTATTCCTGTATTTTCTGTAAATTGGTACTTAGATCTAGAGGCTTCATAAGACTCAGGTTCAATTTTTTTTGGCAAGGACGCTTCATAGGTGGTATTGTACACTTTTGTTAGGAAGCATATAATGCTTGGTTGTTTCTCTCTTTGTGAGGTTAGTAGATGCTGCTGATCATTGCCTGGATCCATTATTTTATTAGGGGCAGAACTTCAAAGTATAAACCACACAACTAATCTCTGGTATCATGTGACTTTTCATTGGATCCTGCTATTTTAACCTAAACATTTGGGATGACTTGAAGTTAACAAACTGAGTGGAAGTAGTGAGGTTTGTTTCAGTTTATTTTGTGATCCTACTGGAGCCCAGGCCGGTCAACTATAGAGGGCTGTGCTGTGGTTCTCTCAGAGGCACATCTATGGTGGGGCTTGGGGCTGGTGAGGAGGGAAGAGTACAGACTTGAGGTGTTCAGGAAATGAGAATGGTGTTGGTGTGAATTTTGCAGAAGTGTTCTAAAACTTAAATGCATTAACTTCTGCTAAAAGAACAACTATGCCCAAGTACTCTCCTGGAATGGATAATGGGCTTAAGGGGGTCTCTCCAACTTTCCAACCTTCAGTGAGGGGAAAATAAAGCAGCCTCCTGAAACCCAGCTGAAACTCACAGCTCCAACTAGGGAAAAAAAAAAAAAAAAAAAAAAAAAAATCCAGGGGGTTATATAGCTTACAGGTTACTGCCTCTGTCTGGGCATGTGAATTGTGGCATGCCTTTTTACACGGCAGCCTTCACTGTTTGGTGGAATAAATCACAAGAGACAGCCACGGAATTAGAGTGTTGCTCTTAGAGATTCAAAATTCAACATTTCAGATATAGATCATTTGTCGGATCCACAGACAGAAAGAAGAGACCAAGCTACTTCCAGAGAAGGAGGTAAAGCCCTTTGAATACAGAGAAGATGAAAAGAACAGGAGGTGATTGACAGAGTTTGGTTTTGCACTTTGGAAGCACTTTTGTGTGGTAGACCCATACTTCGTTGTTGCCACAGTAAAAAACAAAACAAAAACAAAAAATCCCCCCGAAAACCAAAAACACAAAAACAGGACAGAATAAAAGGTGCTAGCTCTAGACAGTTCTATTTAGAAAGATGCTAAAAAGAGGCATAAGCCTTTTCTGTTGTGTTTGTTTAGATTTCTAGTTTATTATTAATGGTCTCAAAAGAAACTAAATTGCATTCAAAGACAACTTTAAATCAGGAGGGCTGAAAACCAAGAATTAGGACCAAGAAAAAATATTTTAAAATCTAGAGATTCACATTGGAATTTTAACATAACCAAATCCCCCCCCCCCCCCCCCCCATGCCCCAGTACAAAAATTCTCTAGGGTCATAGAAATAATCCACTGTAATCAATGTTCCAGGAATTAAAGCCCTACAGACTCAGCAGGGGCCGAGTCTGTCCTATTTACTGCTGTGTCCCAAGCATCTAACACAATTTACTGCTGTGTCCCAAGCATCTAACACAATGCCTGGTACAGAGGAGGTGTTCCACAAAAACATGCCAAATTAATGAATAGATGAAACCCCTTAAAATTACCAAAACCGAAAGTTTCAAATGCGACATAAAACCTGCAAAAAGGACAATGGTAAGTTGACTCTTGACAAGCTGTCATCTGAAAATCCCGTCGAAGCCGCTTAATAAAAGCACTGGGTTGATACACCCCATGTCTAGAAAGTTGTAAAACAACTGGAGAAGGTCCAGAGCTGAGCCTGACTTGCTCCAGATTATAGAGAATGACAGCCAGACTTACTGTTTGCATTCCTGTCTCTGCCTTTTGCTGAGCAGTTTCCGTTCCAACCAAATCTTCTCATTTTTAATTTACTCTGATATTTATATGTCTACTGATTTAACATCACATCGTACCAGTCTGGGCTTCAGGGTGCCCTTGACATGCATTTTTCTAACTGATCTTTACATGTATTATGTGCAGACCAGCCAGAAATCCTTCTTCTCTACGTGAGCCCCTCAGGTGAGAATCGTGGTTTCACTTGTCTCCAGAAACAGCTTTCTTCACAGACTCCATTTAGAAACGGCTCCCCTGCCCCCTCCCCACCACCTATGTCTTCTGTAAGCTTGTCCAGACATGGAGTACATCATCAGGCCAGGCCTTCCAGTCATTCCATTGCTTGCAAAGCAATCATTTATAGGCATTTGGTGTTTTGTCTGACATCTGTTTGATGCTGGAGCTCCAGCCTTTGCCTCAATGAATCACTTGTCAGAGAAGGTTGTGGCATTTTAGGCTGAGTTTCACACCTGCAAGAAAGGGTTGCCTGGGATGTAAGTGATCTGAGGCTTTTTTGAGACGACCATCTTGCCCACCTCCCATGAGGAAATAGGGACATAAGGGAGCTGGGGAGCGTGATGCTTATTAAAGGCTTATTTTCATTGTCACTGTGTGCCCTGTCCCCATGCGCTTGAGCCAGGCTTTCCTCTCTGGGGACAACCCTGCCCAACTGACCTCCATGGTTGGAATGTCGCTACTAGAAAGAACTGGGCTGAAATATCTGGGTAGAATATTTTGAGAGCATCAGAATCAGAGGGAGAGACTTGAACAAGAAAGGGGAAAAGAGGAATTCATCATTCTTTGTTGTTTGCAGAAGATCCTCTATGTGCGATGTGATGGCTGTTCTCATGTTGGTCCACGGATGTGGAAATGTCTGCCTCGGCAGTGGGGTGTCAGGGGTCACGCTGGGTCCTAGCCAGGCTGAACCTAGCAAGGCACAAAATCGAGGAGTCCCTTTCCTTATTCTCCAAACAGGGTACCAGTGACCACATAACACTATACATGGTAAACAAGGTTGCTTTAAACCACCAAGCCTGAACTATTTCCTTGTAACAAGCAGTTATTCATACAGAGTATCCCATGGTAACTCCCATTTGATCAGACGACCAGAGGGGAACGTGAAAGGGTGGGGGCAAGCTAAGCCTAAGAACACCGTAGGTGGCCTTTCTAAGCCAGCATCCAGTGACTAGAGCATGTGGATAGAGCAGAGATGGATGAAGATGGGAATATAGAGAAAATCCGATCGAAAAATCATGCACTTTTTATTCCACTTCGTTCTGTAAGGAAAGAAGGATGCGAGACAAGGCCTATGTTGGAGGGATTCTTCTTGGTGCCTTTTAAATTCTTTGGTTTCACACTTCATGAAGAGTTTGTCACAAACAGATGAACCCCCAGGATGAGAGGTCAGAATTTCCAGCTTCGATGAAACAGTAGGTGGAAGGCCAGTTTCTCGTTTAGGTTTTAATTTAAAGAGAATGGGGAAGGGGAGGAGAAAAGGATACCCCATCTGAGGCTTCTGGGTCTTACACGGGATCCTTTTCATGTTCCTAAATCGGTGCGAGGGGGGTGGGGTAGGGTGCCAAAACGCAGGCTCATCAGTCACTTCATGCATCTGAGCTGGGAAACATTTAACTCTGAGATGCAAATCATTTAATCATGCTGAGTCAGTGGTGACCAAAAGTTGTGAACCCTTGGGAGCCAGGAATTCCCAACATGACGTGATAATGCATTTCACAGCATGGACTTCAGATCTCCAGAACCCAGGCTAGTGGAAAAGCAAGGCGGGGAATCTATAGTCTCCTAAAGTTTCTGCATGACAAAGACAGATCCTCCCTCCCACATTCAATGAAAATGAGGGCTCCCAAAGGGCAACTCCCACTTCCCCCGTCCCCCTCCACATACTTTTGCCTTTCTGTTTGCACCATTAGGTCAGAAGGTTAATGAAAATGCACTCTAAAATTATAAAGAAGATGAAGCCAGGCATGAATATGAGGTTTCCACTGGAGTCTGAATATTCCATCTGGACGTTAGGCAAACCCATTTGCTTCAAAATCGTACAGTTCTGTCCACATTTGCCTGGATAGGTCTGAGATGTTGAGGAACTTGGTAACTACTAATTGCCTACCTTGGAAATAAAACTAGGAATGCAGGTTGGACCCCAGCTTAGGAGTGAAGTGTTGGGAGCTTTCTGCGTAGTCAAATGATGTGTTGGGATAATGCTGCATTTGGGACCAAACAAGAGCTGGGGTTTGGATTTTTCATCTTCTATCATGTACTTTTTTTCCATTTCTTTCTCTTCTTCCATCCATCTATCTCTTTAGTTTTCTTTCTCACTCTCTTTCTCTTTTACAGAATACTCTCCTTCTTAAGGATGGACCTGTAAATACACAGCATTTCCTCGAGTCACTTAAAAATCTTTATTTCCTTAGGGCATCGATCACCACTGAAGGGAACAGTTCATTGCACCAGTCACTCTTAGAATATTGCTTTTATAGCAAATACAATAAGATGATGCTTTGACTGAAAGGTGACACTTTACATTAACATCACGACTCTGCTCACTCATTCTGAAGGAAGAGCTCCCGTGAAAGTAAATCGCTGCTGAAGACAAACCAACTGGAAAAGACACTTGCTTTTTTTTTTTTTTTTTTTGGTCTTTTCAGGTTTTCACAATGGCTTCAAAGGAAATGTGAATTAATCATTTGTTTTGACCCAAGAGCAGCAGAACTTATTTTGAAGACTTAAACAGGCAACACAAATGTAAACAGAAATCTGGGACTCCCAAATGCTAGAGCTTGAAAGGAGTCAGTCCGAAAACATCAATTCTACTCAGCGTTTATTTTCATTTGAAGATAGTGGAAATCATATATAAATCACGGACAATACAAGTTCTTCTTGTCTGGCAACTGTCCACATGAATCTGTTACCCTCCAAGTATAGATACA
The DNA here is from genome assembly GCF_011800145.1 of Mirounga leonina. NCBI lineage: Eukaryota > Metazoa > Chordata > Mammalia > Carnivora > Phocidae > Mirounga > Mirounga leonina. The sequence continues at coordinate 3,320,075 of NW_023270971.1, forward strand.
GATTTTTTTTTTTTTAATAGAAAGACAGGGCAATATGGCAGTTAATTAGCAACTGATACTATAAACTACAGTAGGTACAAAGTTTTGTCATATAAATTAATTGCCATTACAAAAAGGCAACTGCTTTAGCTAAGAAGGTACAAAAACGGGTAACTTCCATAAATATAACAAGAAGCCAAGTGAAGAAATACATAACAGACTGCTTTTCCTATATAAGAGTTGAATATGCAAACTAAGACACCTGTGGCACTTTCCATGGAAGTAGGGATAGACGTACACACACATACCACCCACCCGCCACCCACCGACACTTGCCCGTCCAAGCCCCCTCCCCACCCCCCCAAGCGGATTTCCAAAACATGGCCAATTCTAGGGTTACAAGGACAGGATGCCGCTCAGAAGCAGCAAGACGGCCAGCTCCGAACTGCCAGACAAAGAAGGAGCCTTATTGACAGTTGTAAAGCATTAGGCGTCAGACAGAAACTTGTCAAAAACAGCTGTTGTTGGGTACTGATTGATAATGTTTTCATTCTGACGGCTGAGACACTGCAGACAGTCGTGGGTCTGAGAAGAAGCCCATCACTGGCGCACACATGAACACACACACACACATGAACACACACACACACACAGACAACGGGAAGTCATTAAACAGATGGCTAAGGAGCACTCAGCCACCAGGTCTTAAAAAGACAACATTCTACATTTAATGAACTTGCCGAGAAAGCAATGCCTAATAATCATTTATTTGTCACAGAAGATGAGCGCAACAGAACAAAAATGAAAGCAGGGATTGTGTAACCGGTCATCGGAAGAAAAGTTTGTGCTGCTCGCGGATTACACAGTGAAAAATATTCAAGGACGCCGGAGACAAGATTGAATATGCACCTTTTTGGATCCATTCCACGGGGGAGCAAGGGGGGGGGTAAGCTTAAAGAAGTGGTCGATGTTTCAAAGGTAATGATTTCATTAAAATCCACCTACAAGATTAAACCACAAAAGCTGTATTTGAATGATGTATATCTTCTGGAGAATTACAAGGTATTACATCACCGTGTAATACAGTGAGAGTCTGTGGTATTTGAGAACCAGTCTGTGCTACCTAAAAATTACAAACATGTTTTTATTGCTCAGGTGAAAGGAGCAGTTTTCTATCATTTGGCCATTTTGTGTTTGAAGTGGTCAAAAGTCTACAAAATGTGCCAAAGAGTATTACAGCCATAAACTTCAATATCCATAGATTATTCTTGATTTAGAAAAGGTCAGTGGTGCCAAACCTTAGTAAAACTGCACATTTATCTCTACATAATTTTATCATTTAAATTAAATGAGAAAAAAAAAAAAAAAGAGTTCCAAAGACTGAATCTAGGCCCTAAAATGATTTGCTGCAGCCCCAGCACATTTTTTTAAGGGCACAGTGAAACCCCTGAAAATAGAGGTTTATAATAGGAATACTGATAGACCTTTAATTACTCGTTGGAGACAATCAAGAGACTCCGTTAAACTCCATTAGCACTTAATGAATGAATATACAGATGATTCTGTCTTTGTTTTCTTTGTCAAATCCATGCCAGCTTAAACCCTCGTCAGTATAAACTATACTTCATTTGGCTGTTTTTAAAATTTTTATCTATTATTTTAAAAATTATCTTCTCTCTTTCAGTCAGACACTTTAAGATTTTTAGAAAAAGATACCTCTGTTATGTTGCAGCTTGACTTTATGCAGGGGAATCTTTCCATTAAAAAAATATTTGAGGACTCGATGAAATAGTCATCAGTGATGCACGCATGCATTGTGCCTAAATTCTCTCTCGTCTCAAAAACAGAAAGTTTTTGCTCTTAAGAGAGGGGAGTGAGACTTCAGATGGAATCAAGTAAATTATGCATCTTGTCTTTAAGTTCTTCCACGTTAATTTTATCTTGGCAGGACGTTCCTCTCTGATAAGGTGATTCATTGAAGTTTTTGGTGCTCATTTTTCTCTCATAATCTATAAGGCCCGTATACAAAAAAACCTCACGAATAAAATATGATAAAATAAAATAAAAACCCCAAGAGATCTTGGAAACAATAGACATAAAATGAGGAGCCCCAGTCACATAACGCTCCACCCCCAAACCCAGGGAAAATGAGTCAAGGTTCTGAGTCTCCCTGAGTCCTTCATAAGGGATTTGATTTCTGTGAGCCATGAATTCCATCCACTTTAGCACAGAGTATAGAAGAGCTACTTAGAACAACAGAAGGAAGAGACATGCGGCGAAGATAATTAGTGGTAAACAGAGAATAAATTCTCTCTCAGTAGTGTGTACTTGACGTTAATGCCGATGATAATTCACCTGATTTACAGAATATTCACTTTAATAGAGAGATGAGAGTCTGAGATAACTAGAGGAAAAGAGACACTGAAGCCATTAAAGTCTTGATACCAAAATAAAAATAAAATGAAAAACTAACATGATAGGTTCAAGGCCTTTGGGAACCCGTGTTCTTTGCCAGATTTCACATTCTTACAGCTTCATGGTCTTTTTCTTCTAACAAATTGATCAGCTGAGAGAAGCTGTCTTTCAGTGCCTCCATGTCATCCAGCGAGCAGGGCTGCAGAATCCAGCGTTTCCCACGTGCAAGGGGTTCAAGTTCAAAATATTTTTTGACCTTAAGGGGGGAGAAGATAAATATGTTATTAGTTATATCAGAACCTTTCTAATTCCAAAAGTTTGCAAGTGACGAAGCAGGGGGGATTTTAAGGAGAACGTTTATAAACTGTGATGCCTGGGACTTTCTAGAACTCCCTCCACAGCTGCTGTAATAATGTGGGTTCTATGTTGTGACCCAGGACTGTTTTCTTTAGGGGTGAGTGACCAGCTTGCAAGCCATGTCACCCATACACTTCTCAGCATGGGAGGTCTGATGGAGTCTAAGAAAGAATTACATGTACCAACACACAGGGTGGATAGAGTATGCTGCAGACACCAGAAAGATTCAATCCAATCAAAACAACCAGCAGAGCATCCCCTACATCCCCTTGCTAACTTAGGTTATTGATCTGTACCACATCAATTACTCAAAATTATTTTGACTACCAAACGCATATACAACAAATACTTATAATTTAAATGATCTTTTCTCTCTCTCCCCCTTAAATTTATAGTATCTATTTTTGAGACCTGGGAAAGCACTTTTTAGGAAAGAGGACAGAAACTGAGTATGTGTGTGTGTATATGCATATTTAAACCGTATACATATACATACATACATACATAAAGCCTCCCACTTTTTTTTCCTCCTAGTCCTGAATTTTCTTTATTTTTTTTAAAGATTTTATTTATTTATTTGAGAGAGAGAGACAGAGAGAGAGCATGAGAGGGGGGAGGGCTGGGAGGGTCAGAGGGAGAAGCAGACGCCCTGCCGAGCAGGGAGCCCGATGCGGGACTCGATCCAGGGACTCCAGGATCATGACCTGAGCCGAAGGCAGTCGCTTAACCAACTGAGCCACTCAGGCACCCTCCTAGTCCTGAATTTTCAGGGAGGTAAAAATCAAGACCTTTTAACTGGTATGTGAGTAGAGAATTTGCTATCTTTTTTTTTTTAATTTAATTTTATTGTGTTATGTTAATCACCATACATTACATCATTAGTTTTTGATGTAGTGTTCCATGATTCATTGTTTGCGTGGAACACCTGAGAATTTGCTATCTTAAAAACCTGTTTGATTAATATCCAGTCACAAGTCATTCTTAGCATAGTGGCTGGGATACTGACTAATCGTGTCCAGGATTACCAGCTCAAGACTGTGAGGAAATATCAAATTGTTATGTCTTCCAGAAGTATTGATGATCTCTCAAAGGGTATGATAAAACACAAAGCTCGTAAAGCTACGGTCCTGCCCACACTACATCACACAAGAACTGAACACTCCTTGTATAGTCCAGTGAGGTTTTACTAACATAAAATACAGTGAGTAGCAACACCAGAAGAACCATAGTTCAAAGACATTCTTGGCCAACAGATCTCACTAAATCCCATGTGCCAGGGCAAATTCCAAGGTCTTACCTTAGTCAATACTCGAGACCTAGAAAAAAATGTGTCTCAACCACATGCTATTCCCAAATGTGGTTTCATTTTGCCTCTATCATTGCAAGGACCAGAACATAGCAGAGGTACATCATCCAAAAGTGGCATTAAAATATGTGTATATTTTTTTCATGTGAGCAAGAAGATATACGTAAGAAATACTAAGGTTTTATGCTAATTTAGGAACCACAATTATGCTAACATTCTACAGTTCAAGTGTGTCTCCAAAGTCCTTCTGTAAGTGTCTGCAAATTAGTAACAAATACTACTACTTAAAAAAAAAAACCTGTGTGGGTGCCTGGGTGGCTCAGTTGGTTAAGCGACTGCCTTTGGCTCAGGTCATGATCCTGGAGTCCCGGGATCGAGTGCCGCATCGGGCTCCCTGCTTGGCGGGGAGTCTGCTTCTCCCTCTGACCCTCCTCCCTCTCATGCTCTCTGTCTCTCATTCTCTCTATCGCAAATAAATAAAATCTTTAAAAAAAAAAAAAAGCCTGTGAAAATGGAAGGAGTCATTAATTTTGATTCTGAAAAGTAATGAAAATCTCATTTCAGATCAGAAAACGGGTATACAACTTCAGAACAGGGTTTGCCCGAGGTATTTTATAAATCATGTTGTTAAGAGGATCTTCTCTTATGGAAAACGTAAACTCCCTTCTTCTAGTTTCTTTTCTTCAGAGTACTGAAAACTCACTTCCAAGAGAATCTGAAATTTGCTTGTACAATAACCAGCACTAGACCAGCTCTGCCGCACCAAGGGAGGCCAGCAGCCAGCAGGGGGAGAGAATTGGCAGCGGGGACAGGTGGGGACCCTGGTTAAGGCTACAGCTTGGAGGACGAGCTGGCTGCTCTGAAGAGTATAAAATCAGAGATGTCAGGCTCCTTGCTTCTCCCACAAAGTGGGGCTTCAGAATGCACTACAGTAGAATCCGTTATTTGATCAATAACGCCTCCCATCAAGAGGGGATGGCACGGAACATCCAACATCTGGTACGTGAAGGAAGTTGTACCCTTGCCCCATTTCATAGCCTCACATCATTTTAAGTCTTGCTGATAACTGAGAAGAGGACTGGTGCCAAAAAATTCAATATTAGAATAAAGAAAAAGACTAACACAGTAAGTGCACGTTACTAACAATACTCCTTCAAATGGTTCGCTTGAAAATTCACAGAATTGATCCTGGTGGCATATTAACAGCTAATTTGAAAACAATGTTAGATTTAAGCAATCACAGAACAGAATTTGTGATATTTTGCAATACGGACCAGACACAGAAAACCAGTAAGGTTTTAAGCACCCATTAGGTTGGTTTCTAGGCAACTGAAAATATAGATTATCACGTAGGCACACTTGGAAGATAATAAAGATGTCTGATGGTAGTTTCTGAAGTTGTTCCTGCTGAATACGAAACATGAGGAGGAAATGGAAGGTTCCATGACAGGGTGGTCACCAGATAAAGGAGCCTAATGGTGTTGAGCTGACCAACATGGCTGTGTAACTTGAGATTTTCTGATCTGTAACCTAAGTGGGTATCTCACTTACCCTGCCATACTCCCCCCAACTGGTATCCAAATGATTCCACACCACCCTTCATTTATAATATCAATTGTAAAACTAGTCTGGCATTTCAGTGAGTTTCAAGCACAGTGAGTGACTGTTTGCTGCCAGAACATAGAGTTTTCATTACCCAGAGTTTCAGGTTTCTAAAAACAAAGCAGATAATACAAGAGAGGGGAAGATGGAGACCTCATGCTCTGACTTGAACTTTTCCAGTTAGGTTAACATTTTCATTTAGTTTTCTTTAATATATATTTATTTACTTATTTGAGAGAGAGAGCGTGCACATGTGTGAGCACACGAGAAACTGTGGGGGGAAGAGGAGGAGGAGAGAGAGAATCTCAAGTAGACTCTGCGCCTAATGTGGAGGCCCCCGTGGGGCTCGATCCCACGACCCTGAGACCAGCCCTGAGCCGAAACCAGAAGTTGGACGCCTAACTGACTGTGTCACTCAGGTGCACCTTCACTTAGTTTTCTCATATGAACTTGAACTTCAAATTTCACCTCCTCTGTATTATTAAGATACAAATTACAGTCACATCTGACTTGTCAACCATGTCTTTTTGTTGTTGTTGTTCTTTCATATTGTTGATGTATACTTTTAAAGAATAAGGTGTTTAAGGTTGACCAATGTAAATCATATGTTTTGAATACTTAATCAGCCGCTTAGATATTATGCTTCATTGGAAGCGGCAGGAAAGAGGAGGAGGTGACTGCTTCGCGCTGGCCTCTAGAGACCTCAGAATCCAGCTGCCTGGCAACCTGTAGTCAGCTGGCTATTTTCGGGTTAGCCGAAGAGAGTGGGCATTGGTTAGTGGCCATGTGTCCACCCTAGAGATAGGAAAACAAAGCCGCCATAAGCAGCCAACCTATTTTGGCTATGTCATCAGAACCCTCCTTCACTCACTGTGGGGTGACTGTGGGATGACGTGCATGACTGCATTCCATTGATTCCCACATCACAGTTACTGTAGAGTCCTAATAGAACAGAGACAACTCGGCACCATCGCTTTGCTGCTCACATTTGTAGCAGCTGTGAAATCGGGTAGGCGATGTCCTTGATGTTTCTTTGAGTAGAGAAATAGTAATCCTTTCCGACTTGCAGGACATCTAACGGGGTTATGTAATGATACCGATTTCCCTATCTTGCCCTCACTTCACAAGCAAAAATTTCATTTTAATTCTTGCAAACCTATTGTGACTAAATTTCTGGAAGCCATATAAATAGTTTCTGAACTGCAGTAATGGTCTTCCCTTTTAAAAGCCTGCAAATATCATTTTATTTATAACAATAACTGCTTGTTTTTCCTATTTTTGTTATTAAAGCATGTAAGTAGTGTGTGCCCAGAGTTGGCCTCATTTTCCTTTAAACACTCTGGGGAGCAGGGGAGAGAACAGTCCAGAAGGGATGACTTAGTGTTTTTATGTGACACATGGCTAAGTTCTAAGCCCAGATACTTATAAACAGTGCTTTGACCCACATGAATGCGTTGTAAGACATTAAAAAGGGGGCCAGGGGTGGGACAATTCTTTACTACATGGGACTGTGCTGTGTATCTTAGGATATGTCACCCCTAGTCCTGGTGACCTCGATGCCATTAGCCCCGACCAGTCATTGCTGTAACTAAAAATGCCTCACCTGGGGTGGTACTGATGCAGGTATCTCTCGCCCTGTTTGGGGCAATTTAGCTTGTTTTCACACTGGAGATAGAAACTGGCTATCTTTTCTGCACATACTTCTCTAGATCCTCACCTACCCACAACACACATATTCCCTCTGGGGAAAAAACTAGCAGGTTATAATGGACTCCTCTCAACTTGAGGGTGGTTGTGGTAGGTTGTCGTAGGGTGAAGATCAGTACAGGGAGCTTTGAAAATGTGGGTCCTGACAGTTGGCTTCCCGTAACTTCATTCATTCAACCACCACTTCCTGGATGAAACTGGTGAGTGTGTGAAGGTGGTGTGAGGGGCCCCACTGCACCTGCCCATGTGTGGGGTTCCACTGATTAGAGCAGAAAACTGCAAAACAAAAAACAGAGACAACAGCCCGAAGGGGGGGCTGTCCCCATCATCTGTATTAGCGGATTACAAGCCCCCTCACCCCTGGCTTTTTAGTGACCATAAAAAACGGTTTAATCCTGCACACTTTACTAAAGGCTTTTTCACTCATTTATAGCACCCTGATTATACTTCAACTGGAAGAAAAGCAATGGATTCAAATGAAGAGAGAGAGCAGTATTAAGATAATGTAGGTCAAATTGAAAGGAAGTATCTTGGTAGAAGACTGTTCAAAGAAACTTTTGAAATAAAGGCACGTTCTTTCTTCATCTCTGGAAAAGGAATCCGTCTCATCAGGCTGACAACTTCAGCTCCTTCAAACTGACAGTGATCAATCAGCAGGTAAGACAAGACAACAGGGACACTGGATGAGGAACACAAGCAAAGCACAGAGAGCCAGCAAAAAGAGCTGCAGTTGTGGATCTGGTAGGCAGAGGGATCTGACAGGCAAGTAAGAGCACGATGCAAGACAAGTGGCTCAGTAACTACCTTGACCCAGTGGAGCTTTCTTGTCATTTTAAATCCACAACGTGTCCATTGCATGCCTGTATTTTTCAAATAACTATGTGAATAATGTTTTTTGAGACAGGTTCATTGGGTTTTGAACTCCTTGGTAGAAGTATGGTCTAGATGATAAATGTACTCGAGGGCTCCAGTTAATCGGATGTTAAGAGAGCCTGTGTGGTGAGTGAAATTTTGTAGGATATTGTCCATGACTGTCAAAAAGGGAGCAGAACTTGGCTCTTCTTCACCTGAGCTCCTTACTTGAATCACTAGAGCAGATGCACCCGTTGCAGTCCCATGTCACGCTGGGGGAAACATTTGTATTGACATGCTGATCGTGCGCCTTCTCTTTCCACCTCCAGGCACAAGGACATCAAATTCCATGAGTCACGAAACTGGCCAGGGTCTGACTTATTTAAACCATGGAAATCTGCAAGTGCAACAAACCAAGACTTTCTTCTTTCTAGAGAGTTAGTTGTCAAGCACGTGAGTGTGCCAAGGGGCCTTCCGGTTTTGTGGTCTTAATTGCAGAAGCTCATGGAACAGGCTTAACTTGGTAACCTTCACCAAAGTCAGAGAGAACTTTGCCCACACCATGGCTCCAGGATGGGGTCTGGAGATAAAGTGGCAGGGCGTCATTAAGATTCTTCAGAGTGCATTCTTGGCAGCCTGTTCAAAGAAAGGTTAGCTTAGAGAGAGCAGCACCAGCTGTTCCCCTTTTCATTGTGCTGCTTGTAGGATTTTGAAATCCTTAGAAAGGTACTAAGTATGTCATTAAAGGCAGAAATAAATAATACGAGTAAAATCAATTTGCCATAGTCCCAAAGATACTGCGACACAGAAGAGATATTGATTACTTTTTACTGAGTACTGAAAGGGACCAGAAAACAACACCTTGATCTTAACCAATACCACAATATTACTTTGGGATTTATAATGGATGACTGATTTCAAGAATGTTAGGTGTAATATAAAAGTGCAGTTATGGTAAGATCGCTTCTTTCTTAAGCAAAGTGCAGCCTGCTTGACCTTGGAATAATTAAAAACCAGACAAATGCCTGCAGGTTATGACTGGTGATTAAGCCTCGCCCTTATTAGAAGTCTTCTTGCCCAATCAGTAATCTCTGATGTGTGGAGAATGTTGTATGTTGTGACAATAATTGTATCGAAACCCTGTCTTCCACTGCATGGAAGTTAGTGTGTTCCAGAAGAGCTGAATAAAATGATCCCATTGCTTTGGTGGTAGGAGCTAGAATCTGAAAAGCATTCCTGTTTTTGGCTTAATCTGCTAACCCAGAATTACAGAACAAATTACATCTATTTTCTCTTTTTGATATGCCTAGAAGGTTTTATTCTCCTAGCCAAAAAGCTTGCTTATCAGACAACCACTGTGGGAGGCAGAAATTAGGTATGGATGCTTCCTGTGTTCACAGGCCAATGGAAGATACCCAGTTTTCCTGCAGAGTATCTCTTCTACTCCAGGGAGTCTACCTGGCCCTCCTGAACCTGGAGTGCTTCCCATATGCAGACCTTTGCTCCAACTCCTGCGTCCAACCGAAGGTGCCTCCATCCACAAGTGGAAAGAATTGGCTTACAAATACTCATATTTTTAGACCCAGCTGATGTCCTCCTATCATCTCAAGGGGAAGCCTTAATGTAGAAGAAACTTTAAAGGTAGAAGGGACCTTAATCACAGTAGTCACCGCTGGTTACCTCCCAGCACCCAGGCAAATAAAGTTTTATTGGAACATAGCCATGCTTACTGACTTGTCTATGGCTGCTTTCACGCTACAACGGCAAAGTTGAGTAACTGCCACAGAGACAGTATGTTCCACAAAGCCTAGAATATTTACTCTCTGGACCTTCACAAACATTTGCCAATCCCTGACTAACGCGTTTGCAGCTTCCTGCTTTGTTCAGCAGGGGTACAATCAGTACCCGGCAGGGGTCTGGGGGGGCTGGCCACACTTGCTAGACCAGCTCGTCCCCACTCATACTTTAGGAGGCCAGAGAAGTTGGCCTTTCCAACCTGGCTAGGCTCCATAATTTCAGATGCTTTGGACTACAGTCTAGCAGGCAGAAGGGTCATAAAGCCGTATTTTTACCCCTCTGTGATCAGCCTGGGTTTCTTTTATGTGGACACTTCCTAAGAGCAACAAGAACTAGCCAAGGCACAGGGTCCAAGACCTGTCTGTTTCAAGCTTTTGGTGTCCTCAAGGATGGCTCTTAGTGCAGAGCAATACTAGTTATTGTTACTTTGCAGTTTTAAAAAGGAATGTACAATTTACTAAATATACAATGTCTAAAACCCAGTTTTTCCTGAAGCTATTATATTCAATTTAAAAAGCTTATCATTCTGTTTGTATATCTGGTAAGTTTTTTTTTTTTTTTAAAGATTTTATTTATTTATTTGACAGAGAGATAGAGAGCACAAGTAGGCAGAGAGGCAGGCAAAGGGGGAGGGAGAAGCAGGCTCTCCGCTGAGCAGGGAGCCCGATGTGGGACTCGATCCCAGGACCCTGGGATCATGACCTGAAACGAAGGCAGATGCTTAACCGACTGAGCCACCCAGGCGCCCCTATATCTGGTAAGTTTTAACAACACATCCAGGAAGTTGGATACAGTTTAGGTCCTTTTATAAACTTCGTTTAATTAACCACTTTTAAACATTTCAAAACTCCATTTATAAATTTAATATATTCAATCTTCCTTTTCAGCATTTATACTGTAATAATCAAAATGTCCTCAAGTAGTTAAGTAATCTTTTTTCCCCAGCAAGAACTCTTTAAGCATTTCTTAAATTAAATTTATAAATTCAATGACTCTCAAGCTCAGGTATTTCTTCTTCTTCTTTATTTTTTTAGGATTTATTTACTTGAGAGAGAGAGAACGTGTGTGCACAGGAGTGGGAGGGGCAGAGGGAGAGGGAGAGAGAGAATCTCAAGCAGATTCTGTGCCGAGCATGGAGCCTGGTACGGGCTTGATCTCACAGCCCTGAGATCATGACCTGAACTGAAATCAAGGGTCCAACACTCAACTGACTGTGCCACCCAGCCACCTCTCAAGCTCCGGTACTTTCTAATACTATTTACAAGCTTAACTGAATTCTCATACTTTTTTTTTTTTTTTTTTTACAGATTTATTTATTTTAGAGAGAGACAGAGTGTAAGAGTGGGGGTAGGGGAAGAGGGAGAGAATCTTCAAGCAGCCTCCCTGCTGGGTGTGGAGCCCCACACGGGCTTGATCTCATGACCCATGAGATCAGGACCTGAGCTGAAACCAAGAGTCAGGCGCTTAACTGACTGAGTCACCCACATGGCCCTCAAACCTTTCTATATAGGAGGCCAATTCTGAAGTAATTTATACATCTTAAATTATAATTACAAAGTGAATGTACCAGGTTGACCTAAATGTAATATATACTTGAAACGAAAGTATTAATATTATAGATTTGTTATTTTATCATTCTTATACTCTTAATGTTAAGTTTTCCAGAGTTAAAAAGACTTTCCCATTAAGGAAACAACTTTCCATCCCAAGTGAAATGGGTTATCATTCCACACATGGTTCTCACCTCATTGAACTTGAGCTGCTTTTCACAAACAGTTTTTAGACTGAAACGTGACTGGAGCTACAGATGTCCAGGGCAAAATTTTTGGGGTCACTCACTGTCAAGTTAGGCTCTTTATAAAAATAGTTGCCACATCAAAAAGAACCTCTGGCCTTCAAAGGGGATTGTTTGCTCCTGGATGTAAGTTATCGTTACCTATTTCATGGGTCTACTCTCAGAAGCAGACACCCGCTGCTAAGATTCTAAAGAATTTCCTTTACCACTTGCTTGGATTTTGCATTTCTTTAGCACACACTTTAACATCTTTTTATTCGGCTCTACAGATATTTATTTTTCATTTATTGAGCTATAATTTGCAGACTGTAAAATTCACCCTTGTAAAAGCATACAAATTAGTGATTTTTAGTATATTCATGGACACCTGCAATCATCACGGCTATCAAACTTCAGGACATTTTCACCACTCGAAAAAGAAACACCCCACCCATTAGTAGTCACTGCCCATTTGCCCTTTCCTCCAGCCCTTGGCACTCACTAATTTACTTTCTGACTCTAAGAGATTTGCCTATTCTGGACATTTCGTATAAATGGAATTATATAATACATGGCCTTTAGTGTCTGGTTTCTCTCACTTAGCATAAAGTTTTGTGTGACTACTTCTTTTTATGGCCGAATGATATTCCACTGTATGGACACACCACATTTTGTTCATCCATGTTCATCAGCTGCTGGACATTTGGGCTGTTTCCACGTTTTGGCTATTATGAATTCAGTTACATGAGCCACTACTTTCTCCTTCAAACAGGCTTTATAAATAATCATCGTATAAATTAATGAGTTAGGGGCACCTAGAGATTTGGATAATCTTCATTTTTTCATGTGTAAGACCTCAGTTCCTAGAAGGCATAGACAATGAAAAAAATTCTTTTGTATTCTCTGATGTACCCCGTACAATGCCAGACATTAGGAGGATACTAATTATTTTTAAGCAAATGTAAAGAGCTGAAACTAAAATGAAAAGGGCAACAAAGTACGTTCTTAGTATTTCATCTCAGATGAAAATGTTAGTAAAGGAAGGAAATTGAACACTGGAGAGAAGTTGCCACTCCTTTTAATTAAGCAGGCCAAGGTTTCATGCAGGAGGTGGGATTTCATGAACAGTTTCAAAACCTTAGGTCTAATTGGTTTAAACTCTATTATACATATGCCTACAGGCAGCTGCAATGAATTGTTTTGCAAACAGAAAAGTAGCTAACCCCTCACGGAAAATAGACCCACTCCAGAAATCTCAAGACCCAAAGGACACACATGTTTTGAGCTATTCCTTTAATCTGTGTCCAAACAAAGCATCTAATTCTTATCTCAGAGAATGGAAAGCATTGACATATGCAAAAAGAGAAGCATCAGTACACTTGTCTTTGCATGCAGGTGCAGGCCTCCGACTTTTCAATAACATCTATAACATAGTCATTAATTACACAGGCAGCCAGGTTTCGACAGCATATCCTTTTCTTTTGCCCTCCTCTCTTTCCCTTCTGTAATCAATTCTATTCCACTCCTTCAAAAGGGCATTCGTTTTTGATACCAACACCTTTCCGGTGTTATACTTGATTCTGCACCTTCCATGCTTACGATAATACTTGGTTATGATTTACCTTAATTTCAGTAAAGCAAACACTGTAAGTAGGAAGAAACTTATCTATGAAAAACTTTTTCCTGGCAATAGAATATGGCTGTTTAAACAGTTCTACCTAGGGCGCCTGGGTGGCTCAGTTGGTTAAGCGACTGCCTTCGGCTCAGGTCATGATCCTGGAGTCCCGGGATCGCCTTCGGCTCAGGTCATGATCCTGGAGTCCCGGGATCGAGTCCCGCATCAGGCTCCCTGCTCGGCAGGGTGCCTGCTTCTCCCTCTGACCCTCCCCCCTCTCATGTGCTCTCTCTCTCTCATTCTCTCTGTCTCAAATAAATAAATAAAATCTTTAAAAAAAATAAATAAATAAACAGTTCTACCTATATGTATGAGAGCTAGTCAAGTATGTACTAGACAGGAAGGCAAGTTAATGAGTGAAAGCCCCAAACACATCAGAGACAACCAATTAGCTTGTCTGAAACACAGGCTTGTAAAGCTATCAGTAACTTATAAAATGGTCTGCTACACACGAGTAAAATGTTGTTTAAATGGCTTGCTTAACCAGATGCATTCACCATGAAATTGATTCTTTTCAGGTTATCTTTTTAAACTTAACACTCATTAACTGTGCATATTGAAATGGCTGGCTGGGTGGGAGAGTGGGTAGATTATCTTGGTATTGTAAAGTGCAGGCTGAGGATAGGAATTCCACACTTTTTGAGGTTAAGAGGTATTGGGGGAAAAACCCCATCAATTACCAACAGTTGTGTCTGCCTCAGTCACTGAAAAGGATCAACACACTTAGATTATTCCTCCTCTGCCTTGCTAAATGCTTAGCTTGGGATTGGTAGATGGGCTCTGAGGACCTTCCCGTGCTGAGAATACATGCTTTTGTGTTAGGAACTGCACCAGTTTTCGCCACAGCCTGTGATTCTGCAAAATGGCGCGAGAGCAAGACGACCCGGAGCCTGGTAGTTTTCAAATCCAACATCTGCCTCACAGTGATCAGCTTTCATCCCCCAAAGACCTACTTCACTAAACCATTTGAGGAAACTGGATGTTAGCTGACCCATGAACGACAATCACCATACTGTTTCATATTTCGAGTTTTCTTAAAACACTATTGTATATTTTGAAATAGCTTTTTGGCTGTGTCTCATATTTAGCTTTTTTCTGTTATACAAGGTACCGTGCCACGAATATGCTTCAATAAGTTGTGACCTGATCAGACAACCAGAAGAGGATGCTTTGATTTTGACAGGACTAACTCTTCTTTCTGCTCGTTCAATATTGGTACCCTTCACGAAACCACAAGTTGGTCAACTCAAGGGATTCTTTGACTTATATATTAGGAAAAATATTAGGAAAAAATATTAGGAAATAGTAGGAAAAAAAGAAGTTGCAACAATGGTTTAAAGCTTGTTAAAAACACAAGTATGTTAAAAATAGTTTATATATTCTAGCTTATTTGGCTTTTGTAATAGACTATATATCCCCTATCTCAGTCTTGCAGCTGGGAGGTGTGGGGCAGGCAACAGTGGTAGTAACAAATCAAAACATTAATATATGGAACCCAAATAAACATGTTTAATACTGGCCTTGTGGTACTATCTGTCCTAACAACGACAACATTTACATGTTGGGACAGATTCAAATTCTTGGGCCTTAAACAGGAGACAGATATGGCAAGCCACGCATTGCTGAGCCGCCAATGGAGGGTGCCAACGGCCCTGTCCAGATGCAGAGATATTCAAGGGATGTTCCTGTCAGCAGTTTGTCCTCTGGCTCCAGCGAGGAGCCACCATGGAAACACTGGGAGGAAAAGGAAAAACAGGAAGGCGTGGAGAGACGGGGGAAAAGGCAGAAAAAACTGACAGCCACCTCAATAACACATCTGAGCAAGGGGAACAGGTAACAAATGGCCTTCGAACAAACTGCCATGTTGTTAGTCACAGGGAGAGAATTTCTTTTCCTACTGGCAATACGGCCAGCAGCCTAATGTCCTGGCAACTGAGAAATACGAGCTTGGAAAGAGGCTTGCAGGCAGTCTGAGGAAAGCAAAGCTGAGTGGTAATCCGTCCTGAGGAATTTTAGCCAAAAAAACCCACACAGGACTAGTTGAACTTAGAATAAAGCCCATGAAAGACAAGTCTGGAGAACATTACAATCAGATATAAAGAAAACACCAGGAATGAAGGTTCCAAAAGCCACTGACTGGATTTAGCACAGCACTGTTAGCGTGGCCTCGTGTCCTAGTTGTCAAGCCAGGACTAGTCCACAGCATTAGTTCTCAACGGAGGGGAAAGGTGACCATACCCCTCAGGGGACATTTGGCAATGTCTGGAGGTATTTCTGGTTGTCACAATGGGGAGCAGGGGGCACGGTGTTTGCTGCAGGTGTCTTGTGGGTAATGGTCAGGGATGCTGCCCAACATCCTACAAGGCACAGGACAGCTCCCCCGCCCCTGCCCTCCCCACCCCCAACAAAGAACCATCTAGCCTGAGATGTCAATAATGCCGAGGTTGAGAAACTGTTCTGAACTGATCTTTTAAGGCAAAGTCAAAGAACAAAGGCCCCGCCAATGCTTCAATCTATGGTTTATCAGCATGAACCATCAGGCTCCCTCCCTGGAATCAGGGGGAGATTTAGGAACCGGATTAAGAAAGTACACCAGGAGCTATGTCAGGGTACAACTCTCTGTCCTCCCTTCTTGCTCAAAGTAGAAATCAATTGATCCTGGTGGGGACAAATCAAAACATTCAACTGGGCTAAAAGAAAGGCACCAAATCAACAGCCACCTTGCCCTCTTCCTACCGCTGACTACGCATTCACTGTTTCAGGCCCCGGGGACATAAAGGTGAACAGACGTCCCAGGCCCCACGGAGCTTACTTGGAAGAGACCGACAGGTATCATGTAGGTGCATCAGTGACTAAGTGAAGTCAGATGGAATAAGGGCCGTGAAAAATTAGAAGGCCCCACGGCAATCATAACATTTGCCATAGAGCTGATCCAAAAGACAGACTGAGGGCATGATGTGAATTAAATATCAAGCAGTTGCAGGTAAGGACAAATCTTTAGCTGGGTTCAAAACAAAATTTCATACAGTTACAATAAAGGCTCCTTCAATTAACCTCCACTTAATCACCTAGACTTAACCGACTCTTCATTGCCCCGGTTCAAGATAATGATGGACGTTGTCTCCACAACGAATGCCCACGCCCTGTGGGCACAGCCCCAGATGAAGCTGGCCGCTCACCTGATGCTCACAGCGGGGCACCTCCCCGGCACGTCTGCGCGCCTCTGCTGCTGGGCTCTTTCACAGTTCTTGTTGAAAGCAACCGTATTTGTTACTGTATTAAGTCATTTAATTCAATATGGCATCAGCGGATGAAATAGGAAGTTGAGAAGAGAATTTCTGTTTCTATGAAAAACTAGGTGGAATGTGTTCAAAGAACTCACCAAAAACAAACTGCTGTCAAATCAGATTTAGGGGAGACAACCATCAAGAACTATCGTTGTGAATTGCTTCCCACGTGTCTTTAACTTACCATCTTACTTTATCTTATGGTTCTATTTTAAAGAAATGGGAACTGAAAATCATAGATAATGGCTGTATTTTGTGCAAAAAATAGGATACAGAACTCTGATTAGTGGCCACGTACTCAGAGAAAACGCACTGGCCCAATATCAGAAGATTAGTACCATTTGTATGTTTTAAGTTAAATTATTTAGGGTATACATTTACTTTATGTTTTTAATGACAAGACATTGGCCAACTCTTTATTAATTGTTCAACTACCAGTTCAGATCAGGTCAGATAAGGGGGCTTCTAAGTCTCAAATCCCACTTTTTATTCTGTCTGAATCGAAAGCCTTCTCAGGGGGATGTCATTAACACCTACTTCAGTCGGAAGTTGAGAGTGTTACATAAAATCATGTCCGCTGTCAGAATCAATACTAGTGTCTATCACCTCAAATCCTTTCATGAAAGAAAGTAGAGTATAAATAAAGAAAATACTCAAATCCATATTGATACCCACACCCCTGCAGTCTCAAGTACCACCCCTTCACATCTCTGAGCTCACATTATGGTTAAAACTGGATACTTTGTTGTCAAAGACAGTATCTTTTAACAAAATAAACATTATGTTATTTTGAATGTATCTGTAAAATATTTTCTAAGTAGAACTTACTCCCTATTTTCTAGACTCAGAAATGCAAACAGAATTATAAAGTACTTTTCTTAGCCGATGCCCTGGATTTCTATTTCCCTGCGCTTACAGCTCTCTAGGGAACAAGCAATGTGAGTGCTCTGAAGAACACTCTTATTTTACCTTGAAGTTATTATCTGTTTCTTTATACCTTTATCACATACCCATGAGTAAGATGGCAATTCTACCATAGTATTTAAAAATAAAAATCATATAATGACAAGACCTGACAAACGATGGCTCAGGCTGTCTATTTTTAACTAGAAGTGTCAATAATAAAATAAAAGGATGTATGTAAAATGGTATTTACCTCTGTGTGTCACAAATTTATTTTTAGTGAATGAATTACCTGATACCCTGTCTTTATCGTTTAACATAAGAGGATCCAGGCTTCAAAGCCCTCAAACAGGGTTTGTAAATTTTAGGTGTGAGTTCATGACAGAAAGATGTGGCTCTAGAGAAAAAAAGGAGAGGAGAAATAAATTCTTGCCTATTTGACTCCAGGTTCTCATCCAGACATACAACACGCATAACCTGTGCACTTCTTAGCAAGTTAAATGCAGCACACGGTTTTCATAAAACATTCGGGCGAGCTGAAATCTCTCACAGCTGCTAAAATATTTGAATCCTGACTTCTCATATGAAGTCACAGACACTGAGTTTGTAGTAACCTGGTCCCAGGTTGAACGGCTTTTCGGTGCTATCAGAAGGGGCAAGCTGATGTGATAAACTGTGGGGACGTCTGGAATGCCCTACGGGCACTGGATCCAAGGCTTGGGTCAATAACCAAGAGCACTGTGTTCTGGAATGGAGTTTGCCTGTGACCACTGGCAAACTCCATTCTGACGTGACCACTGACCCTGGGAGGCACAAAGACACAGGACACTTCCCATTTCAACCTGAGGAAAGAGAAGGAAATGGAACAAGCGTGAACAGCATAATGGGCAGAAGTTCTGAACAGGAGACGGAGATAAAAGTGAACTAGACTAGCTGTTCTCGCTCTTTCTCTCTTTAAAAATTGGTTATTAAGCCAAAGACTTATTTAAAGCACTGAAAGATGCAATTTATGAACTAGCACTCATGGAAGAACTGAAGAGAGTTCCCTAAATGAGCAAATCATTGTATTCTTGCAGGCAAGAATTTGGAATGGCTTGCATAACTATCTTAATGGTTTTAGATTCTTATGAAATATTACAAATTAGACTCTTATGGTTCAGGTTTAAGAAATTCATTTGCGCTGTATCATAGATGTTTAAAAATATTCCTATATCTGCACAAAGCATAAAGAAAAAAAAAAAAAAACTCTCTGGAAAATCATGTGCCCCTTGCACACCCAATATTCCCCTCCTCTTTTCCCCCACCCCCCAGAATCCTTCCCATCTGCCAGCTGGGTTTCATTTTAAGAATTTCACACTGAATATAAAGTGCTATTTTGACCATGTGGCTCCAGAAATGTGAATTTATAGTCTATTCAGATCATACACCAATGACTGACAGAGAGGGGATTAACCAACTGGATGCGATGAAGCCGCTGCCTCTTCCTTCAGGTTGCTTTAAGTTTCCAGGAAAGGATGATCACCCGCACACTGCTTCATTGAGGCTGGCAAAAAGTCGTCTCCGAGCACGGCACTTGCCTTTCACTTTTCTAGTAGTTGGCCGCTCTACCCTGGAACTCCACCCACCCCCCAGGTTCCCACTTTCCATCGATTTCCCCATATGGAAAATGAGAACACTCAAGCTTGCTTTCTTAGACACCCCTTGCAACAATGTTCCATTTACTGACACATAACACATATGTATAATTCCTGGTCTTCAGGTGTAAGGGTCACATTTTGGGAAAGTATGTGTGTGTAATCTAGTTTTCTTGGGTAAGGACCAGCAATGCCTAACAACTTACACAAAGGAAAGACTCTTTGCATGTAGTATTTCAGAGATTGTTGGCAAGTCTTGGCCATCTAGAAATGTTTCAAATACCAGTGCTATTTAAGCTTTTCCAAAAGTAGTTCTCTTTTTTCAACGGTGACCCATCTTGTTTCACACTTATCATCCCCAAGTATTGTCTTAGGCATAAAAGTGTGACTATATAATCAGATTTTCTAAATCTTTCTTTTTGCAACTTTAGGATCATGCTGTTCCTAGGACTCTATACACTCAATGCACAGTTAAGTAACACTATAAAAGAGATTACTTCTCTGTTCAACAGAAGACCAACGAAAGGGTACGTAAGCATCGAATTTCAAGAAGGGTGTGCAGAATGTATTCAGATGTGATACTGTAGCCAGCCTCAAAATTAATGAACATATTTACATTTGTAATACACATACACATAAAAGTTAACATCAGAGGGGAGGTCGACATCATCAGCAAAGTGCAAGCTTATTGCATCCCATCAGGTTTGGTCCTGTTCAGAACAGGAAAGGCTCTGCTCAAGATGGGGGCTATAGTTTCTAAGTTATTTGAGAGAGGTAACAATGCCTTGCTCCCTTCCCTCAAGACAAAACAAACAAACAAGAACACTATAGAAAATCGATTATAGTTAAGGGACAATTTCTCCTACTTGTCAGCATAATAAATACATGTCCATTAAAAAAAAAACCCCACCAATCTCACACATTTAAGTTTTAGACACACTATCTAAACAGTTAAGAAAGTCATTTGAGAGCAGAGAAAAGTGTGGAAGGAGCCACATCACACTGGTAACAATGAAGGGAAGATTTTAACTTTTTCTTAATGTGCCCCTGAATTACTGGACTTGAAATGATGAGCTCCTGTAGTTTTTATGCTTTAAAACATGAATAAAAACATACATATGAACAAATCAAAGAGCAGAAAGGGCATTTGTAGAAAGAAACTAAAAATATACCTGTATGTAGAGACATATAAAAGAAGGTAACTGGCTCACAGTAGAGGCTTAATAAATAGGCGCTGTATGAATGTGAAAAAACAATAAAAATTAGCCTCATGTGGTACTAGCGACTGAAATTATAAGAGTGTGCTGAAGTCTTCAGGAAGGCGGAGACAAGACCACCACTCAGGATTCTTACCTTTCACAACTGAAAATCTAACAACACACTCTCACCAGCCTGCGAAGTTCCTGTGTGGGTCTTCCAGTCAGGAGGACCAGTACTTCAGGTCCCGGGCAAGGAATGGGACCTGTGAAAGTCTGCTCTTCATTGGACCCCCTTCAGAGAGAAGAGCGCAGCCTTCCTCCACAGGATGTCTGATGCTAACCTTGAATGACGCCCGAGTATAGCCTGCGGAAGGCTATAAAGTCTCTTCCCCACATTTTAGTACTAGGGTCTTCACTTAATGTCAGCCCCAGAAAAAGCCACAAAAAATTGAGAACTACATTTACTGTAGAAGTGTTGTCATGGGTTACTCATTAATTCATTAGGTATCTATCTTATAAAGTCTTTTCGAATTGTGGAAGACAGCTCTTCCCTGTGGCAGCCATAGCCTCCTCTTTTCCGATACGGAGAAATACAGCACAGATCACGATTCCTCCACCTTTTTTCAGAAACGCAGAGTGCTGAATATGAAACCAAAGTCCAGCACTGATTTAACCTATAGGGTTGATGTTATTCTAGTCTCCTCTTCTTTGTCCTGATCTCCTACTTTAATTTTTTATTATTATTTTCATGTGAGTCACTTTAAATTCTCTGTGGACAGAAGCAGTGTAACTACACAGACAAATAAAAATCAAGGAACATCTCCATCTGGAGTGAAGAGTAACATTCCATCTCTCGTGCTTGGCACTATTACTGAACAGAACACACCAAGCTTCATTGAAAGTCACTAGGTCTTGAGTCATTCTCACTATTTTAGGGGTTCTTAAAAGTGCTTGTCAACACTATTACCAAGGAGCATGGACTCCGATTTTTCAGAACTGCCTCAGTTATAAGAAAACTCAGCTGAAGTTAATTCATTTTAAGAATGGATTTTATGTACCACAGGAGGAAAAAATTCTTCAGATCAAATCCCTTGCAGAGAAATCCAAGGGATTGTTCATTTTACTGTATAAAACACACGATGCTTAAAATACAATTTTTCAGATTTCCCCCCCTCCTCTTTTAGGCGGTGCTAGCAGTGCTTACATAGAATTTTTTTTTCCCCTGTGGTGTTTCTGGGTGATGGGATTTTAACAGCACTGTCCAGCTCTTATTATCTTCTAGGCCAGATATCAGATGTCCTGTGGCATTTTAAATGCCACGTGATCAAACCACACAACACCCTCCAAAATAATCTTCTGGGGGCAGGGGTGGGGGTGGGGCGGCTACGGAATCTAAAATCAGCAAAGTTAAGTTATCTTTAGCTACAGGACTTTGGCCAAACCCTGTGAGATAAATAAAATCTGCCTTTATTCCTCTTTTTCCACCTTCTTTTCTAGTAAATCCTTTCTGCAATCCTAGGGACCCCAGGCCTCTGTATATCTTACTATGTGTCAGGTACTCTTTAAAAATATTTTAAAAATAGGGGGGCCTGAGTGGCTCACTCATTTAAGCACCTGCCTTCGACTCAGGTCATGACCCCAGGGTCCTGAGGTCGAGCCCCGCATCGGGCTCCCTGCCCAGTGGGGAGCCTGCTTCGCCTTCTCCTGCCTGCCACTCTGCCTACTTGTGTGCTCGCTCTCTGTCAAATAATAAATAAATTAAAAAAAAATTTTTTAAATCTATTACCTCATTAACCCTCATGTCAACCCACTGAGGGAGGCACTGGTAGGACACTGAGGCTCGGAGAGGGTAAGCAGTGTGACTGGGCAGTGGGGGCAGGACGTGGGGGCAGGACGTGGGGGCAGGATGTGGGGGCGGTGTCTGGCACAGCAGAACTCCGCTGTGTGTTAGCGGGGCGCACACGGAACACAGGGAGGCGGGGCTGCGTGAAAGACCAGTGACAATGAAAGGAAATGCAGTCCAACAGAATGGAGTAGCTTCAGGCACCTATAGTAAGGCTGGGATAAGACCTGGTTACGGTGCCTCCTGATGTTCCTTAAAAATCAGTCCGCGTAGACGGCCACTCTTCCACACGGGCAGACTCCTGTGTCCCCAAGTTACTAGCCAAACTGGGCTTATAGTCAGTCCTTAAATCCATGTTGCCCTTCCCATAGATAAGCTCTTTGCTCAAGGCATGACCTTGTCCTAGAAGACCCTCCGCTCTGTCTCCATGTGGGTGGTAGCTTCACGTCATCCTTCACTGGGCTGAAGCCAGAACTACCCAGGTTTCAATCTCTGCTTTACCACTTACTAGGTGTTTGACTTGGGGTAAATTTCCTAACTCTTCTAGGCCCAAGTTTCCACATTTGGGAAATGAGTGTGGTAATAATTATAAGAATAATACCTCCGTTCACAGAAAGGCCCGACTGAATTAGGTGATGGAAAGCATTTAGAGTAGTGCCGGGCGCGATTTCACGACCGTTTCCACCACCCCTCAGATCCTGCTCTCACTTGTGCTCAGTACCCAGCTCAAAAGCCTTCCTTTAGAGATCCGCCTTCTTGGAGATCCTGTAGTCCCTTGGCTTTATCATTCCAGTGGTATTTACCCTGTATCGCTGCAAGTATTCACATGGTCTTGAAGTGCGATTGTTTATATATATGTTTATAAACAAGCCCGCCCCTGATGAAATCATAACCCCAGAGGTTTAGACTAAACATAAACTTTTCTTCTTTCACCTTATCTCCTTCTCTTCCCTTCTGTTGAGTGTTTTAATCAGTTCATTATTCATATACCTCAGAGAGTGGGTAGAACAAGGAAATAGGAGAGAAATGAGAACACACACACACTATTTATAGTTCCCTATTAGATCATTCAATTTAAATCTACCAACGTTCCCGATCTCCTTCTCTGAGCAAAGCTTGCCTGGGCTGCAAAGAAGGTGGAATACGGTCCCTGTCCTCCTAAGACTCACAGTCTAGATCAGGTGAAAAAAACATGTCCCTAACTATGCAACCTGAATCCCAACACTACTTAAACCTATGTCTCAAAGTGCGTGCTCCCTCTCCGAAGACACCAGGTACCAATTTTCCCATCCCGGGGCTGCTACTTACTCAACTCATCCATTCTGGAACCTCCCTCCCCTTCTCTGGTCACCTCTCTTTGTTTTTTTTTTCAAATGTCCCCTCCCCCAAGAATTCACTGCTCCCTCAGCTGTATATTCATTCATTTATTAACTGAGTATTTTTTAAGGTCTTCATCTCCCCTGCTAGAGTACAAATTCTCCAGGAAGAAGACATGGCTCAGGGCACTGGGCCCAAAGCAGGCCCTGTCACTCATCTTAGTGAATCCCACATCTGGAGCAGGGTCTGATGGGGGGCAGATGCTCAGGGAGCATTCCTTCCTTGCCCTGGCCTTCTGGGCAGAGATGCTGGGGCAGGGCACTGCCAAACAGAACTGCTGGAGAGAGGAGAACCACCAATACTTCTGCAGACACGGCAGCCAGGATTACCTGTAGTTTCTATGTATTCATGTGGTAGGGGGCTCTATTACAGGCCAGGCACAGTGCCGTGGGGCAGAGAGACAAACCGGGGGGGGGGGGGGGGGGGGCTCTAGGGAGAGAAAGACAGTAATTAGGAAGTGTGCTCCCATGTGTAAAAATGGCAGTGTGCAGAGAGGAGGGTGTGAGGTTTACTTATCTTGACAGTTGCTAACCCATTTGAGAGCTCATTGTATTTATAAATTATGAGAAAATAATATGAAGGAGCTCTAAAACTAGAGTCCTCATGTCTAGCATTAAACAGCGCTGACATATTTTATTTTGCAGAGAATATGCCTGACGGTGTTTTCGATAGCTACTTTTATAACCCAATCAATAAGAGATCTCTATTTCAGCTGACACACTACTCATTTATTTTAGTTGTTAAATTTGAGACAGTGAAAGGAAGACATTTTAAATATGCATCCCTGTCACATTCACTCTTTTTTTTTTTTTTTTTTTTTTTAGAATGATGATCCAAAACCAATAGATTCAACCATGGCATCACATATTTTGTATTTACTGCATTGAGTAAGAAAGATAAACTACTTTATTCTCAAGTTGGCTTTTGACTTGTCAGGTGACTTTATGTGGTTCACCTACTGCTTCCCCATTTGGCTTCTCCTATTCCAAAGGAGAAACTCTAAAACTTACTCATTAAAAAAAAAAAAAAAAAAAATCAGAACAGATTTAATTAAGAGAATACCTTAAACTCAACTGGGCTATATGCAGGTGAAGAGTCAAAACGCAATACAGAAAGAAAAACAGAAAATTAGGTTCCAGAACACAAAGTATCATTTTCTCAGAAATGTTTACTATGGCAGAAGTGGATGGATGATACATCTCTAAAGGTTTTTGTACTAAGCCTGCCCAGCAAATACACAGCGAACCTAGAATGTTCCGATAAAAACATAAAGGTAAGGGGATCTCATGGGAAGCCAGGAAAAGGCTATATGATTGGTAAAGACCCAACATAATTTCCTCCAAAGGCTGTTAACATCACAAGGAGTCACAAAACATTACACTGAGCAAATTAAGTCCTGACTGGTCATTAAGGAAACTCACACAGCCCAACATCTGATGTCTTACCATTTCGTTTTGCTCTGCACATCAAAGGGATGGTGGACCTCTAACCCAAGCTTCTGATATTCAGTAATTGCCCATTCATATTTATATGAAGGAGACTACTACAAAAGATATCCATAAAGCTTCAGTTTGCTCTGGATTCAACATCTAAGGGAAGAGACAACAGTTTCATTTTCTTTTCTTTCTGGGAAACAAAAGCATCAGATAGGAAAACCTGTCCCTTTGGAAAGATCAGCCATTTGTTGTCTAGAAGGAAAGCAGGCAGATAAGGGAAAGCGGATATCTGGACTTGTCTGAGAAAAGCCTTTCAGGTCCAACCACAGCAACTTATTTGAGAGCTCTAAGTCATTAAATGTGTCTCTGATAGCACTTCACATATGAAGATTAGTGGAACACACCAAGAGATTGAATCATCAAACAATTCTCTTAGGAATTTCAACATAGCTGATTTGATACAGAATTACTCCAAAGGCCCAAGCCTGCATGGGATCCTCGTAGAGATAAGATACAGACACCTCTTAGACAAGGCCTTCATTCTTCAGAAATGGAAGCGCAAACCAAGGACTGTCCATCAACAGCATCCTCAGTGTTTATTAGGAGTCTACACATACCCTGTGGGCACTAACCAAACACAAAAAAATCTAAATAAAGTCTTTGCCTTCACAGAGCGTACAAATGAAGAAGGCACTTCCATCCTCCTTCCCATTCCAGAGACTACTCATCAGGAAACAGATCTCCCTTAAAAAATGCTACTAGTTTATATCCTTAAATCCTTATTGATCCAGAAAATAGAGCTCTTCCAATTTCTGGCTTGAGAAGAGCAGCTAAATGAACCTCTTCTGATATTGAGAGGAGTTGCTGGATAGCTTTTCTGCATTGCCTCTAGAAGGACTTAACATTGCTCTAATCCCTCATTTATCAAACTCCTTCACCAGAGGAGTGAAGGGGGCCCTTTTGCTTCTTATTTTATGAGTCTGCCAGGAGTGAATTGGCAATCAAAACTGGAGCTAAATTCCTCAAAACACTTTTGGTAAATAGACATAAGACAGCACTGTGCTTACACATATTGCCTATTCTAAGCTATCAATCTTAAACTGAGACTGGGAAGAGGCTCTGCATTTCTCATTCTTAGAAATCACATGGCATATGCAATAAGAACATATGGCCACAAGATAGCTGAGGCTTCGATTTGTACCAAAGCCAAGAAAACTAGACGCCCAAGTGTATCACTACTAATGAATTAGGGAATAATGCAGAGAATTTGCCGAGAGAAGGGAAATATAGACAGAGTTGGAAAAAAGCAGACATTTTAAAGGTATCTGGCACTGGGGCCATATCAAAAATATTTACATAAATGTGATAATGAGAGTGATTTAGATTTGGGGGGTCATGTAGAAGAGAGGTTTCTCAAACTCAGTGGAATTTCAACAAGTATCAAAGATGATAGTAAGGCTTTTTAAAATGCAAACAGGGGATTGCGTATTAATAAATATGAAGCTCTTAAAATCTGGTTCTAAAGTAACAGCAAGCAACACCAGCCCCTGGCAAACGTTTAGTAAATGAAATCAAAGAGTCAGTATCTGAAAGAATGTTAAGTATACAAGGCAGATGAGATTTTGAAATAACAGCTTTCATTTGAGGAATGGACTGAACTCATACATTCAAAGGTGAGAGGTGTAACTTGGTGAGTCTGACAGTAAAAAAAGACTTTTTTGTATTTCTTTTGAAAGTCTGATACACTTTAAAAGCATCAACACAAATCTATAATTGCACAGTTAAATTAGTCCAAGTACCTATGCAATCGATCTGGATTTCTATTGGGCTTTTTATTTCTTTCCTTGGTTTTGTCCTCAGTTGGAAGGAACACTTCAATGGTTTATCTTAAAAGCACCAGGTGTGGGTGAGCATTCACTGGGCAACTGTAGAGGGCATAAAACGCCCTTCAAAACACCTTCCCTTCTGGGCTTTTGTAATCGATCACCACCAATCTCTGTGAAAACAGGAACCACATTGCAAAGATCAGCAGTCATGCAGTTTTCTTTAACAACTTCAAGGACTGAATTGTAAGTCTGCGATGTGTGTGCAAAGGTGTCATACAATGTACTGAGTAGTAAATAGCAAAAGCCCTTCCCGTGACACTCCCTCAACTTGGAAGGAATTAGGGAAGCCATTGAAATGAACGTAGAATGGTTTGCAGAACCTCTGAGTGTTCACAGCACGTTCTACAAATGCAAGGCTAGCCGCCCCTTGTAAAAAGCAGTGCACTCCTCCTGCCCATGGGACTCACTCCAGCTGAGTGCAGAACAGCAAGGAGCACATTTATTCTTCTTAGAAGGAAGAAAAGAAAAAAGATGAAGCTAGTGCTGTACAAACGATAACATGAGGGAGAAGAAAGTAGTGGTCGAGGGACATGAGAGAGGATGGGAAAGAATAAAAGGTCTGAGCAGCATACCTGCGTGTGCCGTTTTATAAACAGGCTAAGATTTCCAGATGAAAGATCTTTGGCAGGTGGAACACTTCTACAGAAAGGCCTCAGGGAGGGGAGCAGGGCAGGCAAAGGGGCTGACATCGGGTCCCAGAATGCCACCTGTCTGAATCATCCCACCTGCTTCTCGTGCCAATGGGCACTTGAGTTACCACCTCTGACCCCCATACCAGTGTTCTGCTCCTCGAACCAGAAAGATCACTGTCCCCCTGCTTTCTAACCATGTACTCTTGGACAAGTCATTTCACATCTTTCAGTTTTAGTTCCCCAATTTTTAAAATAGATAAATGACACCTGTCCTTGAAGGGCTCTGGTACAGACAGGGCACAAATACAGATAAGGTTCTTAGCACAGTGACTGCCAAGAGGAGGTGCTCAAAAGGGGATACTTTTATGAACAAAATTTATAATCACTTAACTAGATAGCTGGGATTCAAACCAAGGTCTTCTAACTCTGAAGCCCTTTTTTTCCTCTCCACTTAGATTTTCGGCTTTATTTTTTTCTTAAGCAGAATTAAAAATAAATAAATAAATAAAATAAATCTCATACCAAAGCCCCACACCATTTTGCCTTTCCTAAGTGCTTTCATAAAACTTTTTTGGGCTACTTTACCAACAATAGCCCACCCTGACAAACCTTTCCCCGCCTATATATTCAAAGTTGGGATGCAGCTGTGAACACGATGACATGTCTCACATCTTGTTTTGTGTTCTTAGCTTCCACTCAGTGTGTACCTCTGCCTGGTTGGTTTTCCAATCTCTCCCACGCAAGGTCAGTGTTTCTAGGGCTTTGTGCTCATTTGCATAAATCTCTGAGCAACAGCCAAAACGGTGGGCAGCACTGTGGTCTTTCCCTGGGTGCCCCTGGAATGAAAAAAACTACCAGACGACTTCTTGCGCCCAAGGCACTGTGGTACGTGCCTTAGACGTGGCGGCTGCAGCTAGTGCGCGTGTTTCTATGTCCTCCTCCTGGTGCGAAGGGCCAGACAACACGGCTCTGCCTCTTCCACGGCTGGGTGATGAGTGGTGCACACCCCCGTCACTCCCTGGAAGAAACAAGACCTCTGCGATCCTCCCTTCTATCGTGCACCATCCTTGCTGTCTTTCTCCGGGAGACGTTGAACAAAGTGGCCCTGAGGACTGAGAGGACAGAGATGGAAGGGATCCAGATCCTTGAATAATTACAAGGAGCAGAGTGCCTCCACTGACCCACACAGGGCTGTGAGGGGACAGAGAAATAAACTATAGTGACAAGCCACTGAGACTGCAGACCTGCTAAGAAAGCAGCTCATAGCAATGTCCCCAACCAATACAGAAACAATCTCATTTACTCATAGTACAACTCTGTCAGGTAGTATTATCACCTGCATTTAACTCCTATGGGAACAGAGGCTCAGAGAGGTTAAGTAACTTGTCTAAGGGCAAACAGGTGATAAGGCTGACGTTCCAGCCCTAGGTCAGATTCATTCCAGAACCCATGTTCTTACCCATGGAAGTCTACTACCTCCCCAATAGCTATTATAAATGTGAAAGCAGAAACCCACATTATGGCATTTCCAGTTTTAACCTCGATCTTATGTTCCATAACAGAAGCATTTTATTTTCTCATTAAGTATAACAGAGACTAGTAAAAGTTAACACGGACTAAATTTTGTAGGTGACCTCACTCAGGGAGTGTCCGATTAATATATGTAAAACATTAAAAGCAGGACTTCATTAATGAAGCAAGGGTAGGGTTCCCAGGAACAAGCCATTTGAAAATCCACTGTGTCACATCACACGGCTTCTCAATACTGTGCTATTCAGGTTTCTTTCTTTTTCTTTTTAAAAAAGATTTTATTTATTTATTTGACCAGAGAGAGAGCACGTTAGCACACCAGCAGGCAGAGCAGCAGGCAGAGGGAGAGGGAGAAGCAGGCTCCTGGCTGAGCAGGGAGCCCGATGTGGGGCTCAATCCCAGGACCCTGGGATCATGACCTGAGCCGAAGGCAGACGCTTAACCAACTGAGCCACTCAGGCGCCCTACTTTTTATTTTTATATTTTAAAGATTTTGATTTATTTTAGAGAGCAAGTGCACACATGTGCATGCACATGTGGGGTGGGACAAAGGGGGAAGGAGAGGAAGAGGGAGAGAATTTCGAGCAGACTTCCTCTGGGCTGAGTGCTGAGCACGATAGGGGGCTAGATCTCATGACCCTGAGATCACAGCCTGAGCTGAAACCAAGGACCTGAGCTGAAAGGTGCCCCAAACCACTTCATGTTTTACTTAACCAGTAGAGTAGCACCATTTGGTTTGTGGGTTAGTTATTGATTGTCACCAACTAGCCACTTTTGTAACAAAGAAGACTAATTCTTCTAGCGTGTTGTCATAGTTTGAGTTTCTGCATGGCTTTCTCAAAATTTCAGTCCTTTCCTTCTTTAAGTCTGAAGCCTGTATTAGCTCTGTTTAGCACAGTTAATGTTTTCTGTTTTCTTGCCTGTGTTTAGTAACAAGGATGGAAAATAGTTCAGACGTGGTCCCTGTCCTAGAATCAGGAGAAGAATCTGATACGGTACTATAAAAGGACCATTGTTACGTACTAGTTCATGCTTTGTTTTTTTTTTTTTAAAGATTTTATTTATCTTAGAGAGAGAGAGAAAGGGAGGAAGGGGAGAGAGAGGAGAGGAGAGGAGAGACAGAGAAGGTGAGTATGAGTGGGTGAGGAGCAGAGGGAGAGAGACACTCTCTCAAGCAGACTCCACACTGAGCATGGAGCCCAATGTGGGTCTCGATCCCACAATCCTGACTGAGATCCTGACCTGAGCCAAAACCAAGAGTCAGACACTTAACCAACTGAGCTACCCAGGTGCTGTTTTTTTTCCCCCTTAAATGACAACAACTATAATAACTTCGAGCAATCATTCTTGAATGTTCCCTTTCTATGCAGGTTATGCCTAGTGCAAGGGGAGTATCTGAAATAGGAAGGGGTAGGGCATGGACACTAACCAATGAGAATGGACCAATCAGCTGGTGGCAGTGCTGGAGCATGTTTCTAAAGGCTCCCAGCTAAATCAGGCTTTGTCCCCTTGGTTATGGAATTGGGGGACAGCTCAGGAGGTTGTGAGGGGAGGACCAATGCAGTTTCTTATAGGGATGGGCCAGTACTTGACTATTTTAACAACTGGCCCATATGTAGTGATGCATACTGACAGAATACTGCCTTGACCCAGAGAAGGTGATGGAAACTCACCATCTCCATAGGACAGTCACTTTTCTACCTCTGTTGACAACTGAGCTGTGTAGATCCCAAACCAGACATACCAGAGAAAGACAACCTGAAAACTGTTCCCTTGAGAATATTCATTTTCCTTTACAAGCATTTGAAATAGGGCAGCACCCAATAAATGTTGCTGACTGACTGACATTTATTGAATGCCCAGTGTATACAAAGCATGTCCTGGGAAATTCATAAAAAGAAAATACAAATGACCTAAATTAAGCTTGCTGTTATTTTAATGATTGATGAAAAGAGCGGCCTTTTGGAGATGAGTATATAATCATAACTATACCCTAATGAAGTCTTGTGAAAAGATAGGTAACCCAAACTTAGGATCAAATATGTTTTACAGAGTGCTTCCCTCCTTCATTATTCAAGTTCTGGTCTTTGTCAGCTGCCACTGGTAAGGGTCAGGCAGAATAAAACTCCTATAACTCAAAACAAACAAATAACCATCCCCATACCTGAAAAAAACCCAAAAACCTCACATGTACCCAGCTTGAAACTCAGTTTGCATTTGTGATCTGATTTTGACAATCATAGAACTTTACATCTGCATAAACTATGATGCTGCTGCTTTTCAGGGGTGAGATGCCTCCCCCAAAGGGTACTTGGTAAAATGATCTTTGAGTGCTAGAGATGAATTATACACCCTGAAAGCTGTCAAATGCACAAAGCTGCCTCCAGTAAGGATGACTGACCTAAAAGCAACTCATTTACTAGTAACTTAGGCTGTGACATTCTTTCATTACTGGTATTTTCTTGGGCGTGTCAAGAAAAAGTCTTGTAATATCCAAAAATTGATCGAGTTTTATTGTTTAAACAGTAGTTTAAAAATTGGATTATTTTATCAGAGACCAGGTAAACACAGAATTAAAAAGACACAAACACTTGCAACCAAAGCTTAAGATCTTACTTGGGAAAAAAATTCATGAATGAAAATTTTCAGTTAGAAAGCAGGGTATTGGAGATAAATGAGACACAACTATGAGTTCTCTTCCTGGTGTTAGATTATGACTTTCAGGAAAAGGAGGTAGTAAAAGCGTCGGGAGAAAGGTATTTGTCTGACATTGTGTCAGATTTCGTAAGGCCCAGGAGCACCTTGAGAAGTAACAGCTGGGAGGAGCAGACTGAGAGCTTTAGCAGTATTTGGAAAGTTGCCATCATGTCTCCTTAGCTTTCTTAAAAAGCATTCATTTGGTATTTGTCTTTTACTTTTATTAGCTTAAAAAATTTTAGCAGATTGTCACACAAATGACATTATGGGAGATATTCACAATTTTGTTGATTACTTTTCAAGCCGTTCTTAGTGTTACTTTAATTATTCTAAACAGCATTTTGGAATTGTTTAGATGAACTGAAAGTAAGATTCATTCCAAAGAAGTGATATGGAAAAGATATTCTTAGAGTCAGAATTTTAGAGCCAGAAGGGGACCTACAATTCTTCTAATTCAGTCCTCTCATTTTACAGATAAGGAGACCAAGACCCAGTTGGGTGAAATGGCTAAACCCAAAGTCAGCTAAGGTGATCCTAGGCACAAACCAGGATTCCTCACATTGAGTCTAACTTTCTTCCTACTAATGGTCAAGTCCACACTGCTTGTCCTCTTCTCATTCCCACTCAAGGCTGCTCATGGTGACCGCCCCACTCGTCCTCCCCGACAGAGGACAGCAACCAAGCTGTCTAGCTGATTGGCCACGGCTGGGAGGGAGCAAGGTGGTGGCAGTTCTCGCTCGCCAAGGATGCACATGCATTTACCTACCTACCCTCCTTTGGCCTTCCTCCCTCCCTTCCTCTCTCTCTTTCTTACTTGCCTTTCCTTCCCCTTTGTATGCTGCTTCTTTCTTCCAATTCTTATCAAATCCAGTGCAACTTGTGAGCACCTAAATAAGTGTTCATGTATTCAAATCAGGAAACTGTTAAGTTAGACATGATGAAGAATTTGAATCACTCAAAAAGTGTTTTTAGGGGTGCCTGGGTGGCTCAGTCATTCAGTGTCTGCCTTCGGCTCAGGTCATGATCCCGGGGTCCTGGGATGGAGCCCCATGTCTGGCTCCCTGCTCAGCAGCAAGCCTGCTTCTCCCTCTCCCACTCCCCCCCTGCTTGTGTTCCCTCTCTTGCTGTGTCTCTCTCTGTCAAATAAATAAATAAAATCTTAAAAAAAAAAGTCTTTCTAATGCCTTTTAGCATTTGCACACAAGTCTTCTGCAGCCTTTAATCTGTTTCTCCTCTCAAGTTTCGGTTTTCAGGATTTTTCAGTTCTTAATCTCTCATTTACTTATTATCTGCCACACATGACAGACACTTCAACTTTTTTCTGGAACCTTTTGTTTGGTTCTTGTGCTTACTGACTTTGGGACTTTATGCAAGTCACTTAACCAGTTGCTTTGGGGGAAAAGTGATGGTACTGGATCTTCTAAACCTCAGTAAGCACTGACCACACATGCATTACGTGCCTAGGACCACGGGCTGCTCCTGGAAACTAAGCAGGGACAAGGAACTTTGGGTCTTGCTGGTTGTGCCTGAGAGCTCAAAATTAAAAGCATGTAACAAAGAGAGTGTGCAGGACCAAGCATAGAAGGTGAAAACTGAGCATTGGCAAAACCCCCCAAATCTGTGATTTGAATGAGGCTGTGGCAACTCAAGGTGGCCCCTGGAGCCTGACAGCCTGGGTTCAAATTCTGGCTTTGCCCTTTACTAACCACCCGACTTTGGGTGCATCTCTTCACCTCCCTGAGCTGCAGTGCCCTCATTTGTAAGAGAGTAAGAAGAAGAGCACGTAGCCTTTAGGCTATCCTGTGGACTAGGTGAAAGCATTTAGCTCAGTGCCTGGCACAAACATCAGCTGGTAATAGTGTGTTCCACACTCACAAGAGAGTGCAGAGACGAGCTGATGGTGGCTCAAGCTCCTGGTGTCCTGATGGAGGAGGCAGGATTCGAGATGGAGCTCTGATTACAGTTGAGATTTGAATAGAGGACCTTGATTGCCAGAAACATTTTCAGGAGACAGAGAGCAATCTATGGGTCCTTGAGTAGTTTAGATATAAATGAGAGTGGTATTTTAAGATCAGCACTGAATTTTTTTGTGAAGATTTTTTATTTATTTTTATTTTTTTAAAGATTTTATTTATCTGACAGAGAGCACAAGCAGGGGGAGCGGGAGAGGGAGAAGCAGGCTCCCTGCTGAGCAAGGAGCCAGACACATGGGGCTCCATCCCAGCGCCCTGGGATCATGACCTGAGCTGAAGGCAGATGCCTAACCGACTGAGCCACCCAGGCGCCCTGAAGATTTTTTATTTTTTAGTAATCTCTATATACCCAACATGGGCCTTAAACTTATAAACCCAAGATCAAGAGTTACACACTCCACTGCCTTAACCCCCTGGACGCCCCTAATTTTTTTTTTTTAACTGCAAAGTAAATGTAAACATTTAGGTAGAAAAGCAATGTATCTTCTGGCTATGATCTTTCTTTCTGTAAAGGATCCCTTGGCTCCTCAGATCTTTTTTTTCTTCACTTCGAATTCCCTAAGCTCATTATGAAGTGTAGATAAAGGATTAATATCCAGCAAATCATTTCAGGTTAAGGGAAGGAGGAGGCTTTGCTAGATTCCCTTTATAAATGTGAGCCATAAATTGCCACTCAGCTTGGAGGACTTTATAAACAAATATAGCCAGGTACCCAAATTCTATAAATTATCACTGATATTCATTCACATATTCTACCTCTCTGCAAACATATGGATGTAATTATGCGCCAAATGTGAAAAAAATATCCCAAGGACCTTGTTATTCCAGGAAATGACTGCCAGCATGACTAGTTTAAGAAGAACATCATAGAATGCTCAGCGGAGTTCACGCAAAGCTTCCGCACTGCCTCTTCCCTCACTCCAAGTGTCTACATCACATACATCTCATTGCCGAACCAATGCCCACCGCACATGCACAATGAAATGATATCGCACTTAAAACACCCATGATAGCTTAGATGTCTGCTTTAAGACTAATGAATTTGCCAGTTTGGATTGGGCCCACATATTTGTACTTTAGCAAAAGCACTATTGTTTTGTTTCTGGAAATTTGTTCCTCTATAAACAGAAATACTGAGTACCCATGGAAGGTCACCTTTGAAGTTTTTATTCAGTTAAAAGGAAACAATTCTCTTCATCTCACTTAGCTGGGCTATCTAATTCTTTATTTAACCAAGCATTACAGATAGGGGAAGAAGTTAAAAAAAAAAAAAAAGAATACCTGAAAGCATGCAGATTAGTTAGATAGAATTGGGAAGAGGGATGGAAGGAGGAAGTGGTGGTAAATATTATTTTTCCTTCGATGGGAGTATTTCTCTCCCCACCCCCATGGGAGTACTTTAAAAACTAAATGCTTTGCTTTAAAAAGTCCAGAGTCATGTAGAGTATTGGTGGTTGTAGGCATTTGGGAAAAGCACGACCAGAATGTGTACTTCTTTTTTGGGTCAAACAGAAGTCAAGATAATTGTGAGTGCCCTTTACATCACTCAAAAGTTTGTTGAAGGAGCACATTGAAAGTATAAAACTGTAATACTGAGGCACCTGGCTGGCTCAGCTGGTGAGCTTGTGACTCTTGATCAGGGTTGTGAGTTCGAGCCCCACACCGGGTGTAGAGATTACTTTAAAAAAATCTTAGGGATAATTGTCTTCTTTGAGAGCACTATAAAAATAAAACATTTTATGTAGAGCTGTGTTGAGGAACTTGGTTATGGGAGATGGGGTGGAAGGCACAGTGGGCTACCACAGCGAGTGGATCCCACCGTCAGGAGCTGATGCACATGCTGCACACCTGCAAAGTGCACCTGCAATGCACACGCGTGGCGGTAGTAAACGGAAGAGAAAGGCACAGCAGAGCTCATCCACTCCCACCGCAGAAAAGGAAAAAAGCACAGGAGGGGTTAGCATGGGCACACTTGCCGCTAACCTAAAATGTCCTCTTTCTTTACACGCCATTCTTAGGATAGGCTAATGAAGGTACTATGAATTCCTCTTATCTTAAACATTAATGGGGGGGTGCCTGGGTGGCTCAGTCGTTAAGCGTCTGCCTTTGGCTCAGGTCATGATCCCAGGGTCCTGGGATCGAGCCCTGCATCGGGCTCCCTGCTCGGCGGGAAGCCTGCTTCTCCCTCTCCCACTCCCCCTGCTTGTGTTCCCTCTCTCGCTGTGTCTCTCTCTGTCAAATAAATAAATAAGCTCTTAAAAAAAAATTAATGGGGGGCCTAATAATTTCATAGGGAATTTCAGATGAAAGCCCAAGACTAAATACCTTGAGAACCTGGCCTAAGGAAAGATGGAGTACCAGCACTGCTCAAATTAAATTTTTAATAATAAAATAAAAGATAAAATGCTTTCATAATAAATCTAAAAATCTTATAGCCATACAGGCTGCCTCTTGCCACCCAATGTATACTGCATTGGCAGCTAGAAAAAAAGAAAAAGGAAAAGAAAAAGCAAGACAAGGGGGTTGGGGGAGGAAGAGAGAGACAGAGATCCATTTTTTATTGGTATAGCTCTTAAAACTTGAACATTATCTAGAGACCTCCATCTTAATCAAGCAGCCATGGTTTCTCTTCCTGTTACTAAAAGCCTGCTGATGTTGCTTGGTCAACTGAGAGATATCTTCAGGGCTGCTTGGATCTGGCCTCTCCAAAGAGCCTGAGAAGGAAAGGATAGATGAAATCTACCACATTTGGCAAACCTTTTCAATGAGCCTAATTAATAATCCATAAAAATAGACATTACTTCTTCTAGATGCAAGAGATACATGTAGTAGAAAAGAGGCAGAAGATGCTGCTTTTGGAATTAGAGTTCATTTCAAAAATAAGGAAGGCACACATTCAAAGTTGCTCAACCTTTCAGAGGAAATATTTTTGTAGGTCAATGAATGCACATGCTGACCACAAAAGACATTTCTGTGACTAAAGCCACTATGGAAGAAACCACGGTCTCCTTTATTTTTTTTAAAAGATTTTATTTATTTATTTGACAGAGAGAGAGGCAGCGAGAGAGGGAACACAAGCAGGGGGAGTGGGAGAGGGAGAAGCAGGCTTCCCGCCGAGCAGCGAGTCCTATGTGGGGCTCGATCCCAGGACCCTGGGATCCTGACCTGAGCCAAAGGCAGACGCTTAACGACTGAGCCACCCAAGCGCCCCCCACGGTCTCCTTTAAATTATCCAGAATCATACAGCATCATGCAAACTTCTACCATTCAAGT
Organism: Mirounga leonina; assembly: GCF_011800145.1. NCBI lineage: Eukaryota > Metazoa > Chordata > Mammalia > Carnivora > Phocidae > Mirounga > Mirounga leonina. Next base: position 3,357,209 of record NW_023270971.1, read on the forward strand.
GGTTTCCCCATAGAAAAGACACAAATTGGTCTGGGAAATTAAGCTGTATTTATGCCAGTTTAATTCAATGAAATCCGTTTGAAATCCAAGCAATTTACGTGTGGACAGCCTGTGTCAGAGAGTCCGTCAGGAATTCTGGGTACTGGATTTGCCCTCCATGTACTTATTTATTTCCACCTAAAAGGGATTCCATGAGAAAAAGTGATGGATGCCTAACGATTAAAAAATGTGGAATACTTTACACCGTTTATCAATTAATGACTCCATAAATCATAAATTGTGATTATGAAAGTCTCAAAATGAAGTCCTTATGAACATAAGTATATAGAGGCCCAGGTCTATTTGGTTTACAAAGAGGAAGAAAAAGTGATGCTAACTATATGCTATTAATCTATGCGATGGACAAACAGGCATACATTATAATGAAAAATCTAGGGGAAAAATTCTCCCAGATTCAACCTTTCCTTCACCTAGGGTTGCTGCTTCCAGCCCAGCAGGCCCTGCACTGTGGGACGCCAGAATGCCATTCATACCAGTTAGCCGTGCGTGAATGCTGCTCCCCACCACGTCAATGAACCACACATCGTATATGTTTTGTTCTGTTGAAATAAATGATTTAAGACTTAATGAATTTAATATACTTATTTATTTGTTTGTTTGTTTTTTAGAGAGAGAGAGTGCGCGTGCACGAGCAGGAGGAGCAGCAGACTCCCCGCTGAATAAGGAGCCCGATGCGGAGCTCGATCCCAGGACCCCAGGATCATGACCTGAGCTGAAGGCAGACACTTAACCATCTGAGCCACCCAGGCATCCCACTTTTGGTTTTATATTATATTTTAGCTCTGAGGGCGGTTTTAGCATTGGCAGCCATGCTCAAACTGGTTCTTCATTTCTTCTAACTGTAGCCCACAACCCGTTCTTTTTCTCAACTCCACTAGGTACACTTAGCTTCTATCTTCCAAATAAGCCTGCAGCTGGAAGATGGGGCTTGTGCCCCACACACCGTCTGTACTCTGCACACTTGGTACAGTAGCTACTGAGCTGAAAAAACACTATTTGATGGGTGAGGCTTACCTAAACCAGTACTGGCGTTAGGGTGCCACTGAGTTTTATGATTATTTTATATAACGCATGGTTTTTGGAACTTAGTCCACACTTTGCTGGATCTCAAAATTTAGTTTTGTAAATTGGTGTTTATATTCACTTGATAAACTATCCTCGGTGCCTGGATATTGCTACGTTACAAAAAAAAAAAAAATCACAGCCATGAACGTTTTCAAACAAATCTAAACCCTGTAAGGAAGGGAACTTCCGCTTATTAAGAGAGAATCAGGATAAAGAATGCAGAAAACATATGCTCTTGGGAAGGGAGAAAGGAGGCAGCAGTAAAGTAAACTTAAAATGCTTTGGGTACAAATTCCTCCAAGGGAGTATAAACCAAGTGGAACTGGGGAACGCCCACCAGCCCCTGGCCCTGCCAACAGCTCCCCCTTCTTTGAAGAGCTTCGCCAATGGCTTTTACCTTTGGGACAAAGACCAGTTACAGAATGGACCCACTATTCCTAATCCCAGGCTTCCTAAATAACAAATAAGCAAGGAAGAAAAAACCTTCATAAGCAGATCACCATCTGGGTTGAGGAACAAATTTACGCCCATGAAGTGGTGCTGCAAAATTATAAACATTCTGGAAGACTCTGTGCCTTAATCAAAAGTACTGGGTGAAAGCCAAATTTGGAAGCTGAAAGCGGGATGCAGCCAATGTTTGTGGTCTTTATCATTCACTGCTATATTGGTTATAGATAATGCTGGACACAGTGTCAACGTGAAGTTAATGAAGACTCAGAGATTTACAGTCTAAATGTGAGATTTTCAAAGATGAAGGAGCTCGAGAAATGGAATGTAAGATGTCGACTAGCTGGGGCAAAGGACAGGTAAAGCCCCATCAGAAGATCCATTTCTAGCAGAGAGCCCGTTCTCAGAATCTCCTTCACCTCCCAAATGTCTCCAAATTTGGATACAGTTGGATTTACTTGAAAGGATTTCTGTAAGCATAAAAACCTAAGGTCATAGTCATCACAGAGTCAATGCTGTAGGCTGTAACAAAAAAGCAAATGAAAAGCTTTTATGACATTAATTCTTGGGACAAACTCCAGAGCCTTTTTCCAAAAACAATAACCCACCTTTGCTTCATGCTCTCCAGGAATCTTCCAGAGTCAGGAAAAGGTGGCCTGGGTAGAGTTACCCCCTAAGAAAAGGGATTAATTGACTCTAGAAGGAAAAGACATAGGGCAAGGGAGGCTAGTTTGAATTCCTCCTCACAGGTCTTGAACATTAGAAGAAAGCTTTCCTTTTATCAGTAAAGATTAAGAAAAAGCATTCAAACATATTAGGATAAATCCTTATAAAGCTTGTCTCAACAGACATCAAGTTTAAGGATCTCTCCTGATGAGAATCCATTCTTTTTTCTAAGTTGCTTAGTTCAGTCTTAGAAGATGATGGTTCACATAGCATATTTTCACAATAACATTTGCAGGATATTTTCAAAATCTGGCTTAAATAGCAATGTCCAAAGGCAGACTCTAGATTTTGAAGATTCCCCAAGTTATGAAAATGAGCGCTGTGTGGGCAGAATCTCTCAAGCTCTAACTCAAACTCCATCAGGTTTGGTAAAATAATTTCATTTTCTTTTACTCTGATAGTTTTCATGAAAGGAAATCATTTAAGATTTCACCTGGGGTTCTGAATAAACACTGAAATTATGATAGCTATTTAATTAAAGCCTTTTTGATAGACATTCATAGATATGGTTCCTACGATCTGTATGTGCACTTAGTTGATCTATGAAAATATTCCCTCTGGAGTGTTGCTGAACCCTCCGTTAGATCTTTAGTTATTTGTTACAACAGAAGAGAGTGAGACAAGCCGCTTTTAGACGCCACCGCACCTGGCGGCGGACACGTCGGCAGACTCTATAAAGACAAATGCAGAAGTCCTGGATGCCGGCGAAGCTGCCATTTAGCTCAAGGCTTTCTTACTGTCATTCCACGAGACATCTCAAGTATGCAACTGCACACTGACTTAAAAGTGTAATTATTTATTTTTGGACTGAAATTCCAGGGAGGACAGCATATAAATGGAGAAAAAATGGAAAACCTGGCTGCACAGAGCTCTTAAATAAATTTAACAGCTGCCCAAAGACAGGAGATTTAAATACGTGTATATTAAACTCTTACTGCTCGACACATACATCTTTTCCCTCTCGTTTGTAGGAAGACCAGTTCCAACAGAAGAAGGCCTTGAAGGATGTCATTACCCATTCCCCATCTATTAATAGAATAATGCGGTAGTCAAAAGACTTTCAAAAGATAAAGGCATCATTCTCTCTAAAGTTGCTGGACTCCTGCCGAAATCACAGTCATATTTTCATATCTGTCAGCTCAAAGAGACTCTTTTATAATAGCAAATAAAAATTAAGTGTTCGCGCTGGGCTTCAAAGCAAAATTCTTTCAGTGATGATGCATAAAGCACAGTATACATCTTTCTTTAGGAAGGTTTACTGCCTCAAATTCAATATTCAAACTGGTAACATTGCAGAGTTAAAACATACTGGGACAATGACTGCTATGATCCGATAGAAAAAAAAATTAGGCTAATTATGCAGAAAAGAGTTCTCACATGGGGGAATCCAGAGCCCTTTCCCAGAGGTGGCATCTTCCAGAAGTGTCCTGAATAAAGACAAGAAATTAAAGAGCGAACGGGGATAAATGGGGAGAGCGGCTCACAGTTAGGACTTCTATTACCACTTGGTGGGTACAGAGCAGTGTCCGGGTAGAGAAAGAAACTATTTAATACATGAATGTAAAAAAAAAAAAAAAAAGCTATTGAATACTAGAGTCCCTTGGGTGTTGTTTGTTTCTTGGTAAACATACTCACATTCTAACACTTTTTCTTGGATTACTTTCCCACTTAACCGAAGGAGTTGTTTTCTTTACACCTACTCTCATCCAGGAAGGGTGTCGGGTAATAAGCAGATCCACGGTTGTGGGGGGTGGAAGTGGTGATAAGTTGTCGATTTAAATGGTTTCAAGGTATTGACAAAAACGAAGATAACTATTGGCAGAATCCTTTCAGGCTACTAGCCGACTTGAGGGTACAAAGCAAGCCTGCCCGGTTTAGAGGTGTCTAGCACACATCATTCTTTGGGTTAGCACAGTTGGTGGACTTTTACATCGGAAGGAGCCAAAACGTCAGTGCCTGGGATAGTGCCCAGCACATATAAATGCTCAGCGACAGGGAAGGAAATTTATTCATGTCTGATTTGCACTTTGATAACCACAATTCCTCCAAAGCAAACCCCAACACCACCACAGATTCTGGGTAATCGCAGACATTCATTTCTCATCTCAAAGAGAAAGAAAAGGAATATATAAGAAATCTTTATGAAAGACTTAGCGTGTAGAAAGAGATGCATATAGAGACCTAGTCAAACAATCTTTCTTGATATTTATATAAAATACAAATCATCACACAAAAAATTTCCTGGTGTAACCATCTTCATGTTAGGCCTCTTAGCAATAATGATCATAAATAAGCAGCTGAGGGCAAACGCTATTATTTGCTTCCCATCCCCATTTAGTGCTTTACTTGGTTGTGGGTATTTGCCCTCAACAACTTTTATGATTTCGATGTGATTTTGCTCATGTTATGGTTTAACAATGCTCAGAGAAAGGGTAAACACTTGGCCCAAGGTCACACAGGGAGAAAGTCGGAAAACGCCTGAGCTTTAAGCCCAGAACTGTCTGACTATAAAACCTCTATGCGTAACTACTACACTAGTGTCTAGGCTAGAAAGTCAGAGCATCAGGGCCACTGCGGGGGGAGGGGGGGGGCAACCTGAGTTTCGATCCTGGCTGTACCACTTGCTGCCTGTAGGGTGCCACACAAACTGGGTGTCCTTATCTGAATACATACCTATCTTCCAGGGTTGCTGTGGGCGTTACAGTGTCTATAAAATACTTGGTAGCTGCTATTGCTGCTGTTATTACTATTACTACAAGGAATATAGCATTCTGAAATTCACGGGACGTTCAATACCCGACGTTCTCATTGGCTGGTGCATTTTATCTACCTAGAACCTGACGCTGGGACTCAGGCAGTGAGGCCAGTGGAAAAGCTGCGCCCAGAGCTCTGCTTCCTTGCCCAGGGCTATTTCCACCACCCTCTGCTACCTCTCACTTGTTCTACTTGAAAAAGACTAAACGAATCCCAAACATTGCTAATCAAATCCAAACCAAATAAGGAAAGAAACTGTTCCTCCTTAGCGGGGAACCATAAAATAGGAATGCAGAAAACACAGGCTTTTGGAAAAAAATCAACAGAATAAACTCAATACTCTTTGGGTACAAATTCCCCCAAGGGAACACAGACCTGACAGAACTGAAAAAAACACCCACTGAAAACACCCTGCCAAGAGTTCTCCCTCCCCGGAGGCCCAGTGTCAACGGCTTTCACCTCTGGCATGGTGACCAATTACAAAATGGGCCTTCTATGCCTAACCACAAATGTCCTAAATGACAAATTAAGTGTCCAGGAGATAAAAGGTTATCATGGAATAAGTACAGCACACACACACACACACACACAGCTTGACATGGGGTTGAGAAAAGTCTCATTTGGTTTTTAGCACATTTACACTGGTTCTTCTTCTCTAGGACAACTCTTGGTTCAGGAATTTAAACACTTTTAATACTTAAGACTTGACAAGCCCCTCAAGTAAGTGCAAAATAAGTTTCAAAATATCCAGGAGCCCAGCAACGAGGGGCCAAGCCTGCTCGGTCAGGGCTGGCAACAGTCTGCAATGGCAGAGAAAGCAGAGGGCCTGCGAGGGACATCTCAGCACCACCAGTGCACAACTAGGACAAGAAGAGTAGCACCACCACGCGAGGGGAACCAACTCCCAGGGCCATTCATATCAAGGTCAGGTCTGTGCTCACATTCGTGCTCACGAGCGCGGAGAAAACGGTCAGTGTTCATTATCAGAGATACACGTAATACTAAAGTGCTGAAATAGTTTTTTCTTGATCCAGAGGACGGTTAAAATAAACACCCTCCAATAACATGGCGTTCGGAATTTAGGAGCTTGGAAACATGCAAAATGTTTTATTTTGCTGTCATTTGTACATCTCTTCTAATCTAATTTTTTCTTTTTTCTTTTCTTTTATTATAAAAGGCAGATTGTTCGTATTTCTTCTTGGTTAACATTCTGCTAAAAAATAAAGAAAAGTTTTAGACGGGCGTATGATGCCTATGATACCAAGAACATGTGGAGAGCAACAGAACTGCAGTACTGCATACTTACTTTAGGAGACCTCCCCACCACACGTGTGGTAAATACTCTTACTTTTTTGTACAAAGGATTAAGAAATCAAATCCCATTCCAAAATAGCCTGTATATATTTTCTTCCAGATAACCATTACATTATTTTGTATACATCAATCTTTTGTCTAGGGTGTTCCAACATTCTGACCGTTTTCTTAACTAGGTTGTTTAAACATTTAAAAAAAAGTTCTGATTGGTGTCTATAGTATTCATCACTATCTGGTCTGACCACATAAGCCTCAGGTTACCACTTCTATATTTAATCAGGATGAATTAGAATTATTTTTTTATGGTTATGTGAATCTGTCCTATTTATCCACACAGATTTCTCAGCATCATAAAATTACACTAAAATTCTTTAAGGTATTAGAGATTTCCTCTAGGCCAGTCACTGTGAAGACTCTTAGACTCACATCCAAATGCCATCTTGGTTGCACTGCTTCCAGAATATACTTCCCTCAACTACCTAAATCAAGTGTATTTCAAGCATCATTAATTGGATTAGGTTTAGGAAGAGCTCCAAATGCATTCATTGTCATGGTGAATAAAAAGGCAATTGTTATACTTCTTCTAGTACCTTGACCTTTCCTTTCACTTAGAGAGCTACTGTTTTCCAATAATTTCCTTATGAAGGTATTTCCTATCTTCTGTATCTTCCCATAGTCTTATATTTCATGTTAATTCTTGCATTTCAGTTTCCATCTTACTGACATTACAGTTTGTTACTAATGCCATTAATGTTCTTCTCTTGTGTAAGGTTGCCTTCCTTCCTGTGTTTACTTGTGCTAAAAGTTATATTGTTTGAATTAGTGCACATATTTACCTTAGAAAATTTACAGCGCATTATGTAATCTTAGCAATTTTTTTGTTATTGTGGAAAATATTCTGCTTGAAAGTCATGAGAATGGACTACTCAAATATATTTACTTCCTACCAATATCCTGTCTCTCACAGTCATATACATAAAGACAGAATGAGTTTGGGAAACTAATATTGGCTGGATAGAGATCATCCCAACCAAAGATGTCTTAGCCCTTTAAGATTCTAGTGCTCTCAAAGATTAAGAAAAATAGCCAACTGCATTTTGATTATTTAAAAACTCAGATACTTTAAAAGTGAACTGAGTGTTTCTTAGGAAATCTATCTTCCGTATCACTTAGTTCTCTTTCTAGAATATGTACTGGCTATCCTGAAGGTAATAAGGGATTTCTACAACATAAATGATTGACAGGGAGCCAGCATGGCTTTTGGGCTAAGAAAAATGTTCATTCATAATATTTCAGTTTTGCAAATAAAAAGTTAGATACTGTATCACTCATGATTCCCAATGTTCCTTCCATTTGAAGTCTGTGGGTTAATAATCATAAAAGACTAAAAGTAAGCACTATAGGATTCTAATGAATATGCACGGAAATCTGGAATTTAAATGTGTTACCCAGAGATTTATCCAGAAAAAACAAGAAACATTTTGGGCTTTGCTTGAAAATAAAACAAAGGCCTTAATTTTTTAAAACCAGACCAACCAATGCTACAGCGTTGCTTAATTCCACAGGGACACAGCATATCTGCATTTTCTTAACTTGTCGAAAGAGAACAAATCCATAAACTTTTCTACCTTTGAGCAATTTAACAAAATCAAACTTTGAAAGAGATCTAGAGTAGAAATCAAAGTGCCAAAGATGGTTAAGACAAAGCCAGCTACTCTGGAGGGAGTTACTTATACATATCTGAAGAATTTTTCCTCAACACCAAATGAAGTTAACAGGAATTCACTCATTATGCACGGTCTAGTCTAATAGTAAAGGCCCATAGGTTATTTCTAAACGTTTACAAACACAGAAGTTAGATGTCATGCTTCTACATTTACCAGAGAACAGCTTAAGGATTTAAAAAAAACAAAAAGGAAAGAAAGAAACATGCACACTTCACTTATGCCCATAACTTCTGGACCTTTTAGGTTTAATATGAAAAATAGAAAAAGGATTTCTAATGTGATGTCAATTCTTTTGAACTTCCAATATTTTGAATGTACATTTAACAGCGAATAGGTTAATAATCACATCATGCAGCTGACTTAATTCTCAAAATGCCTTTGTAGTTTTATTGTTCTGTAAAAGCCAACTGTTTCATCGAAAATTGTACTAGGTCAGGTTTTTACAAGAAAAGTTTATTATATTGCTCATTAAAGCTTACTGATTAATTACCAAGTTTAGTCAATGAGGTTCCTTTGAACTGCCTGTGAGATGAATATTTTATTACTTATTTTCATAATAATGAGTATATTTGACAGATTTTTACCTTACTAAACCTCAATGGCTTATTTCACAATGTTAGTTTTTGTTAAAGCAAAGTATTAGTCATTCTTTTCCTCTTTTCCTCTCCTCCTCATTCTCCTTTCCCTTTACTTCTGTATGATTTTTTAAAAGACTTAAAATATGAAGAAATCTAACATTACACATCGTTACACAATAAAATGTGTCCGCAATCCTTAAAAAAAAGGATTATGTATACAGAAATACAGGAAAACTCGCTGTTCTTAGAAAAGAACGGAATGGAACAGATAAATAAATTTCCACATCTGAGGAAGAGTTTTCTTTTTTAAGGAGGTTGGGTAAGTTCATGCAGAAAAACCCTACCGAAGTGGCTTGTCATTATAAATAAATGAAGCAAGGATTATTGGGTTTAAGTTGCTTTCTTATGAGTTGAAGTTTTTCAAGGTTTTGGCCAAGTACATGAAGGTAAGTGATGCCCACTTCTGGTTTTGCCAAAGAACACCAGAACCTACAAACCTGAATGGCTCTGGAAGGATGAATCTCGAACTGGGTCAATTCTGCCTAACAATCAACCAGAGAATATTTGTCAGTCCAAGTCTACTTCCCGAGTGAACTATTAGGTAATAGCAGGCTGGATGCACATTCCCAATGGGGCACAGGTTATACATTTGGTGGTTCCTCTCTGAGTTGTCAGTGGTTTCCTCCCTGTCTTCCCTCCCTCCCTTTCTTAGCTCCCCTGTACCCAGCAATTGCCTTAGTGCCTAACTGTGGCTGGTGTTGAAGAGAGAGATTTGTACAGATATTGTTCATAGGGAGCTTGAGCTTAGGAGTGGTAACGATTTCCAGACAGTACATTAGAAACCTGTCAATGTAAAGAGAAATACTACTTGTGTCATATATAGGACCAGGATCATCTTAGAAGAAGAAAGGTAACTCATGGGAAGTGAAATGGTTTTGTGAAGGTATATAAAAATATGTGCAGGGGGGCTGGGCTACAGTAAATGGCTAGAAGGTAGAACATTCTTGGTTGCCGAGATGCCAGCTTAGAAACAAGGGTGATATACCCAGAAGTGGAAGTTGTGGTAATTTCACACAAAGAATCACTTATGTAGCATTTTAGAAGTGTGAACTAGGGCTGCCTGGCTGGCTCAGTCAGTTAAGTGTCAGACTCTTGGTTTCATCTCAGGTCATGGGTCTTAGGGTTGTGGGATGGAGCCCTCCGTGGGGCTCATCACTCTGTCCCCCTCTCTCTTCCCCTCTCCTCTGCTCCTCCCTCCCTCGAGGTCTCTTTCTCTCTCTCTCAAATAAATAAATAAAATCTTAAGAAAAAAGGAAGGAAAAGAAATACATAAAATAACATTGAGATTATATCAAGATGAGAGGGTAATGAATATTTTCCCCCTCCTTTAGCTTTTAAATTTTTCATAATACGATTGTAGTTGTCACTTCTAGTCCCTGAAATTTCTGTGGAAGCGTGCTGCCTTGTGCCCTGCAGTTGGCTGGGGCCATGTGCCGAGTACTGAAAGTTGTGAATGGAAGTGGAAAGTGGAGGGTTTAATCGCCAGGGCAAAACCCCATCCCCACCCTAGCTTTCTTTTCCCTCTGCCACTGTAAATGGCAATGTCCAAGATGGTGGTCGTCCTCTGGGCCTGAGTCTCTGTGTGACTGATTACAAACCAACAGAGCGTCTCTCCTGTTGGCCTCTAATGGAAAGATAGCATGAATGAAAAAGAAGCCTTTGTTGCTTAAAGACTAGAATTTCGGGGGGTTTGTAACTGTAGTATATCACTGCCTATTTTTTAAGAAAAAACTTTCAAGTGGGAGAAGACAGAATTACTAATTCTCTAAACAAAGATTTCTCGCGAGCCAACTATGTGCAGCCGGAACAGAAGAGGCACTGCTGGCCTGGAGGTACCATTCTAATGGGCTGACCGAATGGAGGCTAGCAAATCAACTTTTAAAAGGAACATATATAAAATATTTTTTCAGATGATGGGAAGCGTCCCAAAGAAAATTAAAGCACAGTAAGAAAGCAAAGCATTTTTGAAGGCAGGAGTGGCAGGGACAGCTATTTTTTTTTTTAAGATTTTATTTATTTATTTGCCAGAGAGAGAGAGAGAAAGAAAGAGAGCACACAAGCAGGGAGAGCGGCAGGCAGAGGGAGAAGCAGGCTCCCCTCTGAGCGAGGAGCCCGATGCGGGACTCGATCCCAGGACCCTGGGATGATGACTTGAGCCGAAGGCAGGTGCTTAACCGACTGAGCCACCCAGGTGTCCCGGGGCAGCTATTTTTGATAGGGTATCAAGGAAGCCTTCTCTGAGCAGGAGGGAGCAAAGATTCAGAGAAAGATTCGGTTAAGAGTGTTCCTTTCAGGTCAGTTTTTCTTCTTTAGTACAATGAAATTTTATCTATCAAAACATTCAAACAAAAATATGTTAGAGTCAATGTAACTGGAAGTTAGCAAATGATGCAGAAAGCAGAAGAAAAGGAAGTCAGGGAGCTAAGCAAAGGCTACATCACTGAAGGCTGAATCAAGGGAGTTACCTATTCTGCGTGTAATGAGGAACCACTGGAAGGTTCTCAGAAGGGGAGTGGCAAGATCTAATTCATCTTGCAAGATCATGGGCTTCTGTGTTTAGAATACAGGCCAGCGGGAGTGGGGACAGAGACTAGGTAGGATGTAGTCACAAGGGTCCAGGCACGAACGGTGGCGATACTGTAGACTGGTTTAAGATATATCTTGAGAGGGCGCCTGGGTGGCTCAGTTGGTTAGGCGACTGCCTTCGGCTCAGGTCATGATCCTGGAGTCCCTGGATCGAGTCCCGCATCGGGCTCCCTGCTCGGCAGGGAGCCTGCTTCTGCCCCTGACCCTCCCCCCTCTCATGTGCTCTCTCTCTCTCATTCTCTCTGTCTCAAATAAAAAAAAAAAAAAAGATATATCTTGAGATAAAGCCAAGTGGTCTTGCTCCTGTGGAGGGATGAGGAAAACTGGTGTCCAGGAATTGGGTAAACAGGGGCAGGGTATGGAAAGCACACTCCTTTTACTGAAATAGAAAACCCTGGAAGAGGAGTTGGGCTGGAGCAGGGGTGGGTGTGGGGAGGGAAGGCCAGAAATCTTTTGGCCTTAAATGTAAGATGCCATCAGATGTACGTTGGGAAGCTGAGGAAAGATGAGAATAGTCAGGAGGGTGTCGCTACAGATATAAATGTACGAGTCATCAGTGCCTTTAAAACCACGGGAAAGGGATCGCCCTGGGATATGCATGTGGATGGAGAAGAGGTTCAAGAAATGAGGACCACATTCCATCATTCAGAGGTAGAGAAAGTGCTTCAGAAAAGGATGGATCTGCTATAGACTGCTCAGGAGTCCAGTCACAGGATGCCTGCCTGCCATGGCTTGAAGAAAAAATGAAGGCAACAAATAACCAGTAAGAATTCTCTCCAGGATTCTTACTGTAGAGGTGTGCTTGCAGAGTCAGGAAAGGTGCTGGCTGGAGTAGGGGCAGAGAGGTGGAAAATAAAGAATTAAAAAAAAATTTTTTTTTAAATAGGCCACATAATAGCATTTTGTATCCTGACTGAACGATCCACTAGAGAGAAGTCAAGACTGATGGGGCAGTGTGTGAAGTAAGCTATTAGGTTTGGTCGTGGGAAGATGAAGGCTCTTTTCTGATGGTGTCCATTTTCTCAGGGACATAGGCAGCAAGGTCATCCACGGAGAAGGGGGAGGGTGTGTGGGAGGTTTGTGGCAGGAGAGAAAGTATGACCTGGTTCTCCTCTGAGCACCAACCAGAGAAATGCAGTAGGGCCTTATGGTTGTCAGTCAGGAATGTTATCCATTTTCCCTCCTGTCATGCTCAGCTATTCAGATGCAGGTTTGGAGGGAGTTGAAAAATAGGAGGTGGTTGTCAAAGTTACAGATTGAAAACGAGGTGTTACAGGTGGAACAGCTACTCTTAAGTGGCAGGGCCTCGCAGACAGTGGCCTCAGAGGGAATGGCTGAGGTGGAATGCAGGAAAGAGCTCATGGAACTGAGAGGCCAGGGAGCTGATTGAATTTTCCACCTGGACACTGCAGTCCCCCAGAATGACAGACGGAGCCAAGGGAAAAAGAGGGAAACCCAGTGCTCACAAGTATCAGTGGATGATGGGCAGACTGAAGAGGCTGCAGAAAACGTGGTGAGGAGGGCGGCAGGTAAGATGGTATGAGGGCTTATGACACAAAAGAACTGGGATTTTTAATCGGCAAAGAAATGGTCTGCACATGGCAATAGGGCAAAAGGGACACAGCTACCCTGACTCCTGGTCCTGGGCACGTGGGCTACAGGAGAGAAAAGCCATGAAGGGAGAAGCACAGCAAGTGAAGGACAATGAACGTGGGTCTCTGCAGCGACCTTACGGAGCCTCAGATCTCCGTGGAACACACCACCATGCCTGGCATAGAGCCAAGCATACAACAGAGCTTCAACAAATACTTGGGTTTTAACTAAAAGGAGTTTGAAAATATTATCAACTCCATAGACAGACAGCCTAGATATGAGGCTTTAGGAAAAGTCCAGAAGGGAGGGGTCAAATAGTTTGAGCAAGAGACTTGGAATATACGAGGAAAGGGCTGAAGCAGAGGAATGACCTAATCTCCTGGAGGGTGGCTCCCCACTGTACTCTCGGCCATTAGCTACGCCAGCACCAGAGTCTTCCCTTGATTTTTGTGTGCCATACTTGTATCCCCTTCTAGACTTTTAAATTGTCCCATTCACCCACTAGAAATTCATCTGCTCAGGTACCATTTCTTTTGTTCATCATTGCATACCTAAGGCCTAGCGAAGAGTCTGGCAGACAGAAGGTGTTCAAACAATAGGGAATGAAAATGGAGATGAGAAAAGCTTGGTTAGAAGGAGCCCAATGATGCTGCATTCCCCAGAGGAAGGCTTGGGTGTGTTCCATACTTGTGGATCCCTTCTTCGGGACGGACCTGACACTCAGGAAAGAACGGGGGAGGAAGGATTGTTGAGTGTTGACCGCTGGGCCCCAGTGAGGGAGACTGCAGGCCTGTGGCCCTGGGGCTAAGCAGCACCTGACTGTGAGTGAGGCTAGGGAGATGTGGGGCAGCTCTCTCCTTTCTACTTAGCCAACTTCTAACTCCTTCCTCAAGCACAGCCTATCTGGGATCTCCTCTCTAAGCAACTCCATTTTGTCGCTGGTGTCACCCACGTTTTCCACTTCCTTAGTCCAGCCAACCACTACTGTTTCTGCTTTGATCCTTGCTTCAGCGTGGCTACTGCTTTGCAGCTGTGAATGCGGACATGTTCACTGTTTACTGAGTGTGCACACGTAAGTCAGACGCACACTGACATCAGTCAGTTTATCTTTTAGACGATAAACTCTTAGAACTGGGGATCTGCAGTCTCCTTAGTGTAATCTTTGGTTAGTTAGCTCAGTTTGTTTAGGTCAAGGTTAAGGATTTAACCTCCAAACGAATCATTTAATTTTGCTTTGCTTCTCTGCTTCAGACTACCCCCGATTCAGGCATTCCTAGCATACAGAGAAGTGTTAAACAGAGACAAAATAATATAGGGGGGAAAATATTTGAATAAAAATTTCCCACTTTACTATGGCAAACACCGTAAGTTAAAAAGAACAGCAGTGAAATTCCAAAGCACCTGAAAAATGAGTTGAGAAAACAAAAAGGTTTATATAATCTAAAATTCCCAACTGCAGAAATATGTAAATATATATTTAAACTTGAAATATATGGTCGTTCCTATTAAATGTAAAGTCAAATAAATTTATGTTAAAGTAAAATGTAGTCTCCTCATTCCACTAACCATAAACACAGAAAAACTTCAGATCTGGGAAGGCCCTTGCAGGCCAGCCCCCTCATTTTGTAGGTGAAGTAACAAAAGCCCTGAGAAGGGTTACTGATGTACTCGGCATCAGGCAGCCATGTGAGGAGGCACTGTGGAAGCAGGCACGCACCGTAGGCTTTGGGCATACACAAGTCTGCGTTTGACCCTGACCTTGTGCTCCTTAGCTGTGTGACACTGGGAAACTTCATTCTTTCAAACCTTGGTTTCCTCATGTATGAATTAGAGGTAATATAAGCTGTGGTAGACTGAAGAACACTGTGAAGATTAAATAGGAAAATAAATGAGATGGGCCCCGCACTGAACTTTTAGGCTACGATGGCAGAATACAGTTAGCTCATAGAATCTTTCCCCTACAATATGATGAAATAAATTTAAAATCGCTATTTAAAAATAAGTAAAAAATGTTAAGAGACCAAGCAAGAACACCATACATCTTTTTTTTTAATTAATTAATTCATTTATTTGAGAGAGAGACAGACAGAGAGAGAGCACCTGTGCATGAGGGGCGGTTGGAGGGGGCAGAGGGAGAAGCAGACTCCCTGCCGAGCAGGGAGCCCAAAGCGCGGCTCGACCCCAGGACCCTGAGATCATGACCTGAATCAAAGGCAGATGCTTAATCAACTGAGCCACCCAGGCACCCCAATACCATCATCTTTTAAAGTGGTGTCCAGGAGTAGCGAGGCTCCAAGAAGAGAAAGGACTGGGTTGAAGATGGGAAAGTTAGGTGGACAAAATCCTTACAACTATCATTAGCAATGCCCAATTTTGGAAAATGGATCTGAGGTACTATTTAGGCAACCTGGGGAAAAGATGCAAAGACCCATCCAGAGTATAAACCCCTGAGCCCCTCCCTGCTATCAAAGGATCTCCTCAGACACAGAAAAGCAAATCAGGGCTCACCATTTTGGTTTTCCATGTCTGGGAGAAGAGGAGGAGAAGAGGGATATGAGTCATAATCAAGGAAAGCTAGTTTAACTACAGCCCAACTTCATTACAACACTACATGTAGAAGTCTAACAAATTCAATCATGTATGTGGGATCTCATTATTGTGAGATTAATGAAATAAGGACAAGCATCGGGAGGAAGGAAAGAGGAGAGCCAGTGTTAAACCTGACTTGGGTTAACATGGGTGCACTAGTCTGTATCAGAGTTTACTGTATCTTAAGCAGTAAACAAGGGTTTAGCCAAAGAAAAGAAGAAAAAATACGAATATGTGTGTTTGAGTGTGTGAACTGAGAATGGGGAAAGAATGGAAACGAGGTCCGAAGAAGCACAGGTGAAACTCCCCTTTTTCTGTGGATTAAGGAGACCATTGCTAAAGCACACAAGTTTCCCGTTTTCTCCATTAGCTGAGAAAGGACAGAATCACCTTCTAGAAAGAAGTAGAGTTTGGCAAAGGCAGGAAACACCAGGGGCTCATCTTCTTGGTAATAAAAAAATAAAACAAACAAAACAAAAAAAACTTGCTATCACCTCCTTAAGTTGGAGGGATAATCAAAAGTCAGAGAGAAGAAACCCCCCATATCCTTGCTCCCACAAAGAGACAGAATACCTGGATCAAAACTTGATGCAGAGCATTTCAACAATGGCCGAGGGAGAGCAAAGTCCAGATCCTGCACCCAACCACACAAGTCCCAGCTTAACTCAGTGCATCCCTGCCCTAGCATGTAGCCTCAGGTCCTCAAATCCCAAGGAATGAAGCTCCAGGGACAAGGCACAAAGGTCTCATCAGAGAAGGTTAAAAGGAAAACAAGGCCAATCCACCAACGGTATGGAGCAAAGAGGTGCTTAATTGAGTTGTTCAAATTAAACAAGTCAAATAAAGAGAAGAGTATGCAACGGAGCAGGATGACCAGAGTAAAGGCATACTGAAAGATGGTGGGAGGGGCGGGAAGGAAACAGGAAACCATTTTGGAAGAAACTATAAGCCCCACACTCCACCCCCATCTCTGTGAGTACATTACACTACAGACTAAAGAAAATATGAATTAAATGAGACATCAGTAATATGTTAAAAATTAGATAAAAAGTGAGACTGCAGAAGGAAATGATGAATGAACAGAATACCATCACAAAATGAACAAAGCAGAAAAGCAGCAGAAAAAGTACAAGTGAGAGAATTAGTGATGTACCACAAAACCCTGGAAAACTGAGACTATGACAGAGAATGCACAAGGTAATGATGGAGAGATTAAGGCAGTTCAGGAATGGATGACAGATCATGACAAACCAGTGACAGTGTCCTACATACAAGCAGAACTTAATAGAAGATCCTTTAGCAAATATTAGTGAGCTTTTCCCTACCTAACTCCTATCACCATTTATGTAAAAAACAATGTTTTATGGTTCTTTTAGTCTTATAGAAGACCTGCTACACAAATAAATAGTAAAAAATAAACTGTACATTTTGTAAAATTTGCCCTGATGTCTATTTTGTAGGCTTATAGATCTGGTATTTGCCCAGTAGTGGCTCTCCTGGAAGAAGACTGGAAATGCAGTCCTATACACTATTCCCATTCAGTGAATATGAAAGAGAAATCTGGAAGCAATCCGGTAACATAAAACTATTAGTTTATGCTGCAGGAGGCTTCATCTAATAGATTTCCAAAGCAGCTGTAGGGATTAAGACAGAGTAGTTCTTATTTCCAAGTGGACATATTTTTACTAAGAGAATAATTAAGATAGTTCATTTGTTTGTATATATCTTAACTGTTTTTCATTACCTAAGGGTCACACACTTGCTAAAATACTTTTCTACAAGCACGGAGTAGGTAATATTCAGATCAAGTGAGCCACAGTTATGCCCATTCATTATTCTCTCACATTGATCAGAACTCAATTCATTGAGAAGCATGGGCTAAAGGCCTGAATGAGCCGTGTTACCAGAATATAAATGCACAGAGTCTGGAACTCAAGGACTTTAACAACAACAACAACAACAACAACACATACACACACAGTTATCTTTTACTGCCATTCTGAAGATGACTGGCTCTTTTAAAGTTTTCCTTTAAATTTAGAACTGTCTGTGGATGCAAATAATACTCAAATGAAAAAAAAATTTTTTTTTCATCTGCAAAAGATCTTGTTAAATGAAATAAAAGCTATAGAATGCCTGCCACACAGAAGATGCTTGATAAACATCAGTTGGATGGATAACCCTCAATGCAGGCAAAGCAACAATAATCTAATTCCCACTGGATAAAGCACTGTAGAAGACTTTCTGACTAAAGTCAGTGCCCTCCACCTCATGTTGGTTACAGACTGAACTATATTCAATATGTAGATTTCTATAGAACAAGGCATTTTATCCATGAATACATTAAAATAAGGAATAAGACGTTATGTGATTAAATGTGACTGATGATGAAAGTATAACAAGTCTGATTTTCAAGAGAGAAACAGGAAGTCACCTATTTAAAAAGCTGCTGTGTTTGGAAACGGAACTTTTTACGGATTTATAATACAATCAGGAGACCAACTTTTGCAGTTTGTTCTCAAATAGCAGGAGGTGTAGTCTCTTCCTCACTTAAAATGCTGACATGGAAGACAGCATGCATTTGATCAAACATACTTTACTCAAAATCCAGCATTAATGGGCTTGCTTGTATTCCAAGGATATGTCTCCCTGAGTGCTGGTTTGTTTCACAGTTCTCACTTTTTTGGAGGACTCGACTCAGTCCAAAAATGCTGTAGCATGCATACAAAAGTTAACCTCTTATATTGTGAAATACAACAACAACAAAAAAGTACATAGTCTCTGACAGGAGATTCTACCATTTTAGGTCAGAACACTGAACTTTATCAACTTGATGAAAGGTTTTCCCCAACTCTGAAAAACTACAAGTAACTCTGTTTCCAAAAGACTGCTGTGTATGTGAAGAGGGAAAAAGACCCAAAACCTTAAGTTAGGACTAAATACTAAAAAATGAATAATAATAAAGATAAATGCCTTTGCTCAATGGTGACATGCTCACAGAGTGCAGAGTTCATGTGCAGAATGCGATGATGAACTCTGTTTAAGATGGAGAAAAGGTGCTATGTTGTGAAAAATTAAGTAAAACTGTAACCACCATAAACATTAATATTATAGTTGGATAATTATGTGAAAGCTCAACCAAGTAACAAAATGATGTAGTACTCAAACATACAAAAGAATGTAGCGCTCAAGATAGTGAGAAATGAACCACCTCTAATAAGCCGAATGAGAGATTTCTGAGAGGAGAAATCTGATGGCCTCAGGATGGTTGGTGAGCTGTGGGAGCAGCTAGGGGCTGGGGTTCTCTTAACAGTATGAGAAGCAAAGGGTCTCAGAGAGGCTGGGGGACTCTGAGCAGTTCCCCATTCTGGATGCTAAGCTCACAATCTACTCACAGCTTTTTGTAATTTGATTACTATACTTCTCCATTTCAGGACAAGGATGGTGTAGGATTTCAACTCATGCTCTATCATCACCTATTCCAAGCAACAAATTAAAATAACCCACTACTATGCTAAATGCACCCGATAAAGAGATCTTCCATCCCACTCTTGTCAGATTTATTATTATTTTTTTAAGCAAAGTTCATGTAAGCCAGTAGGTCATACGGAATCCTAAAATTCATTCCCACAGTGATACTTGGGACATTTTCCTTCTGGACTTTATTAAACATAATGTTCTAAGCATTATGAGTGCTCTAAGGTATTCTTGAATAATAACCCAAACTGCAGAGTGAAAGTAAGTGGCAATTAAAATTGCAGAGACCGAGGAGAGTTAGAGACAAGGAAATAACAGCATCTGTTACTGAAGATTGCTGCACTGGTCATCTAGCTCAGGGGTCAGAAGACTGCAGCTGAGGTCCAAATCCAGCCCACTGCCTGTTTTAGTGAGGCCTGCATGAGCTGGGAACGGTTTTTATACTTTTAAATGGTTGAGGAAAAAAATAAAAATCGTATTTTGTGGTGTGTGAAAATTCGATCAACTTCAAGTTTCAGTGTCTCTAAGTAAAATTTCATTGGCACATAGCCACACTCATTTGTTGAATTCGGTCTACGGCACTGGTGTGTAGCATAGTTGCAGAGCTGGAACTGAGTGTGGCCCCAAAAGTCTGAAATATTTACTCTCTGACGCTTTACATAAAAAGTCTGTGGCTCCGAGCTATCTCGGAACTTCTAAAACCCTAAGTCACAAAGGATCCCGTTTGTTTTGTATTTGTTTTTTAATCCATCACGGATCGAGCTATGCTTTTGTAGAATATGAAACCGTGCACTCGGATATTGCAGCAATGCCAAACTGCTATTGGTTTCTTAAGTGCTTTTTCGCACTTTCTGTATCCGTCTTGCTGAAGACTGGTACAAACATTCTGGGGCCTAGTACCAGTCTATGGACCATATTCTGAGAAGCACTGGTCTAGAAAATGAAAGAATACCTTAATACAACCTTTTGGAAAACCTCACGCCTTACCTACATACTTTTGAAAACTAGAAAGATCAGTAAATAAATATATATGCACCTGGATAAAATCAAGTGTTTCCTTGCATCTTTTTTCTTTGAGTTTAGGCTTTAAAACTGTAACAATTGTTTCTCCCCTACCCATTGCCCCACTATATAAAATTTTACTATGCTCTCAGGTTTTGGATAAAAGAAAAAAAATTCATTTGTATTTCATGCTTTTGGGAATGATAACTCAAATTTCATAAACAAAACAATTAGTACCAATGTTTTTTGAACAATCTGTGCTGTGATTTTTGGAAACTGTGTGAAAGAATCAGAGTCCTTGCACAGACAGAAACAATTTCTTATGTTTAAATTCTGAGAAGGTTGAAGAGTTCTTCTTATGCTTGCTTTATATTAGCAGTCCCTTGATACGTCCAAGGCCACAAAAGTAATTTTTACTTTAGGTACAAAAAGTGCTTTGGGCTTGTTTTATATGACACTCCCTGGTTTTAGTATTGCACTTAAAAAAATGAATGTGAAAAATCGTCTCCATGAAACTTTTTTTTATTGGCCCAAAGTTAGCTGTGATTTACTTTTAAATTTCAATCGTTATCTCCTGAGGGAAATGCTTATTTAATTCTACTGTGATTTTTGTTTAAGAAAGGAAATAACTTCTAAATGTTTTTAAACATTAAGAAAGATGAAGCTCCATTATAGGGCCAATGAATTTTTTATTATTAGGTGTCAGATGATCAAGCATTCAAATCAGCAGCAGTATCTTCATGGTGATTTCATGGTGTAAGAAGAAAAGAAAGTCTACAAAAATTAACTCCAGGTGTGTTAACCATATGAGAAGAGCATTTAGATGACAATAGGAAAATGTTTTCTTTATTGTCACAGAAGTATGTTGTTGCTAGCAAAAGATGAAAATTTCAAAGGAGAGGGAATATAAAACTGCTGTAGATTGAACTTCTGTAAATGTCCACTTTGCTACAATAGCTCCAGTCATAAAATAGTCAAAATAGTAAGATGTACTAGTTCAGAACAATGACATAATGTTTATAAATATTTATGTGTATACTGAACTAGACCCTTCCTAGGAGATCCAGCTGTGATAGGGAAAGAAAATTGGGGCTCGACTAGAGTCCTCATTCTGTCAATTACTGGGCTCCAGGATCCTGTGCAAGTCGCTCAACTTCCCCGAGCCTTGGTTTCTGATCTGTACAATAAGAGATATTACCCATCTCAGAGGAATGAAGGAAGATAACAGTGTCTTGCAAAAGATGAAGCACTATAAAATGTAAGGGGTTATTATTACTGAGTAGAGAGCTAAAAGAATTTTAAATAAGTATTTATAAATTTGCTTAAATGAGCTTTTTATATAAGAAAGTGGATTCTGGGTTGTCTGTACACTTTAAGGACCTTTTCTCATGATTTCAGTACTTCTGATTAAATAATTTACTACACAAAATTTTAACTAAGTACTAGTCATGGTCAGTGCTATTGATATCAAGTAGCTTTGAGAGTGTGAAACCTTTTTAGTATGAGAGAGGGTGAGGGTGTGAGAGGTGGACATGGACAAGAGGAATTTTTTTTCACACTGACAACCTGAAGGAAGGGAAGGCATTGGCCAAGGGAAGGTGAGAGCAAAGTTAATATACCACATATTATTACATTTTCCTCATTTAATGAGATAACCAGCTTATATAATCACAATTTGTATGGAGATCAAAGTCTTGGTCCATCATAATATGCCTATTTATGGATTCAAAAGCCATGAGCAACACTTATTACTATATGAGTGTCTTATGCTTTAATGTGTTATATATGAACCCTTGAAAACACTACATTTTCTTTTCTAGGGTTGCAACTAAGTCATGAGATGGTATTAGACTTTTTGTACCTTATTGTATATGCACATTAAATATATGATATGAGAATAGCATTCTACTTTCAAAACCTAAGATAATTTAATTTCAGATCTTTAGTACTGGTTCAGAAACTTCTATGCTCTACATAAGGTATTTCTCATCCTCTGTTTTTTCTAATATGCCAAAAGACAGGAGAGCTGTCTCTCTCATTTCCAAGTGGTGGAATTATCCTGATGTTAGGGAAACCAGTACTGGGATCCTTTAGAGTCTGGATTTAAGGAATTTAAAGGATGATGGTACAAAAACAGTTGAGGAAGACTCAGTTATTTTAGAAAGATCCCTATATATATTCTTTCCACCTGTCATCTTGAAATACATTAAATAAATTCTTCTCTCTTGGGACCAAGCTCTCTGCTAAAGGCATAGAATTTGTACACTAATTTCTCATTATTACAAAGTGAGTAAGTTGCTACAATGATAAGAAAAGAATAAGGGAATTTTCTAATAATATTTTCTAATATTATTTTCTAATAATATTTCCTTGGTCCATAAGCCGAATTCCTCCCCAGATCACTGACCACTCCTTACATATCATGTCCCTGCCTCCTCTACTTCCCTACCATTCCACTTCTGTCTCAGAACAGCTTTCCTATCATACCAAACACTGGTATCCTGGAAAGTGAGGATGAACTCATCATCCCCTTTAAGGTCCCATTTAAAGAGGTTGTGTTATTGAAAATCTATACTGTGCTAGGCTTTCAGATCAAGTGTTTCACATACACGGCCTTGCTTAATATTCAAAATAGTCAGGAAATGTAGGCATTGTTACCCAAAGTTTGCCTCCCACATATTGTTGCCCAGGGCCTCACTCACTGTTCCTTGCATAGGACAAAATATATTTCCTTTTAAAAGTATTGTTTGTAAAGTGGCAACTATTTTATAGAAAGACCATCAGTCTAATTTCTGACCTACACTCCAGCATTTCCACACTGCTCCTATTCTTGGGTAACACTCCAACTGGAACCTGCCTAAGAAATAGTTCTTTGGAGTGAACGTCTCTATATTCCCTTCCAGCATGGAAATGCACATCTCCTGCCTATGTTCAATACAGTAGCAATGTCTGAGTTAATCCGAAGTTCTTCTAACAAATATTTATTGGGCGTGTCTCATTTGACACAATGGGCCAGGCCCTGCAGATTTTCCTGAACACAGACCCTGAGAACCTGCCTTCAAGGATTATAATACAAAGCAAGATATCAGTGAAGCTGGAGAAGAGTCTACAGCCCTCTATTCAGTCCTGATATCCCAAAGATTTCCTTTATTCAACAATTAGCTTACTTTCAGAAAGGATAAAATTTTCTGTCTGATCATTTCAGTGCCAAGCTAATAGTGATTTACCATTTCCCCTTTAAAGAGCTTTATAAAATATGTAAATACTCTGCAAGGCCTCCTTTATGAGCCTGCAGCAATATTCTATGATATTAGAATTAAAGCTGCAATTAAAATTTCTAATACTGGAAAGTATTTCACAGTTTAAGAAAGACTGTTCTAATAAAACACATATCTAAAACTTACATTTTAAAGTGGGGCAGAAAAATGACATCAGCAAAAATGGCAGAGTAGACAGCTCCAAGGTCCCTATCCCCCAACGAAACATCGACAAATCAAGTAAAAATGTCAGAATCAACTTTGTCAACACTTGGGAAACAAAGGTTTACATCAACGAAGTGAACAATGAATGAGCAGAAAGGCAACTGGTAAGTGGTAGGTAAGCATTGTGGTGTTTGTATATGTCTTGGGCCAATGCTCCTCCCTGGCTCCAGCAGTGGTTTGGAGAATGACAGTCCATGTTCTCAGCAGGAGACCCTGGTCCCCAGTTTTGGAGGGAGCTGTGTAGACCTTATTTGTAAAGAATTATGTTTGTCTGTTCTAATCTATCTGGGGTCTACTTGAAGGATTGATGCAAGATGCCTGTCTTTGTTTCACCTAATTCAGAACTTACTTTGGTTGGAACTCCTGAAAAACCAAACAAAAAGCCTGCAGTCATCTGGGGCAGAAGCTGAAGCTGAAGCATACGATAGAATGCAGAAAGTGTATAGGAAAAGCTAGAGAGAGTTTGAGAAATCAGGGAATTCAAAAGCACTTGTATATACTGGGAAATACAGAGAATCATACACATGCTCAGGGCAGCAGGTATGCTAAGACAGGAGAGGGTTCCCCCCTGCCTCTACCTCCTCCAATTTCCTATTTTTTCTCTTTCTCATTTGGCTCCTGGCTTTCTCTGTCAAAAAACTCTGTCAAAATAGTAGCTGAACACAAACTAAAGGAACAGCAAATTCAGAGACCACATATGACTAAGAATACAGACCTTACAAGAATAGTTTAGAAAAATTATCTAATAAGCAGCTACAGCCTACAAAAAACACAAAAACAAATCTTGAGAAGGAGGGAGACTCTGGTTTCACAATATTCAAAATGTCCAGTTTTCAACAAAAGATTAAAAAGCACATGGAGAAACAAGACAGTATGACACATTCACAGATGAAGTTAAAAAACTCACTCTGAGAAACAGACATTGAACTTACTAGACAAAGACTTTAAATCAACTGTCCTAAATATATTCAGGGAGCTGAAAGAAACCATGGACAAAGAGCTAGGGGAAACGAGGAGAATGATATATGAACAAACAATATCAATGAAAAGACAGTAATTATAAAAAGAAATCAAACAGAATTTGGCAGCTGAGAGTACAATTAACAGAAATGAAAAGCTTACTAGAGGGTTTCAATATCAGATTTGAACAGGCTGAAAAAGGAACCAGTGACCTTGAAGACAGGTCAATTGAAATCTAGTCTGAGGAACAGAAAGAAAACAGAATGATGAGAAATGAGCAGAACCTAAGAGACCTGTGGGACACCATACTAGTCTATCAACATATACAATGGGAATCTCAGAAGAAGAGGAGAGAGAGAAAAGAGAAGAAAATTTAAAGAAAAAATGTTTGAAAACTCCCAGAATGTGAGGAAAGATATGAATCTATACAGTCAAGAAGCTCAACAAACTCCAGGAAAGATCAATATGCACACAATAATCAAATTATGGGAAGCCAAGAACAAAGACAGAATCTTAAAATTAGAAGAGAAAAAGCAACTTGTCACATACAAGAGATCTTCAATAAGATTAACAGAAAATTTCTCATCAGAAACCACAGAGACCACAAAGGAGTGAGATGCCATTTTTAAAGTGCTGAAGGAAAACTATCAACCAAAAATTTTATACCTGACAAAACTATCCTTCAAAAATGAAGGTGAAAGTATGATGTTCCCAGATAAACCCTGAGGAGGTTTGTTGTCAGAAGACTTGCCCTACAAGAAATGCTAAAGGAAGTCCTTCAGGCTGAAATAAAAGGATACTGGACAGTAACTCAAAGACTTAATAGAGAAATAAAGAATTCTGGTAAAGGTAACTACATAGGTGAACATAAAAATGAGTATTGTTGTACTTTTGGTTTGTAACTCCTTCCTTTTATCTCCTGTGTGATTTAAAAGATAATGCATAAAAGAATAATTTAAAATCTATATTAATAGGCACACAATGTATAAATATATTGTGAGAACAACATCATAATTGGGGAGAGGACAGAGCTGCATAGGAGCAGAGTTTTTATATATTATTAAGACAAAGTTGGTATCAATTCTAAGATTATTATAAATTTAGAATGTCAATTATAATCCCCATGGTAACCAATAAGAAAATATCTAAAAAAATACACATAAAAGGAAACAACTATCTTTCTCTGTTAGGGCACTGACAGTTCCAAGAGGTCAGGAATTCTGCTTGTCTTGATCCCCACTGCATCCCCCATGCCTGGAGTAGTGCCTGACACAACATTACATGCTTGGTAAATATCTGCAGGAGGAAGAGAGAGAGGGAAGAATGAAGGAATGAAGACATTAAGTAAACCAATGGAGAGATGAATTTAGAGTTTAAGGGAAAGAGCCTAAAGTGGAGACATAAGTTTGAAAGTCAAAGTAGATTAGAATGTGTATTAATTTCTCAAACTTAAAGATGTGGAAATTGGTTCAGACAGGGTAAAATGAGTATGTATAATGTATATACCATCTTCTCATTATCTCATAAGCTGAAGTAAACCTAGCTGGCAGGAAAGATAAACATTTTCCTGGTGCAAATTCTAAAGGGAATTTACTATCTGGACATTTCTTAGAAAGCACACTCAAAAATGTAATGAAATGATGTACCCTTAACAGTGATTTTCTTATTGTGGTCCTTGATGACAGCTTAAGGTCAATACAAAAGTCAATGTACTTCAACAAAAGCATTTTTCAGTCCAAGCCAAAGAGGCTGGGATACAAAGATTTCTCAAGATCTAACTTAATCTAAGGATAGAATTTGGAATACCTAATGAAAAAGAGATGCTTGTTCTCTCTTCTGTTTTGACCGGAGCATTCAGTTCAAGGTTGACCTGTCTTGTCACAATTTTGTATTGCTGAATGAATGGAAAGCAAGATGCTTTGTACACGAGGTGACCAAATTGCAAGGCTTAACCTGTTTCACAAGTATCAGTATGTCTGGTTTATTTTATTGTAATTTCTCTTATCATCTGAAGATGATGGCCACCCCATCTCTTCATAGGGGTGAGACTGAAGTGACTTGTCCAAGGTCAAAGGGCTAGTGGTAGAGCTGGGGCTTAACCACAACCCTCCAAACACCCAGCTCAGAGAGTATTCCACTATTTTCAATCCTTAGTGCTTTTTATACACACATAATAAAAGATGTCAGGTTACATTTCTAGAATGCTGTGGGTAGGATCCTGAGGCTGTCTTTTTAACCTTCCTGAAAACACACATGATTGCAGGAATTAGAGGAGGCTTGTTCTTGTTAGGGTCCCTTGTATCTTGTCATGTACCATATGGCCCAAATGTTAGGGCTTCAGGCATCTGGCCTATGCTCATTCTCTATCTACATTAAGTCAAGGACTGCGGATTATCAAAGACAGGCAATAAGATAATTGCCTCTATATAAAATAACATTTGGACAGGCTTGAAATTTTTTCAGTTAATGTTTGGACTAGGGAAAAACAGTAATGAGTAGAATCAGACTTCAGAAAACATTATATCCTTGAGGATCAAGTATGATCTTCAAAACAACAAAAAATTCCCTTCACTGGTTTTATCATATGTTAAATAACATTTACTAATACTATGTAATGCACAAAAGATTAGAAGAGAAAAATATTATGCCCAGCTCCATTATCTAAATGACTGAAAGGGAATACATGTACAATTTGAGAAAACTCCAAGAGCACAGAAAGGCATGAAACAGAAAGTAAAAGCCTCATGATCATCTACCATCCTCATCCCACTCTGCCAAATCAATTACTCTTAACTGAATTTATTTCTGTGTATCCTTCCAGGAAAAAAAAAATTTTTTTTAGAAGTCTATGTGTGCATATTTTCAGAAAACCATACACAAACCAGCATATACTGTTCAGGCTTCTCAAACTTGCTTTTCTCATTTAATTTATCCTGAAGGTCTTTCAACAGCAGCATACAGATATCTACCATATTTTTTTCAGGGATCATATGGTGTTCAATTGCAGAGAAGAAATGGGATTCGTTTAAGCAATTCCCTCCTGATGGATATTTAGGTTGTTCACAGTTTGTTACTATTATCAGCAATACCTCAGCGAACATCTTTGTATACATAGCTCAGTGTACTTTTATAAGTCTATCTCTGGGGAAAATTGCTGGTAAGGGTATCAGGCCAAAGGGAATATGCATGTATAATTTTGACAGGTATCACCAAATTGCCTCCTAAAATGCTTGCGTAATTTGTATTCTAGCAAATAACTTGGGGACTATGACATCCATAATACTTTTCATGAAAAGATACATGAAAAGCCATGATGTACACAAACTATACTTACTGTGTATTCTAGTCCATGTACCTAGTCTTTGGACGGACTACTATGATCTACATAATCACCATTAACTACAACACAATAAATTTGGAATTCCGTTTTACAAAACATTAATTCACTAAGAAAGCAAGTCATACTCTTTACTATAGAACCCTCCATAAGAATGATCCTGGGGGTTGGAGACCAGCCCAGTATCCATAATTGGAACCATACAAGAGTGTGTTGTGTGTGTCAGTTTTTAAACAGTAAGTTTCATTTTGAAATACATCTGAATCAGCTTGTAGAAATCTCAAAACCAAAACATCCATTAATTGTCTCCATGCAAGGGTTGATCAGAAATGGATCTTAAATGTACATTGTTTTCCTCAAAAGTAATGAGAAAGAATTCACAGAAGTGTTCAAGTAATGTGAAGAGATTTCATCATTTACCTTTAGTTCATTTTAATTGGATCAAAGGTCAAAATGATAGATGAAAGTTTTAAGGGTAAATAAGTTATGAATTAAATAATTGTCCTAGGTTTATCACAGGAGAGAACACAATAGAAGGTGATGAGTGGTTGAGAGAGAGTTCTCGAAGTTAAAAGACAAAGAGAGGCCTGGAGAGCCTGTGAGGCTGCATTTGTTTCTTTTTTTTGCAAGTCGTGTGACTTTAAAGAAATTACTTAACTCTGTCTGTTTTAAAGGCATAATATAAATAAAGCTTCAGCCCAGTGTCTGGCGCTTAGAGAGTGCTCCATACATGTGGGCTGCTAGTAATCTACAGCCACTATTACCCGAGTATTAAAAGTAGGTCTGAAAAATAGGAAGGAGTAACATTTCTCTTAGGGTTTAGAGGGAAAAAAGGTAATAAAATGATGGTAAGAATCTAATAATGGAAATTCGTGACCTAATTAGCACATTTATCCCCTCCCTCGAATGAAAAATGAACATGTTATCTCCAAAGAAGCAGATCACAGTGCAAGCTTGTCAGATTTCCACATTATGGTTTTGGTTTTCCAAGACTTTTGCAGACTTTGGCATGGTAAAAATACATCTTGAAACCCTTATTCTAGAACTGAAGTATTGAAGTTAACCTTTTTGCTTTCAGTGAAAAATTGTATTTTCCCTTAGGAGCCAGCACAGAAACTCATAGGGTCTACGGACATGATAGACAAGACTTGGCTTTATTTCTTCCTCCAATTCTGTAAATTTCATGGAAAAAAAATTTCAAAAAAAATTGAAAATTCAAGGACATAAAATTGACTCTAAAATGTAACTGGAATTTTTCACATCTTTGATAACCGATTGCCAGGTAAATTCTAGACACAGATGGTTATTTCTTCTAAGCAAGAAAGTTGCCTTATTTTTAAAGTTTCTAACAACTCTAGATTTGATCGTGTAATTTCTCTTATCATTTGAAGATTACAGATGAGGGTGGAGGAGTGCAGGAGTTGCATATTACAACAGCTAGAGCAAACTCTGCAGAGGCCTTCTTCCCCAACAAGCCTGCCTGTGCCCTTAGAATCCCACCACTTGGACAGGAGTTGAAACTTACTTGTGTCTTTTATAGATGTTCATTTCACAAGGCCCCTACCAAATCAATTAATAAAACATTCCATTGTAAAGTCATTTTCTTTTTTTTTTTTAAAGATTTTATTTATTTATTTATTTGAGAGAGAGAACGAGAGAGAGAGAGAGCATGAGATGGGGGAGGGTCAGAGGGAGAAGCAGGCTCCCCGCTGAGCCGGGAGCCCGATGTGGGACTCGATCCCAGGACCCCGGGATCATGACCTGAGCCGAAGGCAGTCGCTTAACCAACTGAGCCACCCAGGCGCCCGTAAAGTCATTTTCTTTGTGTGTTTCCTTAACAAAAATATATATATATATGTATATATTCCAAAAAATGTATATATATATTGTATTTTCCTCCTTTAGATAGATGCCTAACTAAAGGTATTTCTATACTGGTTTTAAACAGTCACTTAAAACGAAACTAACGGGATTTCTGAACTGGTAGGGATTTCCATGGTCCTCTAATTTTACTTCCTCCCAATGCAGAAATCCTTTCTACATCTTTGACAACTAGACTGAACACTCTAGCAACGTACAACTTGCTGTGAGGGGCACCCTGTTCTTGTAAGAAAACAAAACACTGCATGCAAAGTTGGGAGAGTGGAGCATGTATTCCACTCCTTGCAGTGAGCCACTTATTTTGAGTTTTGGTTTTCTTTTTTATCTGTAAAACACGGGAGTTGTTATTTATGGATCACTAATATTCCTTTGAGGTCTAACAGTCTGTCAAACCTAAGAAAACCTTTGACAGAATTTAAAAAACCCTAATTGTTAGAAATCTGCCTTCCTTTAACTTCTGCCAATGCCATCTATTCTCTAGTCTAGAGAGATACAACTAAGTATATTTTCCCATGGTAGTTCCTTAAAATTGAAAGCGGAGTATCATGTCTGCCAGAAGCATTCTTTTTCCAGGCTAAGAAGAGTCCTCAGAATATATTCCTTGTTTACATATTATTAGCATATCCTTCAATGTTTTAGCAAATGACTTAATGCTTAAAAAAATAAAACTTAGGTAGCATATTTTAGTGGAAGAGGTTCAGTGGTGGGTTGCAATTCTGCAACTGATAGTATAAGTGTTTTAAAAGCTTTATTTTTGTACGAGGTTAAATACAGAACATTATTTTAGCAATCTGCAACTGATTGACAACAGTTTACATTTAATTAATTACTGTTGCTACGAGCCAAAGTTTTACTGTCTTTGTAGGATTTCAAAATGCTGAGATGGGGGACATTGTGTTGAAATATGGTGAAAGCCTTAGAGACCACAGAGGGGTGTTGGGCTGTTGGGCCTTGAAGTAAATGGGCCATGCACTGTGCAGTTTGGGAATCCATTTCTGGTTTTGTTTTTTTTTTTTTTTTTTCAGTTTTCTTGTATCCTTCCTCACTGTTAGTCTGTCTGCTATTATTTCACACTGCTGCCAATGCATCTGACTATAGCAACTAATCATTCTTCTTCCAATTTCCTGCTTCTGATCTATTGTGGGTTTGGCAACCAGATAACCAAACATTGTAGATATTTGTCTAAAATTAGAGTAAGTGGCCTGAAGTATCATTTTTCATTTATCCAATCAGTTAAAAATATAAAAGAATGACTATTGTAGGTATGGGGAATATAGACAAACTCATACTCTGCTAAGGCAGTATATAGACTAGTATAAACCCACTGTACAGCTATCTAACAATCAGTTTTAAAAGACCTAAAACAATGCATTCCCAGAATTTCACAAATCTCACTAGTAGGAATCTGTCCTCAGAAAATAGATGGACAAGTACAGAAGGATGTATGAATAAAGCTTTATTTATAATAAAGTTGGAAATACTCTATACATCCATCCAATAGAGTGTTGGTTCAATAACCCATGCGACTGTCATACAATAATGCCATGTTACAGATCTGTAACCGCCAAGAGAGAAGTATGCGATACCATCTTGGGATAATATAAATCAATTTGTATGTTATCATCTCCTTTAAAAAAAGACTGTTATATATATTTAAACGGAAGGGTCTGCAATGTTATAGACAAAATATTAACAACTTGTCTTCAGTATGTAATTTCAGTTTATTTGGTTTTAAAATTTTTGTGTATTTATACTTCTTTTTCAAAAGATTAATCATTTAAAAGTTGGTTTGGACTGCTGCTTAAATATGATTCACCACACAAGCTTTATGCTAAATATTACACTTAAAAACGCCATAATGACATGCTTCTGTGTTGACAAATCAATCAACGTGATATATCACATCAGTAAGACAGGATAAAATCATATGATCATTTCAATACAGCAGAAAAGACATTTGACAAAGCATAACATCTAGTCATGATAAAAACCCTCAAGAAAGTAGTTTAGAGGGAACATACCTCAACATAATAAAGGCCTCATATGAAAAACCCACAACTAACATACTCAAGGAGAAAAAAATTAGAGCCTTTCCCCTAATGTCAGAAATAAGACAGAGATGACCACTCTCACCACTTCTATTCAACATAGTATTGGAAGTCTTAGCCACAGTTATCAGAGAACAGAAAGAAATAAAAGGCATCCACATTGATAAGGAAGAAATAAAACTTTCACTACCTCCAGATGATATGATACTATATACAGAAAACCCTAAAGACTCCACCAAAAAATTGCTAGAACTGATAAAGGAATTCAGTAAACTCGTAGGAATCAAAATCAACATAAAGAAATCTGTTGGATTTCTATACACTAATAATGAAGCAGCAGAAAGAGTTAGTATCCAAAATATATAAAGAACCCCTATAACTCATCACCAAAAAAACTACTTCTCCAAAGACATCCAGATGGCCAACAGACACATGAAAAGATACTCAACCTCACTCATCAACAGGGAAATGCAAATCAAAACTCCAATGAGATACCACTTCACACTTATTAAAAATGCAAGAAACAACAAGTGCTGGCGACGATGTGGCAAAAAAGGAGCCCCTGTGTACTACTGGTGGGAATGCAAACCGGCGCAGCCACTGTGGAAAACCGCATGGAGGTTCCTCAAAAAATTAAAAATAGAACTACCCTATGATCCAATAACCATATGAGTATTT
This sequence comes from Mirounga leonina, assembly GCF_011800145.1. NCBI lineage: Eukaryota > Metazoa > Chordata > Mammalia > Carnivora > Phocidae > Mirounga > Mirounga leonina. Next base: position 3,389,573 of record NW_023270971.1, read on the forward strand.
ACCCAAAAAATACAAAAATACTAATGCAAAAGGATACATGTACCCCTATGTTCATTGCAGCCTTATTTACCATAACCAAATTATGGAAGCAGCCTAAGTATCCACTATAGATGAAGAAGATGTTGTATACATAGACAATGGAATATTATTCAGTCATAAAAAAGAATGAAATCTTGCCATTTGCAACAACATGGATGGAGCTAGAGAGTATAATGCTAAGCAAAACAAGTCAGAGAAAAACAAATACCATATGATTTCACTCATGTGGAATTTAAGAAACAAAACAAATGAGCAAAGGAAAAAAAGAGAGAAACCCAGAAACAGACTCTTAACTATAGAAAATAAACTGATGGTTATCAGAGAGAAGGGAGGTAAGGGGATGGGTGAAATAGATCATGGGGATTAAGGAGTACACTTGTGATGATGAGCAGAGTACAGAATTGTTGAACCATTATACTGTATACCTGAAACTAATATAAAATTGTATGTTAACTGTACTGGAATTAGAACACTTGATAAAAAGAAAATAAAAAATACTCCCCTTTCTGAATGATTGTCAGATAACTGTATACACAATAAATCCTGCACACCACCAAAAAGAAAAAAAAAAAAAAAGTTGGAAGATAGAATGATAAGGTCAAACCAAGTGGGAAGAACCAAAAGCAGAGAGATTTCAGAAATGAAGATGGAGAGAAAAGTGGTTAGTTTGAGGATATTAAGGCTACAGGGGACTTGTCAGATTTAGTAGCTGAATATAGAGGGTGACAAAGGTATCAGGAATCAAACAGAGTCTGGGTTGGTGGGTTGCTGGTGCTGTTCATGGAATCTGGGAAAGAGAATTAGGTAGAAAAACAGTAGAAAAAAGATTCAGTCCTGTCTATCTACCTTTGAGAAACCTGTGAGATCCACAGGGCACTGGATACACACACCCACCAAGCCGTAGACAGATCTGGGGATCCCCTGCATGAGTAACAACTGATGCCAGGGTAGGCCATGGTCATGCAGTGAGACTGGCCTAGTGATAAGAAGCCAGGGGATGGAATCCTGGGGAACATCAACATGTAATAAACATTGAAGAAGAGCAAGCCTTGGAGGAGTCCTAAAGCAAGTAACCAGAGAGGCAGTGGACTATGGTGTCCCATAGAAGCCAGGAATGGAGAATAGAGAAGTGGGGACTGAACAATGACAAAAAAGGTACAAAAGATTAAAAACATTAAAAAAGATAAGCACCAGCACATGCCACTGAATTTGGTAACGAGAAGTGATCCTGTAAAAAGCACCTATTGGGCGGTGGTTGGGATGGGAGTGGAGAAGTGGGAATGGGGTAGAAGAGTTAAGAAGATGGGTTAGAATGAGAGATGATGGACTCTGAAAAACAAACTGAGGGTTCTAGAGGGGAGGGGGGTGGGAGGATGGGTTAGCCTGGTGATGGGTATTGAGGAGGGCACGTTCTGCATGGAGCACTGGGTGTTATGCACAAACAATGAATCATGGAACACTACATCTAAAACTAATGATGTAATGTATGGGGATTAACATAACAATAAAAAATAATAATAATTAAAAAAAAAAAAGAAGATGGGTTAGAGACAGCCGGTGTAGACTGTGTTTTCCAGAAGTTTGGCTGTGACTAGAGAAATGAGAGATGTGAGTGGCTAGTTGAGGACACTGGACGGAGGTTACGATTCCAGTTTTGTCTCTTTGATAGGGGACAGAGTTAAGCACACGGTGGGATGACATGTAGCAGGAGTTGAACGGTGACTCTAAAAAAAGAAATCTAGTTGTCTGAAGAAATCAATACAGCTTTCAAGTAATTACTTAACATCTCAACAAAATAGCAGCAAAACCTGGCATTTCTGATCTTCTGCTCTTAATTTTTGTCTATCTTATGATGATCTAAAATCTCACATATTAAAACACAGAAGTTTAAAATAGCAGGCCAATTTTGAACATTTTGGGGATGATAGGGGCAAAAAACCAACCCAAAATACAAAAACATCCTCGCTGAGACTAGTTCCATTATACACCCTAAAATGCAACAATATAATTTCATAGCCAAATCAAATACACACTTATTATCTTGACAAATTAGATATAATTTAATTGTAGTAAGAAAGTAGCCAGAAGTCAGTAATTAAGGCACGCTGCTGTGTCTTACTCCACTTACAGCATCCCACTGACCTGAAGGAGCCCACAGTTTTCAAAGGGGCTAACCTTTTGATATGGAACATTTAAACACACTTCAATTTTGTTATCCGAGTTCATGTTATATCTTTTAAAATACTCACATATGTCCTAGTGTCTGTAGTAACTATATGTTTACATAAGAGTCATGCTTTGTCCACCACAGCATATTTTTTGAAAACTGAAATCCTTACAAAAGCACTATTAGGTATTCAACAATTTGAATTCCCTAGCTAGGGAGATGAGGCCAAATAGTATCATACTTTTTTTTTTCTTTTCCTTTTTTTTTTTGGTAACTATTCATGGCAGAACTTCAACTACTTTCCTCTTAATATGGTGTTCTGTGCAGTTAGCTTTTCTTTCCACGTCTTAGAAAGATGGACTTTCAAAAATTAAAACCATGTGACAATAGTGATTTCAGCACATTTTGCCAGGAGCAAATACAGAGTGAACAAAGAGAAAGATTAATTAATTTAGGTACATGCTCTGGTGGATCAGGTAGAATTATCAAGCAGATAAGAGCAGGCCAGTTCCTATTTCCAGTCATCTCTTTTATACTTAATCTAATTTTAAAATAATGACTTCTGCTTTGACGGTAATCATCTTAAAACTCATAATGAAACACGAAATGGGAGGATGATCTTTGAATTTTGAGTCGACACTTTTCCTCAAGTGCCGAAAATATTCTAGAATAAGAAAACATGAGAACTTCCCTTTGTTCTGGTAATAAAAAAATATGAAAGTTTAAACATGATTGTTAAAAATGATTCATATTTATTCACCAAGTTGTGATGGTAATGCGGGCTGAGACATTTAAAACACCATAAGTTAAGATAAACCTTGCATGTATTACACTAGCAATGTTGAAATGAAAATGTGGTTTGCTGTCCCAAACTCATGGTGCATCTCCTGGCATAATTACAGGTGGCTGCACGCTACAGACGAGGGAGGACCTTGGAAGAGGGAGGTCCAAGTATGGTGCATGACCAAGGGTGCATCTAGTGTGCCATCTCACAGGCCACAGAGGAAGCTTGAGGGGATACTCCCTCCAAATGTTCTCAAGTGTGTCAAAAATTTTGAAATACGGGCGCCTGGGTGGCTCAGTTGGTTAAGCGACTGCCTTCGGCTCAGGTCATGATCCTGGAGTCCCGGGATCGAGTCCTGCATCGGGCTCCCTGCTCAGCGAGGAGCCTGCTTCTCCCTCTGACCCTCTCCCCTCTCATGTGCTCTCTCTCTCTCATTCTCTCTCTCTCTCAAATAAATAAATATCTTAAAAAAAAAATTTTGAAATACATTTCCATTTTTAAGTTCAAAAGGAAAAAGACAAAAGACAATGACAACAGAAAATAAAAGAACGGTTAAACACAATTCATTGAGCTTTGACTGTAACAACCACTGAATTGCTTCATTACATTTTGAATGGTATACTGGCACCAGGATCTTTGTGCCAATTTCAGGTGGGTACACAGGTGGGTGTAAAAGTCCATATAACTCAGCTTCTAGGATACATTTAAGATGGAAATCACTTTCTCTTTGAAGAGCAGCTTGAACAATGTTCCAGGTTTTCTATAGCTAACTTTTGTTCCCCCACTCCTTAGGGATGAAATAGCATGATATTTGGGACTGGCTTCAGAATAATCCAGTGAGGGGTAGGGAAGTATGTGGGAAGACAAATGAAAGGGGACTGTGGGTTGTTGACCGCTGAGCCTTGGGTGTTTGGTACATGGGGTTCATTATACTGTTCTCTCTCCTTTTGCAAATGCTTGAAATTTTCTATATGTTTTAAACTTTACAATGGTGTGTGTGTATGCACATTTGCTGAAATTTGGTCTTCGACTCTGGAATCCATTCTTATTGACACAGTTGCTCTGTTTCACCTTCTTGCCCTGACCTACTCATCAAAACGTTATTAACGGTTATAAAGACAACTCAAAGCAACAGATGATTTCGTGTAGATAGGCTGGAGGACAAGTTGACTTTTGTTAATTGGGCCCTGAAAGTTTTCCATCCCACCCTGGGCAGTTTATTGAGCAGCTTGCCAAACTTTAAAGTTATTATAACTAGTTTCACACAAATGCCAGACAAAACAGACAAGGGATTAATTGGAATGATCACAAATGCATTCCTTCTGAATAAATTGAAACATGCTGGTCAGTGCCAAAAGACATTTAAAATAGAAAACCTGAAACTAATCAATCAAACCAAGTTTAGTTCTTTTTGATGTTATAGTTGGGAGATATTTTATGCTATAAATAATAGAAAAATTACCTAGGGAGAAAAAAAAAGAGAGAAGTTTAATAGTAGTAGTAAGAAGGAATTTTGCATTGTCAAAGAGAAATACCTAGGGAGACAAGATCTTCTGTGGCTGTCTTTTTTTTTTTTTTTTTAACATTTTATTGTTATTTTTGTAAGTGATAAGAGTTAAAAGTCTTAAAGAAAAAAGTGAAGACTCACACTATTGGCTCAGTTTTAAAATTATAACATTGAACAAATCAAAGTGTAAAAGCCCAGAACAATGCTGGGAGGATGAGGGTTTTGGTCAGATGTTAGACAGACTATCCAAACAGCTGGAAAAGATGTTGATTCTCCTTGGGAAATTTGTAATGTATTTGACTCATGTTTTCATGGAGCTGTGGACTGTCCTAGGGGGTTTGAAAGAGAGAAAACTTGCCAAGAACTTTATCTGGAAAATGATAGTATTTTACCAGTTTTCCAATTAGACAACAAAAGAATTTAAAGAACAGTAACAAATATTCATAATTGATGAATGCTATCACCATAGCAATACCATTTAGGTAATACATCCAAAAGCCACTGAGGAAACTAATTCATTTACGTATTTTTTTCTTTAAAACGCATTCACACGCAAACACAACATGAAGCGATAAAAAAAAAAAAATGAGAGCCTTTCATTACTTGAGTTGGATGATATGTCAGATTTCATGTTCGGTACACACACACTTCCTAAACAACGTGTTCAACGACAAGTCTCCTTATGCATGCCTTGGCATACCTACAGCTAGTATCTGAGGCAGAGAGGCCAGAAAGGGAAAATTTGGTAACTGAATTCTTGCTGATGTGATGCAATTTTTAGTTCTAAACAACCCTTGCATAGGCTCTGCTCAATTTCTTAAAGGTTTTTAATTGTCTGCTTATCAACAATTATGATACTCATTTCCCCAAATCAGCCTCCAAGATGGACTGCGATTTATTTATTATACAATACTGAAATATTTATAGACGAAATAGCATGATGTTTGGGACTGGCTTCAAAATAATCCAGTGTGGGGTAGGAAAGTATGTGGGAGGACAGAGGGAAGGAGGCTGGAGTGCTGACTGTCAAGCCTGGGTATTGGGTATATGGGCTTCATTATATTGTTCTCTCTACTTCTGTCAATGCCCGAAGTCTTCTATATGAATTAAAGTTAAAAGAAAAAAGTGGAAACATGAAAAAAAATTACCTCTTGGCTCACAAATGTAAATAATTAGATGAAGCACACTTCCCCCATACCAATTTCCCAGTGATTAATTACCTGAGCATACTGACACTCTTTTTTTTTCCCCCCTAAAGAAACACAGCTCGCTTATTTTGGATCATACTTTCAATACCACAATTGTTGTGGTCATTTTAACCTGTTCCCCCGATGCACAGGAGAGAATATTAGAAAGTATACTGAACTGGGAGTCAGAAAACTCAAATTCTCAAATCCCTGCTGTACTTGTTTCCAAACACATTACCCAGAACAAGTCATTTCACTTTCTGAGACCAAGCACCAGTACCTCCTATGCTTGTTTCACAAAGTGTTATGCAAATATTAGGTTGAACCAGATCACATTTCATCTTTTATAATGTCAAAAACAGTTGAATTGTGGCAATCCCATTCGGGTCCAATCTATCATCAGCCATCAAAATGATAATTTATTTCTTCTAGAGACGTTAGAACCAAGGATCAATGCCAGGTAACTTATTATAAATGAGAACTGGTCGTGTCCTCTAATATTGGGATTAGACTGGTATTTCAATGGCAAGGGGGTACGTAGGAAGGAAAGCTATGTGAAGGTGTGTGTCTCCTTCTGAGCTGGGACCTACTGGAACTAATTTCAATGACCATTCCACGTTACCAGTTTTCCTTGTTATTTTCACTTTGCCATGGCCCGAAAATAGTTGAAGTAAAATATTTAGAAATATTAATTGCTTTTTACTTTATCACATTCAGCTTGTTTGTACAACTGTGATGTTACTTGGAGAACAGCTGTAGAAAAAGCATGTGTGCACTTGATAAATATTATTTACTAGTGATGAAAATGACAGTGATGGCTAAGGAACTGAAATTTACAAGCATAGCCAAGTGCAAAAAAACGAAGCATAAAGGTCCAAGAGATAAACAGAATATGAAAATTTACAGTGAATATAAACTTGCTTTTAAAAATGTTAGTATCAGAAAGTACTCATAGACTTAAAGTTAACTGATGTTAAGTAATGTTTTAGTTTCTATGCGGTGGCATTTTTTAAAAAGGCATTATAAATTGAAAGAACACAGTCATTTATAATACAAATAAATAACTAAGGTATTTCTAATGATTTCTCCCTTCTGTGTTTATGGGCAAATGACAAATTCTTGACATTTTATGCTGATTTTGAAATTTTAAGTTAAGCTTCAAATTTTCTGAATAAGCCATAGTTACTTTCCCAATGTCACAATCCGCTTACTTTGAAACAAGCTATAGAATTCTAAGGTTAAACAGAAAACACTTCCATTCCTCCAAAAAGCATCCCTTTAGGGGATTATTAAGGGAAAAGAAGCATAGTTTAAAAGATATGGCTGGCAATAAAAGCCCAAAATGCATCTCACTGTCCAAATTTTAACAGCAAAAAACATATTCTGATAATTCCAAAGCTACTGAGACAATTCTTTTTTTTTTTTAAGATTTACTTATTTATTTATTCATGAGAGACAGAGAGAGAGAGAGAGAGAGGCAGAGGGAGAAGCAGGCTCCCAAGGAGCAGGGAGCCCGACGCGGGACTCGATCCCAGGACCCCGGGACCATGACCCGAGCCAAAGGCAGACGCCCAACCATCTGAGCCACCGAGGCGCCCCTACTGAGACAATTCTTAAAAACAATCACAGCCTTGACACTGATAAAGCTTTTGTAAAGACTCGATTTTTAAGTATAAATCCTTCTCTTTGTAAATTTCCTATACTATTCAATTTCTAAATTAAAATCATGCATTCCTCGGGGCGCCTGGGTGGCTCAGTTGGTTAAGCAACTGCCTTCGGCTCAGGTCATGACCCTGGAGTCCTGGGATCGAGTCCCACATCGGGCTCCCTGCTCAGCGGGGAGTCTGCTTCTCCCTCTGATCCTCCCCCTCTCGTGCTCTCTGTCTCCCATTCTCTCTGAGATAAAAAAAAGAAAAAAAAAAAATCTAAAATCATGCATTCCTCTTTACGCTATGAGCTGGGGCTGCATTTTAGAGCCCCATTTTCAATAGGAAATGCAAATATGTAGGGAAAATACCCTGTATTTTAGGAATGAATTATATCTTCACTCCTTAGAAAGTTCATTATTTTTCAGAATTAATAGAATTAGTTCAGAAGCCAGACTCATCAGGTGATACAGAACTATTTGGTTTACATATTGAAGTTAACAACCCGCAATCCAACCCAAGTTATTTTAGCTGTCTTCCTGACAGACATGACACTAACACAAAGAATTTAGGCTCTAAAATAGCTGGTCACTTATTCCGTTAATGATGAGATTGTTATAAGGCATTTTTCAGATCAATCAGTAAAGTCATCTAATACCTTAACATAAAACTCAGTCATAATTATTTACATATTGTAACTCAGCTTTGTCCAAATATGCATTCAAATATATACAACATATTTGGAGTAACAGGATTTGCATTGTCGTTTCGTTGTTTGTATCCCCCTCACCCCCTCACTGCCTCAGGGCTGCCTCCACAGCAGAGTCTCAGGAACACCGTGGGCAGCCTTTGGTTTGCTTGCTCTCTGCCTTCTACATGCTGCTTCTTCCAGCTTCCATACTCTCCTGGGCTTCCTTCGGCCACGTCAGCTGTTCTTTCCCAGTCTTCTTTGCCAGGTCCTCCTCCTCTCACCTCTTCTGCTGTGATGCCCCAGGGCTCACTCAGTCTTTGGGCCCCTTCTGTCCACCTTCACTTGCTCCCACCTGGCCTCCCCACTGGATGGCTCACAGGGGTAGCCTAGACTTGCATTTCCTAAGGCACTCCTGCTTCAGAAAATGACAACTTCAGTTTCTAGATGTTCAGGTCCTCAAAATCTCAAAGCCATCTCCATTCTTCCTTCTCTCAAAGCACACGTCTAATCCATGAGGAAATTCTGTTGGTTCTTCTACCTTCAAAGTACCTTGATTGCTACCACCCTGGTTTACACCAACACAATTACTCCAGTCAGGATTACTGCAATAGCCTCTGGACCGGTCTCCCTGCTTCTAGCCTTGTCCCTCTATAGCCTACAGCAGCCAAAAAAGCCGGATTGTTAGTGTATGTGTATGTAGTATACATAGACAATGGAATACACATATATATATAGTCAGCTCACGTCACTCCTCTCACTGCTGCTAGTCCTCCAAAGCCTTCCCATACCAACAAGAACAGAAGCTAAAGCCCTCACATCTTCTGTGAAGCCCTGCTCCCCTTCTCTTTACCTCCCAGACATGCTCTCTTACCCTCCCCTGTCCACTCTTTCCAGCCATGTGGCCTTGTCATTCTTCAAACACTCCAGGCACACTAGCACCTCACCGTTGGCAACTGACTCTCATCTTTCTCATCTTTGTACAAGCGTCCCCTCAGCCCTCCATCACTGAGATTCCTGCCCTATAATCCTTCCTTGCTTGAACCATCTCCTTCTGACTTATGTGATATGTCATTTGTTTTTTTGTTTGTTTGTTTTTTTAGATTTTATTTATTTGAGAGAGAGGGAATGAGTGGGAAGAGGGACAGAGGGAGAAGCAGACTCCCTGCGAAGCGGGGAGCCCATTATGGGACTTGATCCCAGGATGCTGGGATCATGACCCGAGCTGAAGGTGGACACTTAACTGACTGAGCCACCCAGGTGCCTGTGATATCTCACTTGATATAGGTTATTCATTTGTTTATGAACTCACTCCCTGAATTAGAATACAGCTCCATGAGGGCATGGAGTTTTGTTGGTTTTGTGTATTGTTCACAGACTCCAAAAGTGTAGGGGCCACTCAATAAATCTGTTAAATAAATGATCAAATGATACTTTTTTGGCATAAGAGAAGTTGGTAACAAGTAGTCAAGGCCTTGTATACAAGTAACCTAGAGTTCCTGTTCCTTTGACTCTTTACCTACTACTCCCAGTCTGGGGAACATGCCTCTGTCCCAGAGGAGACTTCCTCAGAAAGCACAAGACCAGAGCTCAGAGATCTTGGAGGAATCTAGAAGCCAGGAGCTAATTAGTACACCTTTGGCTCTGCTATCCATGGGACTGGCCTGTGGGGTCAGTCTGGGAAACGGACTGTGTATGTAAACAACACTGAGTAGTGGCTAGACTCATTTCCCAAGGAAACAAATTACACATTAACTTCTCAACTTATTTGTAAATTGGTAAAGCCTGCCCTTTAGCAAAGTGCTGTCAGGTGCCCATCTCTTGACAAGTTAACTTAGACACTGTCATGTTGTCAGGTTGGTCTGGTCAAGATAAGAAGCAGCAAAATCAGTGGATTAGCAGCTACATGGTGGTGCATGCCTGGGATTATCAATTAAGTCTCCTTTTCTTCTGACTTGGGAAGAAAAATGATATTTTAGGATGTTACTAGGTTAATTTTCTCTTCAATAATCAGCCCTGAAGTATAACACATAAAACATGCCCTGATCCTTTGAGAAATTTCTCCCATATATTAGATATAATAATAATAATAATTATTATTATTAAAGTAGGCTCCATGCCCAGCATGGAGCCCAGCATGGGGCTTGAACTCATGACCCTGAGATCAAGACCTGGACTGAGATGGAGTCAGACGCTTAACTGGTTGAGCCACCCAGGTGCCCCTAGACATAAATAATCTTGAAAGCAAACAAAAGTCCATGTTTTTTGCTTGGAAACAAGGTATCTGTGAGCAGATGTCAAAGAAGAGACGGTAGAGAAAACACGGAAGCACGATGAAGGGCACTGTATCAGGTACCAGACATATTAAGCCTATCCTCTTGCTTAGACTTGTCCTAACAGAGTAAGTTACAATGTAACACTTTTTGTGGACTTACTTATTCACTTATAAATTTAATCATCCAACAAATACTTAAGTGAATAAGCATGAAAGATATTGTTCTGATCATGAACAAAATAACGAACACAATGCTCTGTCTTTATGAACCTTAGGTGTCTAGTTTAGAAATGGATTTAATGACTTAGTCTCTGCCTTTGTACACAGAATTTGAGGCAACTATAATTCTACAATCGGTGAAAGTCTGATTGGACCTGAGAGAGTTCTTCATGATCACTGGGCATGCATCCTAGATCTAGGAGAAAAAACGCTTTTCTGGCCTCTTTATTGAAATGAAGCCCTCCCCTATTTTCCTTCCATCTACGTGATGGTAATGAGCCATAAGAAGACGAGTGGCAACTGTGAAGACAGTCATCTGGTTCTGCGTATCTCAGAGAGGACAGAGGCAGAGGAGCTGTGACAGGCTCAGGGGAGCCCTGGGGTGTTGCCTGGCTTGGGAAAGGGAATTGTATGGGCCTGATGCCCAGAGAGGCAACACCCTCTACTCCAACCTGAAAATGTAATTTTTTTTCCTTCTTACTCCTACACTGTCAGCCTTTCCTCCTTCCCACTCTAAGTATTTCCTTCTCCTTCTCTAACTTTTCTACCATATGAATTCATCAGAGAAGAACAAGACACAAGGTAGGAACAGAAATGCTGCCCAGGTAGCTTCCAATTTGCCTAGTCATTAAGAACAACTCCAAAGTCAGCCAGCTAGGGTTTGATTGGGTGACTGCCCATTGCTAGAAGCTCTTAAAGAAAGCTTGCCTACAGAACACCTACGAAGGTTCCTGCAGAAGTTCTCAAGGATCTTGTCCTTTAGGGGCACCCTAAATCTCTGGTTAGTGTCTGACATGGTCATGACACAGGCTGTAAGAATAAGCATGCTAAGGACTGTGAAATGCTCACTATCTAGTTCTGTTCCCTCCCATGGCAATATTTAGTGACTTTATAATTAATACCCAACAGATGGACATTAGGGGCAACCAGGCTCAAGAGGCATGGCAAAGAAAAGGGTCCTATTAACACAGAGTATAAAAACGCAAAGAATTAAAGGAAAAGTGTCCATGTAACTTCTCTGGGGAAGGACCAAAGCCAGATGAGACAAAACCACCCAGAGGGCTTGCAGGTGGGTGGGTGAGTAGAACATGCTGACCTGCCCTGTCTAAGGCTGCTGATAGGTCTAGGAACATCAGTACAGCTGTTTGGCCAGAATCCCTGGCTCTGCACAGGTCGTCTGGCTGTATAGCTGTAACAATAAAGATGGCAAAAGGGAAATTAAGAGGTTATACCTTTCTATCAAGGAAAGCTACCCAACATCACAGACACATGATTCCCTTTGGCATTAAAGATTCAGACATCCTGGACCTAGCTGGGGTACCATCAATGTTCTGTTTATTAGAAAGAAAGGAATTAATTTCCTGATTCCTTTGTTCACTCATCCATTAATAAGCATTATTTGAACACCTTCCACATCTCAGGTACTGGGCCATATATAGGCAGCAGAAATACAAATAAGACATACTGCCTGCACTGAGGGTCTACTGGGGTAGAATGGCAGAGGAGACAGACAAAGCCAAGAGTAACAAAGAAACTGGAGAGTGCATGTTAAAGGTATCCCTGAGTTGAATCTAGTGTATAAGGGAGGATTTATTTGCAAATACTCCAAGAGCAGAGTGATGACATGACCCATTTAGGAAACTATACATCATAGTGCTGTCCCACATTATCAGACAGACTGGCCAGAAACAGGTGAGAAGAGGACTGAGGGCCCTATGTGCTGTGCCAAAGAATTTGAACTTTGATACTTAAGGACAGGAGAAGCCATCTAACCGTTTTAAGCAGAGGACTGATCTGATCACATTTCCATATTGAGAAAAATGACTTGGGCAACCCCAAATAATAAACTAGGTGACTGTTGCTAGTGACCAGCTGGTAGGCTGAAGTGTCATAAGCTGAAATGGAATAGGAAAGGAAAGGCACCTAAGAGCAGATGACGTCAATTTTTGGCATGTTAAGCTTGAGGTAGTGATGGCACTTTAGAAGTGTCGGCATCTAGAAAGAAAGTTATACATGGAGGTATAGAGCTGAAGGGAGAGGCATGTGGGAATCATCAGCATGTGGGTGTTGCTCAGAACAAAGACGGACATCCCCATGTAGATGATGGATTTCAATAATGATTAATTTTGTGGATTTTTTTCCTCTGGGAGTATTTACACTCAGCAGTGATTTGATTGATCTCTGGATGATCGTATTTCATTTGTTTATTTTTACTTATTTTTAAATTTTTTTAAGTAAGCTCTATGCCCCACATGGGGCTTGAACTCATGACACCAAGATCAAGTCTCATGCTCTACCAACTGAGCCAGCCAAGTACTCCTCATTTGTTCTTATGTTTATAACAAATACAAACTAATTACCAAGATATTTACAAAAGGGTTTTGGCATGTTTTTATCTCCATATTACAACGTGAATATTGGGATATTTGAGATATAGGCAAGGGAAATATCCGACTAATAGTAGCTGTTGTTAATTTGGGATAGGATTCTTTTGCATAGTGATTTTTTCCCACTTTGGAACCTAAAAGGCTATCAGTAATAACTTCACTTTTAAGGTTAATTCCTATTTAATCTGAAAGTTTCTCCATCAAATCTGTGTCATGAATACCTGGTCTGAGTTTTTATAGAATATAGATCAATATAACCTCACACCTTCAGTCCACACAATTTTGCCAAAATAAACTAACCCAAATGATTGACCCCACTCATAGAAGATATCATATTTTGAAAGATACCAGCACAAAATATAAGTATTTCAAACTCAAGTTTGTTGATGAAATTAGAGCAGAAAAGTCTTATCAAGTCTCTGGAAACAGGGTCTGAGAACAATGAATCTAAGTCAGGAGAATCTGGTTCTCTCTATCCAGGGCTTCCATTGGTGCCCTGTGTGACTCTGGGCAAGGCTCTCCCACACCCCTCCCTCTCATTTTCTTTCTCCTATCACAATGTGGAATTTTACAAAGTATTTTATGTTCTTTAGATGAAAGATACAAGGTACCACTTAAGTGGAAAGTCTGGGACTTTTTACTCAGAATAGGTGGAAAGACTCACTAGTACATAACCATCCCAGAAACAAAAACTTTATCTAGTGGTTTTACTCTCCAGCTAACCCTTAAATCAACAAAGCCTAGGTCAAGAATTCCCAAATGTTTCAATGTGAAAAAGGGCGAGGGGGTAAAGAAACCTAGTGAACTATCCAATCTTATGAGTGATAAGTTGTTTAGTATCTATGACCTGAAAAATACAGAATGCTCAAAAGTTATTGCCATTCCAATTCAGGAATGCTTGCAAATGAATTTATATTTTTTTGTGCATGCTATTCACTTAGAAAAAAATTAAGACCTTACTTTTTCAGAGCAGTTTTAGGTTCACAACAAAGAGGATAAGGTACAGAGCTTTCCCATATACCCACTGTCCCCACACACATATAGTCTCTTCCATTATCAACACCCCCCACCAGAGTGGTATACTGGTTACAGTTGGTGAACCTACATCAACACTTCATAACCAAAGTCCAGAATTTACATTAGACTCACTCTTGGTCTTGTATATTCTGTTTAGATAAATGTATAATAATGTGTATTCATCACAATGCTATCATTCAGAGGGCATTTTCACTGCCCTAAAAATCCTATTCATCCCTCCTCTCTACTCTCAACCCCTGATCTTTTCACTGTCTCCATAATTTTCCCTTTCCAGAATGTCATATAGTTAGAAACAATTAGTAGGTAGCCCTTTCAGATAGGCTTCTTTCACTGAGTAACAGGCACTTAAGATTCCTCTTGTCTTTTCATGGTTTGATGGCTCATTTCTTTTTACCCCTGAATAATATTCCCGTTATCTGGATGTACCAGTTTATCCATTCACCTACTGAAGGACATCTCGGTTGCTTCTGGATTTTGAAAATTATGAATTAAGCGGCTATAAACATCTCTGTGCAGGTTTCTGTGTGCACGTTAAGTTTTCAACTTCTTTGGGTAAATACCAAAGAAATTTTGTATTCTGTGCTCATACTCCACAATTGTTGGATCATATGTTACAAGTATGTTTAGTCTTGTAAGAAATCACCAAACTGTCCTCCAGAATGGCCATACCACTTTACGAGAATTTCTGTTGTTCCATGCCTTGCCTTCATTAGATGTTGTTAGTGTTCTGGATTCTGGCCATTCTAATAAGTATGTAATGGTATTTTGTAAGTTTTAATTTGCATTTCCCTGATGACATATGATGTGGAGCATCTTCTCATATGTCATTTGCCATTTGTGTATCTTCCTTCGTGAGGTGTCTATTAAGATATTCGGCCCATTTTTTATCGGATTGTTTTCTTACTGTTAAGTTTTAAGAGCTCTTCGTATAATTTGGATAAGAGTCTTGTACCAAATGTGTCTTTTGCAAATATTTTCTCCCATGAATTTGTATTTTAATAATCACATGGTATTTACATATATTTGAAAAAAATAGTGGTGTAACATGGGAAACCTAATTTTTCTCAATGACAGGCAACCACTTGGTTTGCAATAAGAACAAGAAACTCCTGACATTAACTCTTAACACCCTACCCTGGTGTTCTGTAGACTGAAGACGGGAAATACCTCCTCAGCTTCACAAAAACTTGGGCTTTATGATTTCCTATTTTATCCATGCATTGCAGTAATTAAAAGAAAAATCTCAGGCAAGAGGAATGTTAAAGTCCAGTATTTGGACGCAAGTCTCCACGCAAGAAAATAGATCCTATAGAGAGAAAGGAACAAAGTACCTCAAGATACAAATCATGTAGAAAGTGGACTGAGGCAGAAGCACAATGAATTGAGGTGAAGTTTCTATACTTCCCTCGAAGGGAATAAAAGTGTTTATGTATCAAAAATTTCCTTAAAGCACTATAGAAATAGTAAGTCGTTAATCTTTGTAGGGGGAGAATATTAATTTCCAGGATCACAGAGGCACGGTTGTGGTAAGAGGTTTCGCCTCCCTACTAAAGGAATTGGGAATATCACTTTCCTGTGGGGTCATGTCAGTCCTTGACAATATGTGTCATTCTGAGTCCAAACGTTCAGAAAATCTACAACATCTAGAGGTGGGTAGACCTGCCCTGTCGACAGAGGAAGAGAACATGGATGATTACACGTAACAACAGTCACCATTTATTGATCACTTCCGAGGAACATGGCATTGTTCCAGACCTTAGTATATATTACTGCCAAGCCTCAGTGCAACACACCTCTTTTCATCTCTATTTTTAGCAGGGGAGCCTCTGAGAGCACAGAGAACTGGGGAGAATTCTGGTTGGCCTGACTCCAAAGCCCCCTCCCTCACTACACCTAGGAAGTGATATGTACATAAAACTGGAGAATTTTCCCCAGCGAGATGCTAAAATAATCTGTTCAGTACCCACCTGGCAAGTCCACCTCTGCATCATAGTTTTAAGGCTTGATTCTAGTTTTACTGCTGTTTAGAACATACAAGCCACCCCTTTGGGCACTACTGATTTCACTGGTTAATAAGTACACAATTCTTAAATTTTCCTATGTACTGCCTTTCCTTGTTTAACTTCTCTAACACCCATTTTGCAAAAAACCAAACCAAACCAAACCAAAACAAAAACCCTAAATAAGCCACTTAAACACAAGTTAGGCTGTCTTCCATTTCTCCCCATTTTCTAGTAGTTTGAAAGCAATCTGCACATTTTTAAAATTATTTTTTAAAATTTTTATTTAAATTCAATTAATTTACATATGATGTATTATTAGTTTCAGAGGTAGAGGTCAGTGATTCATCAGTCTTTTATAATACCCAGTGTTCACTACATCACATGCCCTCAAAAATGACCATTACCCAGTTACCTCATCCCCCCATCCCATTCCCCTCTAGCAACCCTCAGTTTGTTTCCTATGATTAAGAGTCCCTTACGGTTTGTCTCCCTCTCTGGCTTCATCTTGTTTTATTTTTTCCTCTCTTCCCCTATGATCCTCTGTTTTGTTCCTTAAATTCCACATATGAGTGAGATCATATGATAACTGTCTTTCTCTGATTGACTTATTTCGCTCAGCATAATACCCTCTGGTTCCAACCATGTCGTTGCAAATGGTAAGATTTCAATTTTTTGATGGCTGAGTAGTATCCCATTGTATATATATACCACATCTTCTTTATCCATTCATCTGTCACTCATCTTTCCATAGTTTGCCTATTGCAGACATTACTGCTATAAACATTGGGGTGCACATACCCCTTTGGATCACTATATTTGTGTCTTTGGGGTAAATACCCAGTAATGCAATTGCTGGGTCATAGGGCAGCTCTATTTTCAACTTTGTGAGGAACTTCCATACTGTTTTCCAGAGTGGGTGCAGCAGCTTGCATTCCCACCAACAGCGTAGGAGGGTTCCCCTTTCTCCACATCCTCGCCAACATCTGTCGTTTCCTGACTTGTTAATTTTAGCCATTCTGACTGGTGTGAGGAGTTATCTCATTGTGGTCTTGATTTGTATTTCCCTGATCCTGAGTTGATGTTGAGCATTTTTCATGCTTCTTTTGGCATTTGGATGTCTTCTTTGGAGAAATGTCTGTTTATATCTTCTGCCCATTTCTTGATTGTATTATTTCTTCTTTGAGCGTTGAGTTTGACAAGTTCTTTAGAGACTTTGGATACTATCCCTTTATCTGGTAAGACATATGTAAATACCTTTTCCCATTCTGTTGGTTGTCTTTTGGTTTTGTCGACTGTTTCCTTTGCTGTGGAGAAGCTTTTTATCTTGATGAAGTCCCAATAGTTCATTTGTGCCTTTGTTTCCCTTGCCTTTGGAGAAGTGTCTAGCAAGAAGCTGCTGCAGCTGAGGTCAAAGAGGTTGCTGCCTGTGTTCTGTCTGGGATTTTGATGGATTCCTGTCTCACATATACGTCTTTCATCCATCTTGAGTCTATTTTTGTGTGTGGTGTAAGGAAATGGTCCAGTTTCATTCTTCTGCATGTGGCTGTCCAATTTTCCCAACACCATTTGTGGAAGAGACTGTCTTTTCTCCACTGGATATTTTTTTTCGTGCTTTAATGAACATTAGTTGACCATAGAGTTGAGGGTCCATTTCTGGGTTCTCTATTCTGTTCCATTGATCTATGGGTCTGTTTTTGTGCCAGTACCATACTGTCTTGATGATGACAGCTTTGTAATAGAGCTTTAAGTACGGAATTGTGTTGGCACCAGCTTTGCTTTTCTTTTTCAACATTCCTTTGGATATTTGGGTTTTTTTCTGATTCCATACAAATTTTAGGATTATTTGATCCAGATCTGTGAAAAAAGTTGCTGGTATTTTGATAGGAATTGCACTGAATGTATAGATTGCTCTAGGTACCACAGGCATTTTAACAATATTTGTTAAACCCATGAGCATGGAATGTTTTCCATTTCTTTGTGTCTTCCTCAATTTCTTTCATGAGTATTCTATAGTTTTCTGAGTACATATCCTTTGCCTCTTCGATTAGATTTATTCCTAGGTATCTTATGGTTTTAGGGGCAACTGTAAATGGGACTGACTCCTTAATTTCTCTTTCTTCTGTTTCATTGTTAGTATACAGAAATGCAACTGAATTATGTGCATTGATTTTTATATCCTGCCACTTTGCTGAATTCCTGTATGAGTTCAAGCAATTTTGGGGTGGAGTCTTTTGGGTTTTCCACATAGAGTATCATGTCATCTGTGAAGAGTGAGAATTTGACTTTTTTGTCAATTGGGATGCCTCATTTCTTTTTGTTGTCTAAGTGCTGAGGCTAGGACTTCTAGTGCTATGCTGAACAGCAGTGTTGAGAGTTGACATCCCTGCCATGTTCCTGACCTTAGGGGGAAAGCTCTCAGTTCTTCCCATTGAGAATGTTATTCACTGTGGGTTTTCCATAGATGGCTTTTATGATATTGAGGTATGTTCCCTCTATCCCTACACTGTGAAGAGTTTGTATCAAGAAAGGATGCTGTGCTTTGCTTTTTCTGCATCTACTGAGAGGATCAGATGGTTCTTGTCCTTTCTTTTATTAATGCAGTATATCACATTGATTGATTTGCAGATGTTGAACCACCCTTGCAGCTCAGCAATAAATCTCACTTGGTCGTGGTGAATAATCCTTTTAATGTACTGTTGGATCCTACTGGCTACTGTTTTGGTGAGAATTTTTGCATCCATGTTCATCAGGGTATTGGTCTACAGTTCTCCTTTTTGATGGGGTCTTTGGTTTTGCGATCAAGGTAATGCCTCATAAAATGAGTTTGGAAGTTTTCCTTCCATTTCTATTCTTTGAAACAGCTTCAGAAGAATAGGTATTAATTCTTCTTTAAATGTTTGGTAGAATTCCCCTGGGAAGCCATCTGGCCCTGGGCTCTTGTTTGTTGGGAGATTTTTGATGACTGCTTCAATTTCCTTAGTGGTTATGGGTCTGTTCAGGTTTTCTATTTCTTCCTGGTTCAGTTTTGGTAGTTGATACGTCTCTAGGAATGCATCCATTTCTTCCAGGTTATCTAATTTGCTGGCATAGAGTTGCTCATAATATGTTCTTATAATTGTTTGTATTTCTTTGGTGTTGGTTGTGATCTCTCCACTTTCATTCATGATTTTATTTATTTGGGTCCTTTCTCTTTTCTTTTTGATAAGTCTGGCCAGGGGTTTATCCATGTTATTAATTCTTTCAAAGAACCAGCTCCTAGTTTCGTTGCTCTGTTCTACTCTTTTGGTTTCTATTTCATTGATTTCTGCTCTGATCTTTATTATTGCTCTTCTCCTGCTGGGATAAGGCTTTAGTTGCTGTTCTTTCTCCAGCTTCTTTAGTTGTAGGGTTAGGCTGTGTATTTGAGACCTTTCTTATTTCTTGAGAAAGGCTTCTATGGCTATATACTTTCCTCTTAGGACGGCCTTTGCTGCATCCCCAAGATTTTGATTAGTTTTGTTTTCATTTTCATTTGTTTCCATGAATTTTAATTCTTAATTTCCTGGTTGACCCATTCATTCTTTAGTAGGATGCTCTTTAGCCTCCATGTATTTGAGTTCTTTCCAAATTTCCTCTTGTGATTGAGTTCTAATTTCAAAGCATTGTGGTCCAAAAATATGCAGGGAATGATCCCAATCTTTTGGTACTGGTTGAGACCTGATTTGTGACCCAGGATGTGATCTCTTCTGGAGAATGTTCCATGGGCACTAGAGAAGAATGTGTATTCTGTTGTTTTGGGATGGAATGTTCTGAATATATCTGTGAAGTCCATCTAGTCCAGTGTGTCATTTGTTTCTGCTTTTATTTCCTTGTTGATCTTTTGCTTAGATGATCTGTCCATTTCAATGATGGGGGTGTTAAAGTCCCCTACTATTATTGTATTATTGTCGATGTGTTTCTTTGATTTTGTTATTAACTGGCTTATATAAATGACTGCTCCCATGTTAGGGGCATAGATATTTACAATTGTTAGATCTTCTTGTTGGATAGGCCTTAATTAAGTAGGATGTAGTGTCCTTCCTCATCTCTTATTATAGTCTTTGGTTTAAATCTAATTTGTCTGGTATAAGGATTGCTACCCCAGCTTTCTTTTGATGTCCATTAGCATGGTGAATGGTTTTCCAACCCCTCACTTTCAATCTGGGGGTGTCGTTGGGTCTAAAATGAGTCTCATATCGATGGGTCTTGTTTCTTATCCAATCTGATACCCTGTGTCTTTTGATTGGGGCATTTAGCCCATTTACATTCAGGGTAACTATTGAAAGATATGAACTTAGTGCCATTGTATTGCCTGGAAGGTGACTGTTACTGTATATTGTCTCTGTTACTTTCTGGTCTATGTTACTTTTAGGCTCTTTCTTTGTTTAGAGGACACCTTTCAGTATTTCCTGTAAGGTTGGTTTAGTGTTTGTGAATTCTTTCAGTTTTTGTTTGTCCTGGAAGCTTTTTCTCTCTCCTTCTATTTTCAGTGACAGTCTAGCTGGATATAGTATTCTTGGCTGCATATTTTTCTCATTTAGTGCTCTGAATATATCATGCCAGTCCTTTCTAGCCTGCCAGGTCTCTGTGGATAGGTCTGCTGCCAATCTAATGTTTCTACCATTGTAGGTTACAGACCTCTTATCCCGAGCTGCTTTCAGGATTTTCTCTTTGTCTCTGAGACTTGTAAGTTTTACTATTAGATGTCAGGGTGTTGACCTATTTTTATTGATTTTGAGGAGGGTTCTCTGTGCCTCCTGGATTTTGATGCCTGTTTCCTTCCCCAAATTAGGGAAGGTCTGTGCTATAACTTGCTCCAGTATACCTTCTGCCCCTCTCTCTCTATTTCCTCGTCTTCTGGGGTCCCAATTATTCTAATATTGTTTCACTTTATGGTATCACTTATATCTCGAATTCTCCCCTCGTGGTCCAGTAGTTGTTTATCTTTTTCTCAGCTTCTTTATTCTCCATCATTTTGTCTTTTGTATCACTAATTCTCTCTTCTACCTCATTTATCCTAGCAGTTATCCTAGCCTCCATTTTTAATTGCACCTCATTAATAGCCTTTTTGATTTCAACTTGATTAGATTTTAGTTCTTTTATTTCCCAGAAGGGGATTCTCTAGTGTCTTCTATGCTTTTTTCAAGCTGAGCTAGTATCTTCATAATTATTCTGAACTCTAGTTCTGATATCTTACTTATGTCCATACTGATTAGGTCCCTGGCAGTAAGTACTGCCTCTTTTCTCTTTTCTGAGGTCAGTTTTTCCGTCTTGTCATTCTTGCAGAAAGTGGTCGCTTTTCTATTTGTAGAGTTGCAGCTATTCTTTTCTTAGAGCTCTGGTTGAGTTCACAGGTGTTCAGAATGATTTGATAGCAATCTAGCTGCATTCCTGGGACCAGATGAAACTAAGGTCTCCTACTCCTCTGCCATCTTGGACTATACTCTCTTGCAGTCACTTTTTCAACTGGCATCTAAGCACTGCCAGCCATGTGCTAAGCACTGAATTAATATTACCTTTTTTATTCCTTAGGGCAAAGCTACTAAGTTATTGCTGGGTCTCCATTTCCTAGATAAGAAGAGAGTTCTAAGGTGGGGTTCAAATGGAGGTTCGTTGGATGCTTAAACCCTGGTTTTAAGCCCTAGTTTTAAGCACTATGCCATGCTTCCCTGGAACACAATTTTTTCTTGTCAGAAGAGATTAATGGTTAAGATAAAGGAGTTGGATGCAGAGATAAAAGAATTTATCAGATTTTACTGCTCTACACCTGCTCAACTCCAGGTGTCTTCACTTGAATTCACTTTCAATTCCACAGAATGAAGAATTAAGGATTGGGAGTTATTCATAAAGCCTTCAGGCTTAAGGGAGAAGCAGTAACAATGAACTAAGACAACAGCAGTGGATCTCCTTTCCTAAAACAAAGGTATGCTTGCTTCCAGTGTTTAAGGAAAAGAAAACTCCAAATCAAGGCACTGTATTGGCATCAAAATCACTTCCTCTGCTAACACACTGAAAGGCTTCCCTAAAAGCCCCTGCATCCTTGGCCAGAAGAATGAATGAAAGCAATGAGCCGCTTGGAGGGGTGGTCTAGACTCCAATGGACCTCAGCTCACAGCCCAGAGGTGACCCTTGCTGAGTGACAGTGGCAGAGGAGAATCTCGTAGACCAAGAACCTGGAGATGTAATGGCTGTATCCACAGGGGGAAAAAATGTACCCCTATGGCTGGTCATTGCATGAGGCTGAGAATGAGTGGAAATTCTACTGCCTGAATCTTTCTGGGGCACACACACATCAGGACTCTGATAACACTGTCTCTAAGCAATGGATGCTCTGTGAGTAGTGGTCCGTCTATTTCAGTACAATCCTGATGAAAATCATCACTCTGTACTCAGGACTCCTTCCTAGTTTGAAAACTCAAATAACATTAATTTTTCCTATGTATAAGAACTCTTGGAAGAAAAATAGAGTATTTTCAAAACTAGGCTAGGAGCTTGGATTTACCCTGTAGGAAAGAAGAAACTACTTGAGGTTCATGAGTTAGATGGAGTTCTGAAGGGGAATCTTGGAACCAGGGGAGCTGAGAGGCGGTGATGATATGCTGGAGGCAGCAAAAATGGGATGAGAGTTAGCTCTACACTGGATGCTCTTAGGTTTTACCCACTGCTTCATGTCCCCAGGTTTTTAATCACTCCCTTTTTTATTTTCATGGGACCAGAGGGTCAGTGAGCGAAAAAATTTTAATGGGCTGGGGCTATTTCACATAGAGTGCATAAGAGCTATGTTGGGGGGATATCTGAGGTATATGAGCAGGGTAGGAGCATGAGTAGGATCCTCTGAAAAGAGGACCTCATTTTGTAGGATTGCTGGCAAGTATGGCCAAGCTATTACAAATGAAGGACTTAGTAACTTCTAATTGGTATCTGCAGATAAAAATGCATCTCCCTCAGTTCTCAGCTTCATCTTCTATAAACTGCCAGTTTTAAAATCGAATGGCTCTTACTCTTTTCAGGATGGTACACCATGTTGTGGACAGTATTTCTTAAGATAGAGACTTCTGTAAACATTTGGTAATTCAGGGTTGATTATGCAATTTTTAATGTTCTTACAAGAGAAACTTCTAAACCAGCCTTGAGTTATCGGGGTGTCTTACTGTATTTAAGTATATTTTAAAAATAAATTATTTTAAAAAGATCATTTATCAACTCAACCTTTTGCACCTTCAAGGAATACAGATAACTTGTGGTTTAGATCCACACTCCAAATTTATGTCTCAGGTTTACAAAGAACTTCTGAATTTTCAGTCTGATGACTTTGGTCTCTATAGCAGATGAAGGAAAACTGCTTAAATCAGCCTCTCAGAAATTTCCCTTGTGTGGGTGTGTCTTTCTTTCAAAAGAATGCCAGAATGTGTGATCTGGTTCACTCCTGTTCTCCTACAATGGCCCAATTTTGACAATTTGCATTTTATTTTGGACCAGGGCGACTGTAACTGTAAATTGGTCCTTCTTTAATCTGGGACTAGCAGCAAATCATTTTTAATAGCCTTTAATTCCCCCTTTTGATGAGATATCTGCATTTAGCAATGACTCAACCATGTACCACTGCAGGCTAAGGGGGGTGAATCACAGAAAATAGACGGAAGAGACCCATTAGGTAACCTCATGCAGCTCCCTGCCAGACTTAGGGTGATTCCCAACAATTAAACTTCTAGGACCAGTTCAGCATACTTTTTATTTGTCTCCAAGGATGGAACTGCTAACATTTGCACTATCGGCTGTTCTAGAATTCAGACAGCCCAGCACTCCAACAGTCATTTCCCTGCTGTTGCACTTACAGTCCCTCACCCTCACTGTTCTCTACCTCACTAGAAAACTCTGGGTCCACCCCAACTACTGAATGCCTCTTATGTGCATAAACTTTCCTTCCTGTCTGTTTGCAAGCACTCACATACTTGGGAGAATGACTGCCTTGCATATCAAGGGGAAATTGAACTATATAGAAAAGAACTTCTGATACTTCTTAACCCTTGCCATAAAAATTAGAAAACGGACTCCTACCAAGGACCTCATTCTCAAAGGCTGCCTTTTATATGCTTTCCAGTTCTTTGTTCCGTCTAAGTCTCTTCTCGCTGCTTTCCTCTGAACTGTCTCCAGCTGTTCCACATCTGGAACTGAACTGCTCATACTGAACAAACTATCTTTGGTGTGGTCTTACTTGAGGAAGATCAACTCTGGGTCTTATTTTCCTCCATTCTCCTTACCCTCCCCTTTCCTTTTCCTTCTCTTTCTCGCTCATCCTGTGAACTCATCTTTGGACATTATGTTCTGGAGAGTTGTCATTCAGGTTAGTGGCCTCAGGAATAATGGCAATGACAAAAAGCTCTTGTGAGAGCCCAAAGCCTATTTTAGTTCATATACTGATGCCTTCTAGGATTCCTGTTTCCCAATTCTCTACAATTAACATTATCATTATCAACAAACACCACCTCCACCTTTTTTTTTTTTAAGGTCAAGATATTACCTCCTTTGTAATTAGTCCACATAGCTACCATGGGTTAATTGGCCTTTTTCCATCTCCAGCCAAATGCATTATTTTACCTTTCAGCTATGATTATTTGCCTATGTATTAACTTTTATTTCTTTCCCTTTGCTAAAGTTGGATTATTCTTCCTTCAATTTACTGAGAAAGCTTATTTAGACCTTCAGCCTAACCTCCCTAAACACTTATTTCTTCATTGTCAAAATCCAGAATTGGAAAGGACTGAATTCAAAGCTAGGCCACTTCCTTTGACCTTTAATTATGGCTACTCATTCTGCCAATTTTCCCTCACACATGGAAATCCAGCTTCCTTTATAGCAGGACCTGGATAAGGAAACCTCCTTTTAAATATAATACTTTCTATTTATTTACGTAAAAAGCTCCCTATCTAAGTTACTGGCAAGACTGGAATAACTATGTAGCCAGATTTTAGCCCATCTGTTTACACAGGGTGTGGGTGATACACAAATATCACCCTCAGAATACCAAGGGTGCTCCCAATGCTGCATGAATCAACCCTCTCCTCCCCTCCCCTCCTCCAAGAACAGCAGGTCTTCCCCACATCCTTACTCCTACATCCACCCCCAAGCCCCAATTTCTAATTAGGCTGGGCTTAGATCATTCTTTTTTATGGTACTTTCAAACATATACAAAAGTAAGAGTAATTGGTACAAATGACCCCCCATATACTCCACAAGATCAGTCTTTTACGTGTCATCCCCTGATCCAAAGAACCCCAGATTTCAATTTCTCTTCTTCAGAGATTCAAAGGCAGTCCCTGGTGTCTGTCATAGGAATTTTCCAGTGTGCCTTGGGGATGACCCCCAGCGTGACGAGTCTTTGGATCTCATCACCACTAATCCCCTGTAACCGCAGAACTAAGAGAACACATGTCCTCATCCAATTTGCCTGTTTTCTTTTTCCTCTTCCCTCATTTAAAATTCTGCCAGAAGTTCCAAATAAAAAGATTAGAATACCTACCTTCTTTCAAGCTCAGCTCTAAAACAGTTATTTTTACCTTGAATGATTTTTTTTTTTTTTTTTTTTGGCCTATGTTCTGGAATTCTTAAAGTGGTCATGACTTCAACTTCCAAATGGCTTCAGGCAAGATTTTGGAACAAACAAATAAACAAGATACTGCTGAGGAGAAAATGAAAACCAGCAAAAATAAACAAAAAAGGTAATTGATCATTATTTGGGTAGAGAACTTTTTTCTTTCTATTTTGACAATCTTTTGCTATTTTGTTTTTTCGTCAGCACTTCCAACAGAGCTAAGAGCTCAGTTCAGAGGTCTCCAAATTTTAATGTCCACTACAGTGAGTGCTAAAACTGTGGCTTGCCAGGCTCCACTCCAGAAATTTTGATTTCACAGGTCTGGAGTGAAGCCTAGGAACCTGCATTTTGTCAAGCACGCCAGAGGGCTCTGATGCAGGTGGTCTCTGCACTTCGAGAAACACTGAAGACTTACATGAGGAACACAAAGTTCTTATGGGAGTTCTGAAGAGAGTGTGCTGTTTGTACTTGAGGGTAAGGAGGGGACAGCTTCACAGAGCTGGAATTTGACCTTTACTTTGTAATTTTCATTCAACTGTTTGATAACTATAAAACAATGATTAGGCGTTTGCTATGTACCAAGTTCTGCTTTGGGTCCTGGAGCTGTAGTGGTGACCAAGTCTGACAAAGGCCTGCTTCACTGGGGCAGAGAGTCTACATGGGCAGGATTTCAAGAGCAAAAGGAGGGACCACCATATACTGGAGGGATATTAAGGAATCCAGTTCAATGTCCAGTTCAATGCCAGGCACTGTGTAGAACACAAAATAAGTTTACAGCATCTTATCCAAAGAACTACTTCCATGATTACCGGCAGATTTTCTTTAGATAGACTTCTGTCACTGCCTAAACTCCCACATTAATAGGAAGACAACACATGAGAACCAATAATGAATTAACAAGTGTATAAAATCTTAATTGGGGGCTTTAGACTAAAAGGCCCATGCAGGTGAATTTTATCTTTAGATTAGTACAACTTAAAAGGGCTTCATGAAAAAGGTAGACCTTGGCATTCTGGGACGCTAAAAGAGAAGCTGAGAAAAGAACCAGTCCTGTGGTCATTTTCAGACACGTAAACGCTGCCTTGCTACTCCAGATACGGTCCTTGGGCAGGGGCAGCATGTGGCAATCCCATGTGGCCGGATCTCAGGCCCTACTCATATCTCCTGAATGAGAATCTCTATTCTAACATGATCACCAGATGATTCTCATGTACATTAACACTTGGCAAGCACCGTGCTATAAATGATCCAAACTGAGATGGGCTACACATAGTAAAGAATAGAGTTTGGGGGTACAGTGGAGGGGCCAAAGCTGGTGATGTGGCTGTGAGTTAAGGACACAGCGAACAATAACCTCTACTAAAAAGTGGAAGACCTTACGGAGCATAAAGAAAGAAGAAATTGTACTCTCATAGTAAGGGCAGTGCTCACCCAACAGTAAGGAGGAGAAAGAAGAACCAGATTGGACAACAAAAAGATCAAAAGGGGTAGAGACTATAATAGAAATTAGTGAAAGGTGGAGTGGCCAAGTCTTCAGTGACCGAGACACCGAGGAAGGCAACTAAGAATCAGCATTGGAGAGGACTAGAAAGAAGTCAGCAGTTATCCCAAGGGAAGCCTTCTGAAGTGTTTAAGCAGGAATAAGCCACAATTCCGAGATATGATCCAAAATACGGATTAGAAGGCAGGTTAAAAGTGAGCTCTACTAGAGATTATGTGTAAAACTGTAAATGTAGAAATGGACGCTGAACTGTTTCCAGAACTATGTTGCCAGGCTGACAATTTTTTAATTAAGTCCATCTGGTGTGAGCTACTTGTATCCCTGTCTTCCCTTCATTTGGATCTAGCCTCTTCCTGACATCCAATTTGAGGAAAAGGTGTGTAGACACACATACACACACACACACGCACACACGCACACACACCATATTCCTTTCAGAGCCAGTGCTTCTAAGCTTTTAATTGGGCTCCTAGCTCCAGACTTTTTTCACTTGTCTTTTGAGAACCCACTCCTAACCTCTGGATCTTTTTGAGCAGAATGAGAATAAGAGATTAAAGATTTTGTGGCTAATGAATCTTTAAAGAAGAAAGGTTGCTTACAGCTGGTAAAAGTCAAGTTTCCCTCCATTTAGAAGAGAGCTTTGTATCCTTTCACAAATTATTTAACTTCTCTGAGCCTAAGTTTTTTTCAAATATAAAACTAAAGACCTAAAAGCTACCACTTAATGTTTTCAGAATATCGACATGAGTATTAAGTAGCTTTGCTGTAGTGCTGGATGCCTGATATTAACGTTAGCTCCTAAAGGACTGGGAATACACATCATCACAACTAGGAAAAAAAGAATGAGCAAATCATTTAATATTTACTTGGTGGTAACTTATACTTAGCACTGAACCAAGATTCTAAGTTTATTAATGGATGCATTTTGCATGCCTAAAACGAACAGGATAATCTCCCAAAGACAGTTTTATGGTGCTAATACCGTGTCTCTGTGGATTTGGATTTTAATGGTAGACTGTAGCAGGGACATGAAGTCAAAGTTGAAGAAAAGAAGCCAGTAAGGATAAAGAGGTTGCAGGAGAATCTCAATGCCAACCCTGAGGTACTACTTGATAGATGAATTTCCTAGAATTCCAGAAATACTACCAAGTACAATGGTTGGCATCTCAACCTTTGGGAGGAGTAGTGGATTTTTGAAAGGCTCCAATCAGTTGAGATAAATATGGAATGTTTACTGAGCACGTTTCAAGGTTATTTGGAAGCATCAACAAGAACTGAACACAAGGTGACCTTGTACAAGTTACTTGTCTCTCTGAATTTTAGTTTGCTTGTCCGCAAAGTTGATGGGCTAGATAACCTTTAAATGGCCCTTGCAGCTCTAACAAGATCTGGGAAGGGGAAGGGATAATTGAAAGAGAACCCAGGCTATACAATCAGTCAGACCTGGACTGTAATTCTGGTTCTACCATCCACCAGGCAAAGCACTTAACATCCTTGGTTCTCATTCTCCCCTGTAAAATGGGGAATATAAAACATACACTGCAGAACTATTGAAGGATGAAAGATAATGTTTCTAAACGATCTGGCACATAACAGACAATTAATGGAATACTCCTTCCTATCTAACTCTGTGTGTTAAATATATCTACTGCCAAACCTAACATATAGCTATCCCACAACTGACTAAAAGGTAATTCTTCAGATTTCAAAAACGTTTTTTGTTTTACAAAAAAGATTCCTCCCAGGCTTCTCTCAAAATGTGAGTCAAAGTTCATCTTAGACTTCTAGAACATTTAGACCTATCTACCAACTATTGAAAATGAAGTGGGACATCTTCATCTTCCACAAAATCTTACCGAAGAAGTGTGTGTGTGTGTGTGTGTGTGTGTGTAGTCCCTGTTGTTTACAAAGCTTGATGGTAAGTAATGTGGAGTTTACAAAGTTGTATGTGGCTAGATTCTCCGCTCCTGAAAAACCAATAATAACTTGCCTCTGTAGGAAGACAGGTACACAATGATAAAGGATCAAAAGTATTAACTTTGAGAAGGAAAAATGAGATTGACTCCTTCCACGGAAGTGTGTAAATTAATTAATGTTTATAAAGAACTTTCATATACTTGTGCAAAGGACACTGTGAATGTAAACATTTTTAAAGGCTCTTGGTTGTGTAAGACTACATTAGGAACAGGGCAGTAATTGGTATGTCGGGAGGCAAGGAAGGATTTTAAAGAAAGCACAGATACAGACACACTCTACTAAAAAGCTTATACAGATGACCCGCTGCAATCACTATGTAAAAGGATGCTTTTAGGGTACATTTTCTGCACAGATAAGCCAGGTGAAATCTGGAAATAAATTTTTTTAGCTCAAGGAAAGCCAAGTTCCTCAGTATAAGTAAGTTTTAAATAAGCTTTTAAAAATACCAAATCAATTTAAAGTGCTAACAGCCTTACCAGGACATAAATTCTTAAACAATTAGCCTCATTCCCAACAGGATCAAACATAAGCAAGCAGCCAAGACAGTTTAGCTCCTAAGCTTGGTGTGTTCAAAGAGATTCTTGATTTGAGCCGAGTGTGATCTCCAGATGCAGTACAAGCCTTCTACACACAGCTCCATGGGAAAGCATTTTCTGGAAACAGATGCACCTTGTTTAAAACCAATGTTTTGTTTCTGAAAAAATTGGGTACAAATAGAATTTTTAAAAATTGAATCATATTTCAAATGCCCCGGGGAGGCTCGTATCACAGGGAACTCTGTCATGAATGTTTTTGCAAGTGAGGAATTAGTTTATGAATTGAAAAAGCACCTCTAATTTATATGCCGTGTTGATTTCTTGGTTTTGCTTTGTAATTATGTGCTTGCTTTTTGTGGCTTATTTTGAACAACTTTTTGAAAAACAAAACCATCTTTTCTCTTTGCATATTTAACCTTTTTCTTCGGAAGTATAACTTTTAACATATTCTGGGACTAATGCCCTTCACCTCCACCCCCAAACCCGACCCCCATCCCAGGAACATAACTCCATTTTTGAAATGGAAGCCAATGGAATAATATAACTGAATTTACTGAAACTTATTTTAAGATCAAGTTTTAGGAACTCAATCTGTTCTACTTGGTAGAAAATACGGATCCTATTAGATTTTATCAGAAGGAAAGGGGATCTAGGGCATGGCATCCCTACTTGCTGTTTGACAGCGGATTTAAAAGGACCTGAAGTGAAGGGATGGAAACAGCCTGGCTTTGTAGCTCACCCTTGATCAACTCCAAGAAATTCAGTAACGATTCAGTTGAACAGAAGTTCCCAAACTTTGATGCAGGAATCCTTTTGTCTCTTAGTAAGTTTTTTTATAGTGCCACTAGGCCAAAAGAAATACCTACCACTTCACTTATTAAGCAGTTAGATTCAAATAACCTACAACGTATGTATGGCTTAACAACTTAGTAGCAGCTTGAAAAACAGTGATACTCCTAAGTTGAAAGGAAACAAGGTCTATTTTTATTTCATTCTTTAATAACCAAACTTTCTTACCTAAGGGCATATACACCTGTTGGGCACTACACACCTTCTCAAGTCCTGGAATTAAACTGTATACTGCCACATTCATTTTATGTTCCACTTTAATTGCCACATAGCATTTACTTTCTTCACCTGTCTCCAAAAACCCAGCTTTAGAACGATATGACATCATCAAAAGGAATGTAGCGCCATCTAATGTTGAAACTGAACTACTTCAGCTAGTAGTTCATTGGGTGTCTGACAGATCAATATTACCGTTTTCCTCAAAAATAAAGAATATCCCATAAAATATCTTCTATGAGTTGACAGTGTGGTACTCTGGGGTGCCTTGGCACACAGTTTGGGAACCACGAATTAAGCTCCAAGACAGAGGCCATTCCCATTTTCTTGAATTGACTGAACCACATCACAGGATTTCACTATCTTTTCAACACACGTACATACCCGAGACCTGAAATCTGTAGTTGCTTCTATGTACATCTTATCTCCAGTTAAAAACACTGCCGTCCCAGGTAGGTCACATTTCTTAAAGGCAATACGTTAATGGCAGTACCTACCCCCATGCATTTAAAGATAATATACCATTAAATTTCAGCTTTACTTCCATGAATTTGTATCTGGCCAATGACTGAATTTAGCCTATACTAGGGGAGAAAAAATACTATTTTCCTCACATAACCAAAGTTTTGTGCTGTAGTATAACCTAATACTGAGTGTCGAAAATGTACTGAATCTACTGTTCTGGGTGCCCATCTTTCTCTAAGATGGAAGATACTCCATATTCGGGTATAATGGCTGAAAGGCATGGCTACATTATATGAAAAGGCTGCAAAATGTGTCAGCTGCTTTGTGAAGACGATGTTAAAAACACTAATTCAGGATGATGTTAAGGGGAAATCTTCCATGTCAGCTGATAGGCATTTTTCTTCAGTAAACCCAAGTACGAGTTAACGACAGAATGAGGTCATTTCTAGTCTTTACTCCTGGAACCAAAGTGTTGACCCTCTTCCTTCCTCGGCACCCAGACTCCTGCCTTCCACTTGCTGCTGAAGATAAACCACGGATACAATCATGTTCTGCTGCTACCGCTATTACCCCACCATGTCCTTTTCTGCCTTTGCACCCGAACTTTGGCCTTACATTCAAGGGCCACGCTGCCTATTTCAACTTTCAGCACTGCCACTTCGCACTGCTTGTGCCCTGAGTTTCCCCTCTCTCCTGTGAATTTTGTCTGTCTGTGCCCTTCCTTTCCTCTCTCTGCTACTTTGCAAAAGCCTCCCACACAATCCCGGGTAATAGCAGTTTCAAAGAATGCCCTTGGGTGGAATAATCAGCCACCGTGATTAGTTAGTTAGGTCCTGGCTGAATCTGAAGTTTAGCGATGGCTGCCTCAGGACCCACGCAGTCTGCAGCCTCTGAAGAGCACAGTTGGAAGGAAAACCCCATTCAGTTTTGTTAAGTGTGGCCTTTTCTCGATCGGCAAGGCACAGAACCTTATTACCAACGTGGATTAAAACGAACTCGATTCTAACGGCAGTGTGTCCACCGTGGAGAGATCTATGCTTCCCTGAGGCAAGGAAGCTCATAGATCCTAACCCAGTGCAGAGGGGTAACTGAAGTGTGTGAAGAAGATGGGAATAACCACACAGTCAAGGATACCCCAGTATGTCACTGAAAAGACAGCGGCCGAGAGGCCCTTACTCTTTTCTTCAGCAAGATTTGTATTTTGTTACTTTTTAATGTTCCGTCATATAGTATTCTATCTCAGAAATACTTTAGCTCATATAATGACATTTAAGAAAAAAAAAATAGCAAAAAACCTAGAAGCCTTTTCCAGTGCCAGGCTCATTTAGAAAGTTTAGCTTCTGACTAAGGCAATGATGCAATGTAACAATACCAAATTCTTTCATAATATTTAGGAATAAGTGATTACTTGTGGAAACTGTAATGTTTCCTAACAAACCAAGGGTTTCAGGGACAGACCACCCAAATGTATTATTATAGAGAGATGTCCATTACATAATTACATGAGAAAACAACACATTTTACTTTTTTGTTTTTTAACAACAATTATCCTCTCTAGGGAAGATGGGCTGAATTAGCTGCTTAGCAAAGTGCCTCCTAGGGGCTCCAATTATCTTAGACACATTTAAACTGGAACCTTGATCATGTACGTTTAACACGAGGAAAAAGAAAATGTCTTTTCTTTCCTCCATCCCCCACTCCTGCCATGTCTGAAGTGACTTGGTGGAGACTGGAGACCACCAACAGTGAAGATGCATTTAAAAACTCCGACTCAGATTTAAACATAGACCATACACCAGTTGCCTTGTTGCAAAAATTTTTAGAATTACCTACGCAAAAGGCATCATTCTTTAAAAAGAACCGGAAATATTTTTAAAATGAGTGTTCAGTTGCATTTAATTCAAATGGTATTTATAGACACCTGTGTACATTGGGTGTGTACAATAAATGGTTTTAAATATGATGATACTCTATGTACAAACAAAAATATTTGCTTTAAATATTTAATGCTTCATTACTCCTATTTTTCAGTATTTTGGCAGACACACTACACTGGCTGAGTGTCTAACGTCAGAGAAAGGGGTCTGCTGGTAATGTCCGTGTTAGCAAAATAGCTACAGGTTCCCCATCTTCGAGAGTAGTTTATCATAGCTTACTAACAAAATAAAGATGGCAAAAGAATAGGATGTTTTCCTCAAAATGCTCAGTGCTTCTCAAAGGGGGTGCTATTGGCACTGCAGATAGAATATTCTTCCCTGTGAGGAAGGACTACTGTGTTTCCTCTAGCCTTGTCCAGTACTCCAGGCCCCTCCCCATAAAAATGTCAGCAGTGCTGTCTGGTCAAGGTGATCATCAAAACATCCCCAGACACTTCCCAAAGTCCCCTAGGCAGCAAAAGGACGGCCTCCAGTTGGAAACCACTGATCCCGAGTCCCTACTAGAAACAGAGTAACCGTGAAGTCTACTAAACCTCCTCTATGCAGTTTAACAGGGAGAGGGTGGTTCCTTATTAATTGTGTGTAACTTTACTTCCTCATCTTTCAGTTTATTTCTCAGGGGCTTACCCGAGACCTGAAATCTGTAGTTGCTTCTATGTACATCTTATCCCCAGTTAAAAACACTGCCGTCCCAGGTAGGTCACATTTCTTAAAGGCAATACGTTAATGGCAGTACCTACCCCCATGCATTTAAAGATAATATACCATTAAATTTCAGCTTTACTTCCATGAATTTGTATCTGGCCAATCATCCTAAATTATGAATGATTCTCACAAGCTTCCTCAGAGGAAAACCTTCAGGTCAGTGTGCCATTCTGAGAATATATCTACGGGAATGTGCAAAGAACCCACTTCTCTTACACTCTTGGTTGACCTCAGCCTTGCCTCCTAGCTGGGGAAGTGGTCAGGGGAAATGGGATTAGAGAAGAGTGTCTCTTGGGACTGATTTGCCATTTACGAGAGGAGCCTCTGGGTGAAGAAACTTGAGTACCCCAACAGAGCTGATGCATGTGTGAGCAGAGCAGATCCAACACTGCAACACCCCATCAGCTTGTGATTGGCAGCTAACATCTAGGTCTATCCTGGCAAGTGTTTTTTTTGTTTTGTTTTGTTTTGTGTTGTTTTTTTTAGTCACCTAAAAATAGGTTTTGAGACTGGTTAGCTGAACATCCCCTAGGCAGGAATAGTACTGCCTCTAGTTGGAAACCACTGACCCAAAGAGTCCCTAGCTAAAAAGAGAATAATGGTGGGTTAACAGTGAGCATCTGTAGGCAGAAAGGAGTGGGGAGAAGAGAGACACTGGAGACCTGCCAAGACCTGAAACGACAGCTTGCTTGGCCTTATGGGAAAGAGGTTAGGGGAGCATGGGCCCAACTTAACTAACATGCTAACTGTTAACAGTTCATACTGAACTGTTTATCTTTTTGCACTACTGTTCTTCACACAGAGCCCTCTCCCAGGACTCACACGCCTTGTGTAGCCAACTGGCTACCAAAGTCCCCTGCTGTGGTACCCCACCCAGGTCACCCCTCCTGCGAGAGAGACCCCATCTCTAAAGTTACCCCTCATTTCAAATCTTGTCCCACTAGCGTTTCTGATGCAGTTGGTAAATGTTAGAAAAGCAATCTGATTAAGTCAAATCATATATTCTGAAAACTTCCCCGCCTCCATCCTCCCTTTGGTATTTTTCATTAACCCAAAACAATTTCTACTGCATGTATTTTCAGGGAAGGGTGGGCACAAAGAAGAGAGGGAAGGAAAACACTTAGAATTTTCTATGTTAGGTGTATATAAATGTATCTTGGGGGAAAAGAAAGATAAAGAAGCATTTGTAGTACCCAGTATTTACCTTCAACAAAAGAAGGCTGAGGGTCAACTGATATACTGGACTGGAAGGAAAAATTTTCTGCAGCCTTTCTGAAAATTGCTATATAAGCCAAGGACACCAAAACAGCTATACTACCTATTGCTATGTCCTAGAGATAATCACAGTGAAGGAAAAATATCAAAGAATATACAAATGATGTTTGGCTCTTACAAGGAGTTTTCTGCACACTCCTATCTCATGTAGTCCTTACAGCAGTGAAGCAATGAGCTTTACTAACCCTTGAGCATAGCGGAGGAAAACAAAACTCAAAAAGCCTGAATACTAGTAAATAGCTGGCAAACTTCAATGAAATAGAAGAG
Source organism: Mirounga leonina (assembly GCF_011800145.1). NCBI lineage: Eukaryota > Metazoa > Chordata > Mammalia > Carnivora > Phocidae > Mirounga > Mirounga leonina. The sequence continues at coordinate 3,424,851 of NW_023270971.1, forward strand.
CTTCTTTTATCAAGGACTTTTGGAATTAGAATCTCATCTTTCGCTACTGCGCAAGAAAAGGCGGGTGGCAGGATGGGTCACTTGACCTAATGCAGAGTAGTCCCTTTAATGACTGCTGAGGGAGGGGAAGCAAAGCGGACACTTGCCCATGGAAGGTAGGGATAGCATGTGGCCACATTAGTGTCGTTGTCCTTTATTAGAGTCTCGACTCAGCTCTCCATTTAGTGAGGTCTCTAGGTCATTACCTTGCTTGGGAATTTGTAAGTAACTTCTTCAGAAACCTTACTATCTGCCTCATTCCTCTGTCCTTACCTACCTGGCCGACTCTAGAAATGTGCAGTTTCATTGTATAAGAGGGATGCTAATGAACTGCTTGCCATTTGTGCCTAAAAACCGTGTCTTCTGTGAATGCACAGCTTTCCCACCTGCGAATCGCTTTCAGCTACAATCAAAAAAATATGTTATTGCAGGCACCATCCTGGGTGCTAGGGGAATATACAGGTGCACAACACAAGGTTCCTATCCGTAACAAGACCAGCCCTTGGGATAACTATAACCCAGTGAGAGAGGCAGACAGCTTTTAATCTTCTCAGTTGTGCAGGTGGAAATGTCGAGTGACTTGCACATGTTCCGTGCAGTTCAACCAACATTTATTAAGCACTTGGTATGTGTCTGACACTGTGCCAGGTGCTGGGGGAAAAGGCAAGTCAACAGATCATTTGACAACCGTGCTGCAAATGCTATAGACCAGAGTGTGTCCAGAGATCTCCAGGCTGCAGGGGAGCCCAATCTCAGGGTTTGAGAAAGGCCTCCTGTGAGGGAAGGGCACTTGAAAAGAGTCCAGGTTGAATATATGTGTCAGATTAACTTTGCTATAGATTTTACTTAATTAAAATACAAAATCTGTACCAATAACTTAACATTTACTAAAAGACCCCACACTTATGAAAACGAATTAGGAAGAAATTTCAGCTCTTCAAAAAGCCCTCAAATAGACCAAACTTTTAAATCAACCTAGATTCTCATTTTCCTGAACGTACACCAAGCTCTTTCCAATATACCACCTCGATGTGGTGAACAATAAACTTCTCCTCTACTCTTTGGCCAATTTCTGCTGTAATACAATTATTTTTGCTAACCTTGGAAGCCAAGTGTACAAAATGCTGCCTTTTACACTGGAAATCCCTTTCACAAACAACCTACAAATTCCTTCCTCCAAATAATCTCAGTCTTTTTTTTTTTTTTTTTAATTTCCTGAGCTCAGAAGAGCTCCCCAACACTGGCACCTCAGTCTTCATTTTTTGATATGTACCCATTGCCAACGGTTGTCTTACACTCTGGCCATAGCATTCAAAGATCTCCAGACGCTGCCAAGTTCGCCTTTGCCTCTTCAAAAGTCCTCTCCCCTGACAATCTCTTCAGAACCAAATAGAAGGTGGTGCTACTTCCTTCCAGATAACTAGCACGCCTTCCCACACCACTTCTGTTTCTCTCTCTCAACCTTCGTTGCCGGAGGATTTTCAATGAAGATCCAAATGGCACCCGACTATACAATCACAGCATGGCAGCCTGTGAGAACTGGAAGGGAACGTACATCATCGAATCCAACAGTTCTTCAGATTCTTCCGCCATCACATTTGTAGGTGGGAGGAGGCTGATGGGGAAGGGAGAGGCAGGCAGGACCTATGTATGACCCATCCTCCTCACCTCCTACTTAACCATTACATTTCCACTTCAATCTCATTTCCTAGTTATGCATAGTACAATTTAAAAAAAAAGGAAAGAAGAACACAAATGGTGGTGTGGAAATAAATCTCCACTTCGAAAAGGAAATGTAGAATCATCAATCTATTTTCAAACATGCTGAATCACTTTTACAGAGTATGATGTGAACTTTGCAAATATTTGTGATTAACAAGGGTCTCTAAATGCCTGGTCCCTTACTAATCCTAATCCTTCACTTTAAAAACTGGCCTGCGCTACCCAGAAAAGAGTAAATGTGATTTATTGATGGATGTGCTGGAAGAATAAAGGGACTGGTGTTTTACTGCTGTTTTTCCCATTAGCTAGCTGCTTAGCCACTTCGCTTCCCCGTGCCTCAGTTTCCTTGTCTGTAGAATGACAACTTTGCTCCATGAAGGCATTTTCTGGCTTCAAAATTCTGTTCTATAAAAAAGACTTAAGCTATTTGCGAGTGGAGGGCCGAGCCACTTTCTCCCTGCGTTCCCCATTTCTTGAATAATGTAGCTTTCTTTTCCAACGGCGGAAAAAGTGTCCTGGGATGTGGGCAACCAAACACCAGCTTTCATTCAGTCTAACACCAAGACTAATGGAATGTTTACAGACAGACTGGCTGGCCTCAGCCCTTCAGTTTCTCCCCTTTCATCTTTCTAATCCTCCTTTCAATCTGTCACCCCCTCACATCTCTTTCCTTCCTTCTAAGCTCTGCTCCAGTTAGGCTGAACATACTTCAAGTGGCTACTGCGCACAAGACACTGTGGGTCGGCACTCAACTTATGTGATGACGTGGGACCCACAGCCCTGCGTGGCAAGGCCTTCTTTCTCAGGAGGGGGGCTCTGGCATAGACACAGAGGACAGATGAGAGATGCAAGGATCGGGGTGGCACACTGATGTAAGAGATGAGGCATGATATTCTTTGACTTCAAGTCAACTAAGCTGGAGGCCTGGCTGGCAAGTGAGAGAGAAGCCGCTCAATATTAAGGAACCGAGCCCCTGAGCGCTGAGTCACCGGTGTTCCGGGCACTGTACTCGAGGCCACAGGTAGGAAATGAGAAGACCTCGAGCCTGCACATGCTCTGAAAGGAGAGACAGACTTGGCGAGTGGGTTGCTGCCTCAGAGGGCACAAGGGGAGGGTTTCTGTTAGAAACAGCTGATACGGGGTAAAAGCGGGGAGAATAACTGAACTCCAATTGGAATAATGAATATTTAACAGGATGATGTTAAGGGGCTGTTGGGACCAAAGGGTTACTGGACCATTCCTATCAGCATCTGGACCCGGAGTCAGAAGAGAGTCAGTGACACGGAGATGCAGATGTCGCCAAGGGTGGAGTCACGGAGGGGAAGCAGGTTCCCGGGGAAATGCAGAGAGTAAAGTGCCAACAGCAGTGCCAACACCTGACACGGGTCAACATTCAAGGGGTCGAGAGGCAAAGAAAACTTAGTGAAGAGGACAGTGAACGGAATCAGGAAAAGAAGCATGGCCCGACGAAGTAAGGATGAAGAGAGCTCGGAATGAAGTACTCAAAACTGGGAGCAGGGTAGGGAGAGAAAAGTAGCTGTGGGATTTGGCCATCAGTTAATCGAGACCTTTGGGAGAACAGCATCATTTCCTATCTACACGGGGTCGGTGAGGCTCTCTTTCCAGAAAATCGGCACTTGAGGGAATGAGGAACTGCACAGTAGACTGAGGTATGGACTCAAATATGCCATTCTTTTTTCTTTCCTTTGGAGTTTGGAGGGGGCTGGAGCAGGCTCATGGGCCAAGGGAAAGGAACGAGTCTTCTATAAGTTCTCCTCAGTGTCTATGCCCCTGACAAAAAATGAAGCCAGGGGTTTCCAATCTTTTGAGTAACTTTCCTCTGGTCACTGAGCGTGGTGGTGGTGGTGATGCTAATCTAGATCAATGAGATGGACGTGAACTGCCAACACCAGCACCTCCTGAATGGATGGTCACCACAACTGGGACACATCTGGGATGATCAGTTAGGTTGTGATTGAAAGAGACAAACAGCTGTCCTCTAGGACAGCTAAATGGAGGGAAAGGGAGAGGTCAATGGACTGTTGATGGAGAAAAACGTACAGCAAATAGGAACGCACCTCAGGTAGGAAAAAAAATAAGCAGATGAGTTTCTAATGTGTGCCTTGAATCCAAGTCTTAAGTGAAGATGAGTGGTGATAGAGATTGAGCTGCTTCTTGCATGAACAAGGTCACGGGCTACAAGTTACTCTGAGGCAGGAATTTGTGTAGAGATAAATATTGCTTCTCCTAAGTACTGGTGGGAAAGCAAGCTAACAGTGGCTGTAGCAGTAAGCAGAATGGAATAAACAGTATTGTTTCCAGAACCTGCAATAAAGGTTAAGACATATATATGTGTATTTCTACGTATGTATACATCTAAAGTGATGTAATCACTCATTTTCCATGTCTTAGTTCCTTTTACATGTACTAATTCATTTAATCCTAACTCTAGGTGGCAAGTCCAGTGATTATTCTTATTTTACACAGAAAGGGAAAGAGATCCAAAAAGGTTAAGTAACAACCACCAGATCATCCAGCCAGTGAATGGGGCAGCAGGGACATTAAAACAGTTCTGCCCCCTCCCAGGTCCACAATGAATCGCAGGCAAGATGCTGTGCCAGGACGTGGACATGGCTCTGATCTAGATGCCACTTGGGAGAGCCAGTTGGGGGCTGACTGGTCATTTCTTCCCTCTCCTTAGTGGTTCTCTAAAGCAAAAGCAGAGATAGCACATTTTCTGTAGCATGTTTAACATTTTTAAAATAAATCAAGCCATTAGGTTAAAAAAAAAAAAAAAAAAAAAGCCTCCTAAAAATGGCTGCCCATGTTCCTGTGTGTGAAGAGTCCGATGGCAAGCCCTGCAGCTGAAGTTTAGCAAATGAACCGGGCTTCTCTCCAGGGTACACACTCTGATCGCTGTTATCGAGGCTACTTCTGTGTCTTCTGTAGCCTATTCTCTCTCCTCCCATATTGGAAACAAGACCTCTCCTGCCCCATCCTAACAACAAAACCCCCCAACACACATCCATCTTGATTTGTACAAACTTACTCAGATTTCTGTATATAAACCCTTCCTTGAAAACAGGTTTAGTCCTGACACACTAGATTTCACAATACTCGCACCTGCACCCGGGTCCGCTTCATGGATGTGTGACCAGTGCCGTGGCCCAGGGCCCGGCTTGTGACAGGGGCCCAGGCTCAGAAGGGCTCTGTGCTTAGTTTAATGCTCTGTGGCCACTATGTTGAAATTTTTAGTAATTTTATCTTTGAACTTGTGTTTCGTAAGTGAAATCTAATGGAACCATGAAACATGTGCAGGGGCAGAGGAGATACATGGAAGAGAGAAACAGCTTTGTATTTTAGTGCTTCGAGGGCACTTTTTTGTTTGCTTTTTGAACAAAGGGATTTTCGTTTCTAGTGGGCCCTGCAGACCATGTGGGCAGCCCTACCTGTCACCCCCCCCCACCCCTGTTGGGTTTTGTGTGTTTGGGTCCTTTACTCACTACTGCACCCTCCCCATTATTCACTTCCTTGTATTTGGACCTTAATAGATTATATACACATCTGAAGGAAGAGTCACTATCTTTTTCATCTCTCTCACAAGCTGCGCATATCCAAGGGCCTAATAAAGTGCTAAGGACACAGAGGCAGTTGGCAAGTATTTGCAAAGTCAATACACCACTCCAGTGAGATAACTCTTCAATTTTCCATGATGACCACAACTGCATCTTTTCTAAATTATAGAATCTGGTTCCCAGAACACGATAAAGTAGCCACCTCCACTTTCTATGGAGGGCTGCAAAAAGAATGACTTCTTCCCTATTTGCTTGCAAGAAAAAACACTTCGTATTAATAAAGCAATGGTAAGTGGCAGGGTATTAGGTTTGTTTTTAAGGGCTTTATTTCCTTTCAACTTTTTGTTAAATCTGAGCATCAAAGCATTTTTGAAAGTTTACTGTTCCAGGATCTAAGATTCCAAAACATGGCAACTGACTTTTCCTAAGGGTTGAATGCTGCTTCATGCAATGCTTAATTTGAATCAACAAATGGCTGAGGCAACATCCCCCAGCGCTTATCTCTGAGAGAGAGCAAATGTAACCACCAGCCTCTGGCAGTCCAGAGGCAAATAACTGAGGTCAAGTTTCCATTTCAGATTCCCAGCATCGTTACACCTTGTACTACTGCTAGATTCTCATGCTGGCCCAATTAAAGCTCTTTATGAGAATATGATTTATATCGAACATTTCAAGTTCATTACAGATAATGATGCCCAAGATAAATGCCACAAGGAGCAAACAACTCTTCATATATTTCACAGTGTCAGTGGTTGGAGTAACTAGGTGATAAAAAGTAATTTGCATGAAAAAATATGTATTAAACCGGTTAAATATATCTCACAAGACTCCAGGTTCAACAATTTTCTTTTTCTCATCTTGGCAAGCATTAGAGATAAAGAGCTCAGAAATGTGTCCTTGGCTACTAAGAGGGGACGGAGATCCAGGACACACATGGAATAAAATAAAGCCAATTTAATAATGATGTCCTTTATCCAAAGATGTAGGGGCGACATCGGTTGTCCTCCAAATATTAATGGAGGGACACAAAACTGAAAGGCAATATTGAGGGACAAAGGAAGTGAGCCAGGAAGAGCAACAGCATGGGTATTAGGTATTCAGAAGAACAGGGGAGAAGTGATGGGATGAATTTGAGTTTGGGGGGTGTCATATGTGTATCAAGAGCCTCAGTTACGACGTTTTCATTAGCTAAAAGAAGTTGTTGATGTTTAACGTTAGTTGTAATAATCAAAAAAGGACTAAATGTATACTGTGTTGAGATATTTTAGGCAGAGTAATCAAGACAAGGGGTGCATACTTTATTCACACTGTGACTAAACCCAGCACACTGCCAAAAAATAGATTTGGAACAAATTTTGGAATAAAAACTACTCATCTGTTTTGCAAAAAGAAATCAGAAGCACATCAGCATAATCAGTAATTTTAAACTTGCCTATTAAGTCAGGACATTGATCGCTAACAGATGCATATATTTGCAAATTTCTTCAACAAAGTTGACAAGCAGTGCATCACAGGTCTCTTCTTGCTGGCCTGGAGTATCTAACTATGCTCATTACTAATGATTCTGGGTGTCTTTGTCAGTTTCTACTGACCAGATACTGGTCTGTACAAAAGCCCCAAGACTGGCCTTAAATCAGGCTTTGATAGTCATTTTCCGGATTCAGGGTAAATTGAGGAAAATGGATGGCCACCAAGTGTTGTCAAAGGATAGTAGTTGCCCTGCGTTTGAAATGCACTCGATCTGTCAACACCCTGGGCTTGCACGTGAAGCACTGGACAGCCGGCATGGGGGTTCAAACACATTCTGAACATGTAAATGGGCTTCCAGAGGAACTGAGAACACAGTTCCTGAACTCACCTCTTTTGGAAGTTACAAATTACCAAGAGGCTGTGGGGAGGGTAGGTGGTATTCCCAACTGAAAACTTACCTAAAGGTGACAGTGGAATGGAATAATGGAATAACTACACATACATATGAAAGGAGCAGGATTTCTCTGCTTCAAATTCTAGCAAGAACCATCCGTGAGGCGGGAATGTTATAGCTACCTACATGCACAGCCACCCACATCCTTAAACTGGTTATGTTTATAAGCCAGACATTTCTTAGTAGTGTGCACTTTTCTACACAGGAATTATAAGAAGAATATGCATATGATGAGGATGAGACTGGGACGTCAGTCAGGACACATATCCTGCCTTTGGCCTGAACTGTAAAATTCAGAGACATTTTCGTTGTGCCCCCTTCCCTTAAAAAAGAAAAAGAAAAAAAGAGCTAATGAGACTATTTCATGAAAAGCCATAACCAAAAGCAAATATAAAAACACTGTCAAACTGAAGGGTGTCAGTCAGTAACTTTAAACACAAGAAACATACAGAGTTCTGGACCTAAAAATGAAAAGGGGACTATCAAAATGAATCTATAAACAATAGAACATGAGTCTGAGTAAAAATCTCTCCTTTTCTGCCAGTCTCTCTTTAGCCCCACTTCAAATCTTACCAAAAAAGCCTCAGTTTTGTACTTGTGTAGAAAACCTTCTTTCAGTAACCAACTGACCACTCTTCCCTACTGCTTCTTTGGCATTCTTAAGTGATCCAAAAGAACTCTGTATATTATATATTTACATATATTAATTTCATATGTATTCATTCATTTCAAACTCACACACAGAAACACCCGTAAAGGTAGTTCTTTCACTATCACTGCCTTATAGACAAAGAAACTGAGGACCAGTGAGGTTGAGTGACTTGCCTAGTGGTCTGGGTTGGAGAGCTCCAAGGCCCTTGCTGTTAACCATTCATGTATCACTATCTCTCTGTTGCAGTCACTTGTACTTGTTGATAAACTTTTTTAAATTTTTAAAAAATATTTTATTTATTTGAGAGAGAGCACGAGAGAGCAAGTGGGGGAGGCGTAGAGGGGTAGAATCTCAAGCAGACTCCCTGCTGAGCTCGGAGTCTGATGAGGGGCTCGAGCTCACAACCCTGAGATCATGAGCTTCATGACTTGAGCTGAAACCAAGAGCCGCAGGCTTCACCGAATGAGTCACCCAGGCGCTCCAATAAACTTTTTTTTTTTTTTTTTAAGTTTTATTTAAGTAATCTCTACACCCAACACAGGGCTCGATGAGCCAGCCAGGAGCCCTAACTGATAAACTATTTTGAAGAGTTTAGTGGTACTTTATTTAGTGGACATTCAATCAATGTTGCTGGGTGACCAAGATAATTCTGTATGTGGGTGGGTGGGTGTGCATCTGAGTGTGTGTGTAGGACAGGTTCTACCAGAAGCTTCCTTCAATGAGTTTATATACAGGGGGAAAGAAATTCCCATTTATTGAAGGCCTACAATGCGCCGGTCAGACTGCAACGTCTTCTGTAACCTAACCTTCACAACGCCCCTGAGACACAGGTGTTCTCTTCCCAGTTTTTATGTCTAATGTAGGATTGTTTTAAGAACAGGTATGTGAATTGAGGCTCAGTGAGGCTAGTGACCACAGGTAGGGAATGTCAGAAGACAAGACACTGCTGCCTCGGTCATGCATTTGGTTATCCAGTACTAGCTGCCCTTTTGTCATCTTCTTTAGTTTCCAAAGACTCAGAGAACTCAATTGTCCTAAGGGTCCACTATGACCCCAGATTGTTTTCTGTCCAGGACTTCCCATGGTACTGCATATAATGGACCTTCCTTGTGTTTTACCACTTTTAAGAATATTTCATTGGTTGTTTTAGAGCACATCTCCCAAGTACACACAACCCCTTTAAATTTAGAGGCTAATGAATCCAGAAGCCTGGTGCTATCAATGGGCTTCGTGTCCATGCTCTTTCATAATTGTGGCCACAACTCTTTCTGTGCTATAGCTGAGGTGACATGTCACACATAAGGCCCTGGATATGAACCTCTAAATAGTTTTACACTCAAAAGTGACTGAAGAGCTATTTCAGAAGGACTGAAATGAAAGTAAAACCATGGATTTCAAACTCTGACCATGATTCACCATAAGTACTTTTGATACTGAGACTCAATTCACATGTACACGTGAGTGAATATATCTGCACAAGAAAAAAATTTTACAGAACATGTTCTCTTACCACAACACATTGTGATAGTTTCTATCAATTCATTAAACAAAAAAAACCCCACAAAACCCACAAAAGTCTTTACATGTCTCCCTAATCACGTTGCAACCAACAGCTTGAAAAACAGAGCCTGAGAACACACTGTTCCAATTTTAATTAATATTTTGTGCATAACTGAATCAAAAAGGTTTGTTCAGGCATAATGAATAACATTTATTGATTTCATAGAATGAAATCATTTATGTCGCTTGAACTTCTCTAAAAGGAGACTGTCATCGCTGTCTATGAGGTGGTGTGCAAACAGGTTCCTACGTCTGCCCTTTTGTGCTTTTTAAATTGTGTACCAGCTGAGTGCATCGCCCATTTGAAAGTTAAATGAAATGAAATTTTACCCCTTCTGAAAATCAGATTTCTAATTAGGGCTGTTTTTTGCTCTGCTTGATTTCTCTTGTTCTGAGTGTTGTTAAGGCTGATTTCTTAAAAACAGTTTTTGTTTTTGTTTTTTTCCCCCAGGTAGAGAAGCTCAACTTTTAGGTCTGTTTCTAGGTCACAATTCTCCCTTTTAAATATATTGGTCCACTTTGGACTCTGGTCCAATCTTCCATACTTCTGTCACCCTCCTGTAGTTTTCAAACTAGATGACCGAGGTGTTTCAAAAAACTTGGCCAATGTCTTTACTACCCTGGAATATAAGTAACAGGACTTCTAGATTGGAACACATTCATTTTATTCAAATAGTTTTCAATAGACTCTCTCCCTACTTCATTATAGATTTTCATAACCTCTAAAATGAAATTTGATCTTGGCCTCAGAGGAAGTATTTTTCATCTTTATATCTTAAAATAAAAAAAGGTAAATTTCATTTTTTTGGTTTGTTATCAATTTTACTTTTGAAATACAGGGATAACAAAACTAGTTTCTCATATGTGTTACACTCAGTTCTTTTAAAAATGTTCAATCTTTAGAAGTATGAAAAAAAGAAACCAGGAAAATGGTTTTTTGTTTTTTTTTTTAAAGATTTTATTTATTTGAGAGTGAGAGAGAGAGAGAATGAGAACACGAGAGGGGGTAAGGTCAGAGGGAGAAGCAGACTCCCTGCTGAGCAGGGAGCCCGATGTGGGACTCGATCCCGGGACTCCAGGATCATGACCTGAGCCGAAGGCAGTCGCTTAACCAACTGAGCCACCCAGGCACCCACCAGGAAAATGTTTTAGCATAGAAACAAGATACCACGCTTTCTTTATGGATATCCTTTCTGAGAAACGTATATGAGCTAAAAGAATATACATGAGCCAGGGGCCTCTATTACTTCAGATTTCTTCAAAGCAAAAGCAGCTCACGGTGCTGGGGATCTTGTCTGCCTTCACCATTTGAAAGGGGAAATGGAGGTTACATGGAACTACGTCATGCTCAGAAGAGAGAGGGTTAAGTTCTGTGGGAGACCTAGCTTTCAGTACCCCAGTGAGTCATAGGAAAGCACATGCTAGCTCCTGTTTTCCTTCTGCCGTCTCCCGAACCAGCTATATTTGGTTGTCTTGCTGCTGATGTAGCCTTATGTGTCAGAGGAACTAAAGAACTTCCATAACTCAGAAATGGGTTGGTTTTTTTTTTTTTTTAATGTTGAAAAAACTAGTTTAAATGCCAAACGACTTCTGGACAAAGATGCACAATTTTAGAACACTTCTTATAAGACTGAGGAGGAATGAGTAACCTAAGACAGAAATGGTGAGAAAAAAAAGTATCTAAGGAAAGGAAGGTGTGTCCCAATAAACATCAAGTACGCCATGAAATGTGTAAACGGACTGCATTTTAAATCCATTCAATTAGAAGCTGGCGTGCTGATGCTGGTCCGTGCGTTCTTAAAAACGTGCTGATGGCTCAAACCTCTGTACACCTGTACAAGCATGGGGCTATGTCATCCAAAATTTTAAAAATACAAAACAAACACCCTTCGTAACGAAACTTCTCTCGGACTTTTGACCTCTGCTTCTGGCATTGTGCAAAGCTAGGACTTGTTGTAGGGCTGGGGAATGTGGCCTCTGATTACTAACCAGGATTTTCTCTTTACACTGTCTTGCTTACTCCTTTCTTCCCCAAAGCCAGAGATCCCTTCAGCTACTGCAGCATCTCTACCAGATGCGACAAATCACAGGGGTGTATTTTGACTTTTGCTCTGTCATGTGAAAAGAGTAACACTGAAACCTTTTACCAGTCCCTGTGTTCCATCTTTGTTTTCTGTTTCCCCCAAGTGTTTGTAACCTGCTCCGGAGAGTTCTTCCTTTAATATTTTCAGTCTTCTTTCCTCCCTTAGGTGAAAACGTGAAAGCCTATATTAATAAAGTGATGTCGCCATGAATTAGCAGTCATTTCTCTAGGACTTATTTTGACACGGTCCTTTCAGTATGGTGGCTGGTCGGAGGTCTGAGGGACTCTTCTAACATAAGAGGATGAAACAGAAGACAGGATTTCTACCGAAGTTATTTTAAGGTTCTGAAAACGACCTGGTCATTTTTATCAGTGTAGCCTGACAAGAGCACTCGTGTTTCATTATTAATAAACCTCATATCAGAAATTGTGAAATATCAACAGAAGGTACTCGATACATATACACATCTTCATTCCCACAAATCTTGGACAGCTGCAATTCAAGTTCTCTTTATACTTCTCTGTTCACCATCATTGTCAAATTACTTGATCACAAAGTTGCTCTTAACGTCTCAGACACTTGGCAGAAGAGAGCAGTACCAGCGTGAAGTTCAGACCAAGTGACTTGCAAAAGTCGGTTGCCCTCATTTTCCTCTACCAATCAACCTAAAATTACCAGTCATCAGCTTTCCATAGAAACTGTCAATTTCTTAATATTCACTTCAAACAGATTTGCAGGTTTAAAAAAAAAGTACACTATTCTCCCACTACTGACCTGTTTAGTTTTGTAATGTTCCACATTTGAAAGCAAGTTATAGTTAAGGCTTTGTATTACATTTGCTGGATAATGGTTTCAAGTTCAAAAAAGAGAGGCCTGAGCTTTCTCGGCACTACTGCTTACAACTCAATGGGCTGTGGACCTTCAGCACAGACCACTCTGTCTTCAGCCCAAGAGATGGAATTCAGCATGCATGAAGTTGACTTTGGCTGTAAGAACAATAATTGCATTACTACTAAATCTTGCAACTTTTATATTAAGTCAAACTCGATGAAAAATGGGTCAAAATTTGAGGCTCAGTATCAGCCTTGTTTGGCAGAAGAGCCAATCCTCAGTAATCCGTGGAGATGGCAGGCAGGGAGAGTGGGGAAGCTATCCAAAACTCATTTTAGCAATGTTCCAACAGTTTTCGTCATCAGAACTCCTAACAAAGGGCAGGGCTGAAGGTTCTTCCTTATTTCTCAGCCCACCCTCCAGTGTAGGGGAGAGAAAGGGAGGGCAGACTGCTCTTCTCTTTACTCTCCCTTAATAGAGGGGAAAAAAACAAAAACAAAAAGACATGGAGGGGGAGATTAGGACAAACACAAGGAGCCACAAAGGGAGGGAGGGTGATGACTGTTTTGAAGTGATCTGCATCCTTTTCGAGGACCTGGAGTAGACAGAAAGCCCTCCGAGAAAGCACAGAACACTGTCCCACCTCATTTCTTCCTGAAAGATCGACTAACCAACCATGACGAAAAACTAGCCTGAAGAGGAGACTTGTTGCTAAACAATCCATGCAGAATCATAATCATCATCACCTCGCATTTAACAATTACCCTGAGTGTCAAAGCATATACTTCTAAAGTACAAGACTGATTTTTTGACAAACGAGCTACAAATTTAAGACGTCAAAAATACTGCCTTAAAAAATTCTCAAGAAAGCCAATATTCCAAATGATACTGTCATGGCTAAACATTTTTATTTTCCATTTAAAAAAATATTCTTCTATTGTAAATACCTACAGGGTCAGTCGATAAGACATACAAGAAAATCAGCCTCAATACCAGATAGATTTGGCCTCATTTTTGACTCATTCTGGAAGGGATCCAACATAGTTAAATGTCTTCCCCAGAGTTAGAGCTGAATAGCCTCAGGCTAATAAAAACCAATACCTGTTACATAAGACCCAAGACTGTCCAATACTAAGGACACCAAAAACAACACTGGCGTCTGTAAGAGTTCTCTCAGCTACTATTTTATTGATCCCCAAAACAACTCCACAGAATCAGTAAAATAATTTTAAAAATTACCTGTAACAAAAACTGTGGGTTTTTCTGTGGTAGAGGCCAAATCACAAGACAAATACCTATGCAGAGAGTTGAAAAAGCCCTCTGTGCGCAGAGTGAACGGTACAAGATCAGGTCTCCAGCTCTTGAAGAAGTGTGGTCCTATCAGAAGTTGTCGTATACGATATTCAATCTATAGAAATATAGACTGTGAATTCAATACCCCCAGAGTATTGCTGCTTTATAGATTATAAAATGATTCACCAAACTCCACCATTATCCCCTCAGGGAAGTTAGATCATAGAGAACTTCCATTTCCTCTGTGCCCTATCTCTGTAATGAGTACATTTAAAAAAAATAAGCACACTTGTTGTCAGAAAAAGTTGCGTGTGTGTGTGTGTGTCTTTTTAAATAAAGAACAAAAAAGCGCGTAATTTTCAGAAACATTTTTCTTCATGAGTGGAAGAAACTGGATCTGGTGATTAGAAAGGCAGTTGGAGTGAGAAATTCCAGGAACTCCATTTACAACTTCATCTCTAAGAAACCATTTAACCTAAGACAACCTAAGGCGCAGACGATAACCGACTTGCCCAGTCAGAGCATCAGGGAAGGGAAGCTTGGGCGGTCACTCTACCAAAAGCAGTGCAGGTGACAGCAGCAAGCTGCCTTTGCTGTGGCCCAGAAGGAGCGGCTACAAACCAGCCAGATACTGTAATTATAAATACATGACGTATGTGTGCCTATCAGGACATGCAGACGTGACAAAATCCTTTTACAGCCTTGTAATATTTCCGGGCGAATCAGGGCTCTGGAAGATATACAAGGGAAGATACTGTCCATTCCTTTACATAAGTCAATACTGAAGGGGCGCCTGGGCGGCTCAGTCGGTTCAGAGTCCGCCTTTGGCTCAGGTCATGATCCCAGGGTCCTGGGATCGGAGCCCAGCGGCGGGCTCCTTGCTCAGCGGGGAGCCTTCTTCTTCCTCTCCCCCTGCCCCTCCCCCTTGCTCATTCTCGGTCTCTCTCAAATAAATAAAATCTTTAAAAAAAAGTAAATATTGGAATCTTCCAGAAATAAAGATTCTGTAACTTGCCCATATACCTTGTCATGGTATTTTATTGTTTTGTGGGCTCCAAGATTCTAAACACACAGCTGAAGTCTCTCTTGCTTCGATTTCAGCTCACTGACTCATTTGGTCACTCTCCTTCACAGCCCTGGGAAAGTAAGTCAGTCTTGCCGTAAATGGTTGTGGGCATGTATTAATAATACTCACTTGGTGGCACTGACCCCCAGGATATAAGTAAAAAAATAATAATAAAAGCTACCATTTTTCTTTTGAATGGTTGAGGACTTGCATTAATACTCACTGGTGGCACTGACCCCAGGCTATAAGTTCTAAAAATAATAATAATAAAAGCTACCATTTTTCTTTTTCTTACTTTCTTTTATTCAATTTTAAGACATTTCTGTTGCGTTCCGCAAACTGACTTTAGAAAGCCAACCCATTTTATCTTCATTTTCTAAATTACACGTACGCAAGTCACAAAATTGAAAAGTTTTATCTAATACTAAATGTTTAAGTATCTCCCTCACATCCATATGAGTTGCTTTCATTAAAACATTATTTTCTGTTTATATATTATTTTATTAAAATGAAACATTAGCTAGGATTTTAAATTATGTCTTCATATACATGGATTATGTATGTTAGAATCACAGAATTTTAGAGTTGGGAGAATTTTTAATAATGTTGCATTAGTCATTTTACAGTTGACATGGTCAAGTTTGCAGACAGTCACAATGTATTTAGTTTTCCCTCAACTTGGACCCAAATCTTCATTTTACTAATTTAGAGAATTATGTGTATTAGGAAAAAAAAAAAAGCTAGGTGTGTGTGTGCATGCGTGTGTATGACATAGACATGTTGCTTTCGTTGAGCTTCTTCCAAGTATATGATAAGCAGTCAGTGGATGATGGGATGAGGTGCTTAAGTCAAGGGACAAGCGTAGAGCTGTCCGGCTTCACAGGTGTACCACCTGCGCAGCTGCACAGGGCTGGCAATCGGAAGGGGCCCAGTGTTGGTTTAATGATTAAATTACGTAGCCGTTACACAACCTACCCCTACCAGCTCCCGTTTCCACATCAGTTAATCTCTAGAAGGGCTGCAAACACAATAAAATCAGGGCCCTGTGTCCTTCCCTCAGGCCTCTTTCACTGATTGCTGCTTGCTGAGAAGCTATCACAGCCCACTACAGACCTCACTCAACTGCACTCTCATTTCCTCATGTCATTATTTTTGGTGTGACCTATGCTTTTCATATAGATTATTTTCTCCCTACTTTTCTGATGAGTCAAATGCCTTTTATTATCTCTTAAAATAGCTTATCAAAATATATTCCACAACGTTTTGCATTTATTGCCACCAACCTCTCCCTCTTCTGTTTAAAACAAATTCTTTACAAGGAAGAGCTCTGTTTTAGGGTTGGAAGAACCAGCCCTTTCAATGACTACACAGACCAAAGAAAAACAAAGATGACAGCAAAGAAAAGTGAACTTGCCAGCACTTCAGTCCTGGTACATCCCTCTACTTTTGCCCTAAATTCTGGCATTTGATGTGAAGGGTCTTTGTCCCCACTGCCCTGTCTTGTCTCTAGCTCTCTGTTGGAACTGAAACATCACAACAGTGAAGACAGTAACATAGACAGAATTTCTATCAATGCATTTGGCCTTAGAACCACACCCTTGAGTACAAGGGAGAGCTTAGGCTTGATGTATTTTCCCAACATGGTGTGTGTGTGCGCACTCATGTGCAAGCTTGTGCACCCCAACCAGTTTGGTTTTTGTGGGTTTTTTCCCCAATTAACTTAAAATGAACTGAAATCAAGTGAGATCTGGGTGTGCCTCAATGTTTTCAGCCTGGTACATGTCTGCAAGGCTCTCCTTCCCGTGAAAAGCACCGGCAAGGAGCGGGCTCACCTCCAGGACACCAAGCACAGCTCCTCAGAATCGTCGGGGTCAGTGGCGCCAGGACTCCCTCGGCTATTACGATGATAGCTTCAGTACCAGCTGCATTGTCACCAGTCCACGGTGACATTCTCACACTACCACCCAGAAGGAGCACGTTCTCTCAGAGTTTAAGGGGGACTCAGGGCCTCTGTGAAAGAAACCCTCCCAGAGGGAAGGCTGGAAAAATGAGCCAGAAGCAGTAACTGGGGTCTTTTGAAAACTAGTTTTTAAAAGGCCTCCTTTTCCTTCCCATTCCATCTGTTCTCTAACCCTTCCATTAACCCCCGGAGCCTCTTGTTCTCGCTCCCTTCCCCAGAACTTAAGCAAGAGACAAAAGACATTCTCTTACTTCCTTACAAGTCAAGAAAATTGGAATGGGCTTGAGTATGGTGAGGCAAACCTGAGGAGGAAAATTAATAAACCACCACATCACCTAGGCAGACTGATACCGTAAATGAATATGATGCTCAGAGTAATTCCAAAATGAGAAAAAGGACGCAAATATTTATAAATTGGACAAAATTTAGAAATGCTCAAATATCCACAGAATAGCTAGGCTCGTTACCTACTGAAGAAGCACATTTCTCGGGTTCATCATTGTGTTTTTAAAATCTGGATTCAAACTCAACTGTAACACTAAGTTACCTGTTGCCCGAGTGCCAAAACGCTAAACCTTTATTATCTATCTATCTATAGATAGATAGATAGATAGATAGATAGATAGATTTCTCAAATGCACATTTTCCCCTATGAGTTTTACTTTAGAAGTTTAGTGGACTGATTTATAATTTGTCATCTTTTGTCTTTTTCAGCAGTGTGTCATTAAGTCTTTAATTTGGTGTTTCCTGTAGTCTGCAGTAGGATGTGTGCTATTTTAAATCCAAGGATTGCAGACATAGATGGTGGGTAAGATCTGTGAACCATAAGTAAATTCTTATAAGGAACATACAAAAAAGATTGTTCTTCAGTCAGACTTAAGCCATTACTTTTTTCTAAAGAAGAAAAGGCACAAGTTAAGAAAAAGGCACCGTCAAAGACCTTCTGCCCAAATGTGCATCTCCATGAAGTTTCCTGCTGAGTGCATATGAATGCACCGTGATCTGGGAAAAGGATCCAAATAGGATTGCAAACATCCAAAAATTTTAACTCAAACATTTAGGTATTTCACCATGCTGCTATTCATTCATTCACTGATTTTTTTTGTCTTAGTTTAAAGAGATGCTAAACAAAAGGAGGCAAGCTCTACATGTATTTACATTCCAAAACTAAGCCCCCTCCTCCTCCCCCAAGTCTGTCATCCCTTCACAGCTAAACAAACCGTAAAGTCTAGCCCTAAGTTGGCAAAGAGAAACAACAAACATGGTAAGAAAGTTTCTCTCTTTTCTCTAACAAAACAGAACTAAACACCCAGAGTGATTAATTCATTCTAGTGCCCCATGTGAGTTTTTTTCTATGATTTACCCACTTCCAAGCTAATGTATGTAGGCTGAATTAAGGAATGAGATCAGATTCTTTACTATTTTGGTAGTACTGCATTCTTTATTCTTTAACAGGCTTTGGTCAATGAAATGCTTCTTGCATCTTTGCTATGAAAGTTAATGGTAAATGTGTAAATCAACTGAACTTATAAAATTAATTTATGAATATAAACTATAAAACACATTCTGAAACTTCCTTAACAGGATAAACATTCTTATTTTCTGAAGCTATAATCCAACGGAAAAATACGTAAGTCTGTCGTCTATCAACGATTTTACATTTAGCAAGTGATTTTATTTATGACTGCATCCATATATGTTAAAGGTTGGTAAAGTTAAGTATTGTTTAAGCAGACTTGCATTGCTTAGAGACAAGGCTAACATAATTCCCGGGTATTCCTTGTTTTTCAGAGGCTCTGTAGTATTATTTCTGGAAGCTTTATCTTAGCAATTTACTTGAAAATCTTTAAAGCAACAAGAAGTACTGCTTAGTAAATCTGCAGAAGGCTGTACCTATAATCTACTATTTTGGGGGAAGGATTTCTTAATAGGCCCTCAATTAGTATCACACTGAACAACTGTTGAGTATATTGGGGCCAGAAAAATCACTAAATTACCTAAATCTATGAGAGTATTTGCAAATTCTTAAATTTCAAATCCAGATAGTCCATATACACATAATTCTGGAAATACAATAATCCTTATCCAAAATGTGAAAAAGATGTGAATATTAGGACATTCCACAGCTCATGCCAACACAGTCTTATATAAACATATACACTTAATTCTGTCATAAATCTAGAATAAAAACTAATACTTCTAATTAGATGGTCATAAATTGAAGAATAAAGAATTTAAGCACTATCCACCTCCTTTAAAAAAATACTTATTATTTCCCTGTCTTCCACAAAATACCTAGAAAAGCATTAAACTCTCTCAACTACAGCACACTTTGCAATTATTCTCTTCTTCTCACATCTGAAAAGCAAATTAGCAGTTCTCAAATGTGATGCTACAACACCAGTTAAAAATGTAAGCTTTAAGCTTTGTTAAAACTAGTCTGACAAAAACTAAATATATACTGATCTTTAGATCTAAAAGAAACATAACAAAAAAAAATCTTAAGTAAATATAGGAATTATTCAAGTTACTTAGAATCATCCATCTAAAATACTAAAATAGGTCTTTAAAAAGATCTGTGGTGCCTCCTCTTCCACAGGTCAGTGGAGACTACATGGGGTATCTGGACTCCCACCAGATGTAATGAGGAGCCCCTCCCCCATCACTGGAGTCAGAACTTTCACCACCACCCAGCAGTGACAGGGCCAACCCCCTGCAGTGTCAGTGGAGACCAAATGCGGAGCAGTAAGAAGCAATCTCCACCTCTCTCAGCAAGGGTGGTATCAGCAGAGGTCTCCTGGGAGGCCTGAGCTCCCACCCCTGCCAAGCAATAATGAGGCATTCCTACCCCCCAGGTGACAACGAAAACCTAGTAGCGAATCCGGATTTCTAACATCCAGGAATGAAGAGTCAGAACAGTATCAGAGGATGTCTACTAAACGGAAGATTTAAATAAAATCCAGAGGCTCACAAGACAATAGATAAAATGCCAAAGATCCAGTGGAAAAGCACTTGTCCCACCAAGAACCAGGAAACTTTCAACTGAAATGAGAAAAAACAAGAGTCTCTAGCACCAGGATGATACAGATGTCAGTTAGAATTACCTGTATTTTATTTATTTATTTTTATTATTTATTTATTTGAGAGAGAGCGTGCACATGCGAGTGTGTGAGTGGGGAGAGAGAGAATCTTAAGCAGGCTTCACGCTCAGCACAGAGCCTGACATGGGGCTGGATCTCAGGACCCTGAGCTGAAATCAAGAGTCAGACGCCTAATAGACTGAGCTACCCAGGCATTCCACCTGACAAGTATTTTAAATCAGCTACTATGAAAACGCATTAATGAGCAATTACAAAGATGCTTGAAACAAATGAAAAAATAGAAAGTATCATTGAATATAAGATAGAAGAACCAATCACAAATTTTAGATCTGAAAATTGCAATAACTTAAGTAAAAAACTCAGTAGATTCAACAGCGGAATAAAGAGAACAGAGGAAAGAATCCGTAAACTCAAAGAGAACAATAGCAATTTGCCAACCAGGAAAACAGAACACAGGCTGAAAGCAATGAAGAGAAACCTCAGGGACCTATGAGACAGTAACAAAAGACATAAACTTAGAGATTCAAGAAGCTGAGAGAACCCAAATAGTTGATAAACACAAAGAAATTCATGCCAAGACACAACATAATCGAACTGCTGAAAAATAAAGATGAAGGTTGAAATTAGTGAGAGAAATGAGACCTTAACTAAAGGAGCAAAGTAAAAGGCAAAAGGCAGCAGATTTCTCATCGGAAACCAGCGAGGCCAGAAGAAAGCAGCACAACATTTTCAAGTGCTTGAAAGAAAAGATCTGTGAAGCCAGAATCCTCTATCCAGAAGAAAGATCCTTTAGAAATGAAAGGGAAATCAAGACAGTCTCAAATGAAGGAAAACTAAGAGAATCTGAAGACTGAACAACAGAAATTACTAAGTTTGAACAACAAAGAAATTAGACAAAATAGGTTATTATGTTATCAGTGGGGAGGGTAAAGGGACATACAGGGAGATAGTATTTATAGTGGACTCCAATATAAAATGCTGACACCGGGAGACTGTGATGGGTTATGGATACAGGACGTAACACTTAAAAGCAGCCACTAAAAAGAGCTATACAAATAGATACACTTAAAAACACTACAGACAAATCAAAATGGAATTGTAAACATTGTTCAAATAACTCACTAGAAGGCAGGAAAAACAAAACAGTGAGATTTAAATGGCAGACTTAAACCCCTAACATATCAATGGTGGGAAACTGGGAGTGACCCTAAAGGGGCAGCACCAGGGTGATCTTAGTGGTGATGAAACAGTTCAAGATCTTGACTTTGAGGTGGTGGTTACATAAATCTACACATGTGGAAAAAAATGACAGAAATATATACACATATAATGCTAATGTCAACTTCTTGATTTTGCTGCTAAACTATAATTTTATAAAATGTAACCATCAGGGGAAACTGGGTGAAGGGTACACAGGACCTCTCTGTTCCAGAATCTGTAATTATTTTGAAATAAAAATCAATGGGAAATATGCAATATCATGCTTTAAGAAGGTCATGGTACCCTTGTAGATACATGAAGAAAAAGTCATGCATGACTAACATGTAAAGTTGGATGTACCCAGAATTTATTACTTTGAATTCTGTAAGGCATTAAAATGGTAAGTCTTAAAAATATTTGATATAGGGAAGGCTGGCTGGCTTGATCGGTAGAGCATGCCACTCTTGATCTCAAGGTTGTGAGTTCGAGCCCCACAGTAGGTGCAGAGGTTACTTAAAAAAGAAATGAAATCTTAATATGTTTGATATAATTACTATGTCTCCATGAATAAAACATAATAAGAATTCCTAAGCCAGTCTATGAGTTACTTTATAAATACTAAAAAATGTATTTATGCTCACTGAAACATTTTCCCATATCTGGACAATATATCGTTACTCATATTTAACTAGAACAGCCAACAATAACACTCCATTACTCAATAATCTGGATAGAGTTTGCAGTGTCAAGAAAAATATATATATATAAACACATACATATTTATATCTATAGCAAATATAAATATAGTTGGATCCTTAAACAATGCAGGGGTTGGGGGCACCAACCCCCTGCATAGTTGAAAATCTGTAACTTTTGACTCCCCTAAAACTTAACAGCCTATTGTTGATCAGAAGCCTTACTGAAAACAGTTAATTAACACATATTTTGTATGTTACATTATTTTGTATTCTTACAATAAAGTAGAGAAAAGAAAATGTTATGAAAATCACAAGGAAAATACATATATTGTAACTATATAAAAAAAATGCACATATTAGTAGACTAGTGGAGTTCACACGCATATTGTTCAAAGGTCAATTATACTCCATAAAGTATAAATTAATTCCAGAGCCTTTGGGAAGTCCATTTAAGAGGGAAAAACTATTTTTATATGTATTTACTAAGTAAGTAGACAAATCAACATTTCATGAAGGGCTCAACATGAAGTGATAGAGAAAATGAAAAAGGTAGATTATACACACAAATTTGTAGCATGTGTGTATGTTACAAGTACATATTCTTGAAAGTACATTTTCTCCCCTCCTCCCCCTCCCCCTTTTTTTTAACTTAGAACCAATAAAGATAAAGGGAAAAGAAAGGCTAAATCCCAGGCTGATTTAGTATCTGCAGAAAAACATGATAGCACTTTCCTGCCACTAAATGGAAATGATCCTTGGATGAAAGAATCCTTTCTTTGTGAAGCAAATGGAAATTAAGGATAGCAACTGAAAACTTAAGTTCACCTTCACCTGAGTTTTCTTATATCTGCTAGCTGAATACATACATATGATATGATTATAGAGAGACAAATGGGGCAAAAAGAACAAACAACAGTCATGTATTGAAAGCATTCCCCCTGCCAAGAACAGCAAACCTAATACCATGGCTTATGAAGAAGGAGATTCTGTAAGGAAACAGAATTTAATTCAATTTCTTGAAATTAATTGGAACCTTGAACATAAGATGTTAAGTTGATATAGAACCTGAGGCAAATTTCTAATATATCGTGATCACATTTTCATGAACAAGGATTTAAAAATTGGAAAGTGCCATGTACCATGTCACATGGGGTTCTTTTTGGATAAAAGCAATGCAAAGTGATAATCACTCTTTTTCTTTCAAAAGATCCTACACTGCAGGCAGGTTTTTTTTACAAACTCTGATCACATCAGTTAAGAAAGCCACTTCCCAAGGATAAATTGACAAGGATGAGAGTTTGAATATTTTAAGCTAACTGGTGCCATCTTGTAAGAGTAATTAATTACTAGGAATATTTTACTTGCCTAAAAACTAGAATAGTGTGAATCTTCTTGGCACGTTTTCTTAGAAATATTTATAGAAGTTTTCAAACTGTAGGTCTTATTGTTTCTTAACATCTCTCTTTGGCAAGAATATTAGAAATGCCATCTTCCAATGTTATCTCAGCATCTACCAAGAAGCAGAAGGCCTGATAATAATTTCCCCAAACATAAGAAAACCCCAAGTAAACAAAATTTCAATACCTGGGTTACAGTCATTTGTCAGACAAGCAAATAATTTCCTATCTTAAATAATTTACTTATACTTTTTATTGGTTACAGAGTTATGCTGAATTTTTAGATTCACTAACTGGTTCCAACATTGGCTGGCATGTAGAAAGTGCTCAAAAAATAATTGCAGAGTAAATAAAAGGGTCATATTCAGCAAATACTAAAAAACACAGTCTATCTAATAAACATTACCTTAGCCGTAATGTCATTCTCTTTGGAATAGCACCTGTTCCTCAAGAACTAGAAGACAGACACCAATATATAAGCCATCTTAGGGGAAAGAACTGGGCATTTGAGGGTTGTGACCATGTATGACCTGTGTTACAAGAAGACTACCCTAAAGAATCTTCTACAGTTCCTACTGACAGATTTATCTTACCACTGGATGCAAAAGTTCTCTTCTTAGGACAATAAATCATATAAACCATAGCTATGGAAGGCACAGAAATGAAACTGGACGTTTTCCTTCTGCACATATAAGATGACCTCACTTGTGACTAAAGTGCATTTTGTTATTATTCTTCGCTTCCTATTCATTTCATATGAGTTGGTTTGTGGTATTTTAAAAAATTCACTTGAGTACCTTTGGCTTGTGCCACTCTAAACTGGCAACAGGAGGGAGTGGAAAAAGAAAATGGGTCATCCAATATTTATAGACAGCAGGATCACTGTTGAAAGTCAATACGACCAAATATTTTGCCATTAAAAAATAAGCAATAAAGCTGTGGTTCTAGAAAGTTTTGGAAAAAACTGTATCTCATCTTGTCTCAACCAGTTGAAGGCAATTGTGAATGGTGAGATTTTTTTGTATATTAATTAAACTTCCTTAATGAAGTTCAGGTGTAATACCTGAGGCTCTGCAGCCCAGTTAACTAAACTGCAGAACACAGTATTTGCCAAAGGGAAATCAATTATGTTGAGAAAGGTCTACCATGACTACCAGGAAGTCTAAATTCACTGTCTCCTGGACAGAAAAGTTAAATGCTCAAGGAGAATTGTGGAATCCTGTCAACTACCAAAGCATGGCTCATCATTGGACAGCATGACATTTTTTAGTTTGCTTCATTTTTGCTTTTACCGGTTTGATCTAAGCTTGTGTCGGCCGCCCCATCTAACTTGACTATCTGTAGCAGAAGGGGCAACTCTTCTTACCCTCTGTCCATCCCCAATATTCTACACAACCTATTTCTTAATCAAAGCACCAAATACTGCCGCTTAGGTTAAACAAGAACAAACCATCCTCTGCACTGTGGACTGAACATTTTGACAAAAGGAGTCATTTTCCATATCCATATTAAAATACACCTATTCCAATATTAACCCATTAGTAATAACCAATGTTTCTATTTTAGGGCCACAATAATAATTTATGTAAATGATGATGAATCATTCCAAATTTCACAACTGTCCTCAGTCAAAACTTGAATTATTTGTAATTTATCTTTTAGACATGTATACTCTAATTTCACAGTCCTTTCCTAATACTAAGCCCCATGACAAGCCCAGTGTCTCAAAGGCTCTTTCATTCAATTGGGTATGTTTTCTCTTTTCCAATTAGAAACTTGCCTCTTCAGTTCACTCTCATGAGAATAGACCAGGTTGAGGGGTCTCTTCTTTTTAAATACATAAATAAAAATTAAATGCATTAATGTTTTAATGTTTAAATACGTAAATAAAAATTAACTGCATTAATGTTTTCCAAGTTCCTAACAAATTATTAGTTTGTTTCTTTAGATTTTCACAAACATGTTGAGTTGATTTTTAATATTTGGTACTATTCGACACTTAGTTGGTGCTCAGTCCACTGGAAGCGAAGAGCAGGATTGGATGCCTCTCTATAGATACACTGATATAGCCAGTGAAAATTACTAAGAATTTATAGGGCATGGAGTCAGCTGTATCAAACAGTTGTTTTAGAATGTAAGCTCCCAAGCCAAACTGCATGGATTCAAATCTCAGCTGTCTCTTACTTGCTGTATAACCTTGGACAATTTCCTTCAGGAATTTTCTTGGATGTAAAATGGAGGTAATAAAAGTAACTAGTTCATTGTGTTGTCAGGATTAAACGAGATCACGTTTGTTAAGCAACTGGCACAATGCCTGGAAAAAAGTTAATTTATAAAAATAGTTACTACAACCCCCCCTCCACCCCCGCGCACTGAGAAACACACTGCAGATGAGTCACAGTCCAGGTCTCAAGGAGGTAACAGTGTCACTTGGGATGCACTGAAAGCCCCCACATATGTGATGTGATGAACACACATACACAGGATTCATATATCACACATTCAGTAACATGAGCAATGGAGTACTCATATATATATATGTGTGTGTGTGTGTGTATATGTATATATGTATGTATATACATATACATACACACATATATATATTTTAAAGATTTTAATTATTTATTTGACAGAGCGAGCGCGTGTGTGCGAGCACAAGCAGGGGGAGGGGCAGAGGCAGAGGGAGAAGCAGGCTCCCGGCTGAGGAGGGAGGCCAACGGGGGCTGGATCCCAGGACCTTGGGAATGTGACCTGAGCCGAAGGCAGACGCTTAACCAACTGAGCCACCCGGGTGACCCAATGGAGTACTCATATTAAAAAGATTTTGGAAAATGAAGAAGAATATAACTGGAAAAGCACATCTCTGCAGAAAGGAAAGCCAAAGAGGTATGTATGTATCAGACACATAAGGACTTCAACAGTGTTTTTTTGTGAGGGGAATACCATTTTCTGAAGTCAAAGAAAATAAAAAGTTGTGGACTGACTCAGAGAATGGATTACCACATATTACTACTATTTCAGAGGAAGGACTTCAACAAAACCTTTGGGAGGACAGAAACTTCGAATAAATATAGTCTCTCAAATTGCCTGTCTTTGGCTTTTTTCATCTTGAAAACATAAAAACAGAGTGGTGTGATAGGGACTGACCGATACATGGGAGAAGCTACCCGAGCTCAGAGATGAAGCAGACAAATACATATCTGAGGAAAGACAAGTCCAAGAAGAACTGTCAGCAAACCCAAAGTTCCTGATGCAGCAATGAGCTTGATTTCCATGAAGAACGGAGAGGGAACCAGTGCAATGGGGAGCAGGGGAGGTGGGGGGAGACACATGAGTGGGAATAAGTCATGTAAAACCGTACAGGACATGTTAAGAAGTCTGGATTTGACTCCAGGGATGATATGAAGTCTTGAGATGGGCTTAAGCAGAGATGTGAGAGGCTATCAGAACAAGAATTAGAATTACAAGGATAATCTGCCTCGGAAAAGGGAAAGAGCACTAAAATAGAAGGAAAATCAATTCTAATATTTGAATCACATTAAGTGGTTGAAAGTGCCCTTCAAGGTAATGAGAAAAGTAGGAAGTATTGATAAATTAAAAGAATGATTTGAGACATTTTAAATTTAAGACAAGGATGTGACACAAAAGGGGAGCCACCTGGAAATTATGCTAACTGCAAATGGGGGCTACAAATAGCTTAAATCTATAGATAGGGAAGCTACCATGTCACGTGGTGTGATGAGACGAAGTCCCTGGAACAAGGGTATGGAATCAGTCCTGAGAGTCTGGGACTATGGTAAGAAGAAATGACACATCTTATGATAACACGGGTTTAAACTTTATTATCAAGGCACTCATAATAATAATTAAAAAAAAAGGTTTTGTGCCACACAAAAAAATTTTCAATAATCATGAGTCACTTACTGAAACAGACATTTAAGACTATCTAGCCTAAAATTAATGTCTGTGAACCACTCTTATGCAACTCTTGGGAGAGATAACCTCATGCTGAGACCATTATAGTAATGCCATCTAGTTCCTGGAACTGCCAGCTCAAATGTCCTCCTGGCCACTCATTCAAAGTAGATGAATAGACGACATTCTATTTCATGATGGGAAGATTTTGTAAGAGGTCTTAAAGAAAACATTTAAGTTTTATCTTGTGCAGGAACACTGTAGATAGAATACATGGTATTTGTGAGAAAAGAGGATTGTCCTTCTATCCTAGATAACATTTGCCAAGCTCTAGAGGCAATGTTCTGGGGAGAATATATCACGCAACTTGTTGCTTTGGTGGTGTTATTCATTCAAGAAAAACAGTTATTTTATGGAAAGCTAATTCAGAGCTACAACATTTCAAAGCCCACGTGAATGCCCCATTTCTCTACAAAACAAACTCCAAAATATACCACCATTCATGGAAATAGTGATTGACATGCTCTTGTTGTCATAGTTGTTTAAGAAATAAGTTTTTCCCTCCAGACTTTGAAAAATGCAAAAGCAAAAGGCATTTTCTCCATTATGCATTTATCTCCCCCACCACTGTCTGCAACACACATACTAGATTTACAACACCAGTGACAAAGCTTTTCCTGGGCTAGTCATATTAGAGGGAAAAAGAAGTCTGGAGAATTTCAAAAAGCTGTGAAACAACCAATTTCTAAAGAAAATCTATAAATCAAAATTCCGTCATTTATCAGGTGAGTTATAGAGTATATGATTGGCATTACTGAGGTAGAGAGGTCTTTCTACTTGCTAAGAGCAAAGACATTGTCCACATCACACTGATTATATAAATAGATAAGCACTAGAATTTACTACTCTTTCCCTCGTGAGTCTCAGGATTGACCATGCGAGGGCTTTATCTCAGAATGGGAGAAATTTAAAAGACAATTTTCTGGCTTTTAATTTTTCTGAGGGATAATTAAACATTGTTTATTCCTTATTTCTTTTGGTACATCTATGTTGAATGCTAAGTGCCAGGTATAGGGACAAAAATTTTTAAAAAAGGGGAAAAACAACTGATGCAACAGAAAAATTTCTAACAATGCATGTAAGACCATAGGATGAAAGAAAAAAAATTGCTTAAATTGGAAAATAATTAATGTTTCACAAAAATTCAACTTAACAGATGTGGAGGTCTGTTACTATTACTTTAATCAGACATAATGAACTATTCAAATTATTCCTAATCCTCAAATTAAAATTAAAATTAAAGTAAAAGTTGTGGCTCCTTACTCTTTCTGGGTATTTTCCTTTTTTTTTTTTTCCTGGATTGCACTCTGTTTCTTGGTTGACTGGCTAAATTGAGTATTTTGGTTAACATTTTACTTGATCACCTTATTTGGATTCAGGTAGGTAAGTCTGTTACATGCATACATCAGTGTGGGTTTTTTATGCATGTGGAAGTTGGAATCTACATCATTATCAGGTAAGAGATTGTACCAACCAACAGTGCTCAGAAAATGCTTAACAACTGAAAATAATTACCTTAAATTTGTATTGGGCTTGTTGAATATTTTATTAAAATACCTTAGAAATAGTTTAGAGCAGTATCTTAATTATGATATTATTCTCTTCTTACAAATAGATTTGAAGTCTATTTTTGCTTGTTTTGCCATTATTCTCCCAGAATATTTCAAAAAAGGGAAGGAAGGTAGAATCAGTGTTTTATTAATAATAAAGATGCCCCATTATTCATTAAAATTCGAGGACTGATACATTTCATTGTGCATTAATTTGACTCCCAGGATGAGTATGACAAATAAGTCAGTGTTGTAAGAACTGCCTGTTTCATGTATATCTCCTGCTAAAATAAATTAATGGTTTACAAAAATAATACCCAAACTAAAGACCTTAACACTCTTAACCTCTATACCTCTACTACATGAATCTTCAAATTGACAACAGACCGAGAGAGCAAATATTAAACTATTTAGAGTCACTCCTTTCTATCACCATGAATAAAATATATTATTCAAGCCAAAGCTATTTGTTCAAGTAAAAAGCGGTCTGCGAAACTGCTTCCTAAAATGATTTTGAAAATTATTCTACTCTGTAGACAAGTATAACAAATTTCTGAAGTAAAACATAATTTAGTGGGTCTGAAAAGATACAACTTTATAAAAAGCAACTTGTAAAGAGTATACTTTTTAAATGATTTAACCTGAAATATACTTTTTGAATGATTTAACCTGAAATTGACTTGTTACAATTTCAGGTTATTGTAACAAGTCGAAACATATGTTTTCCTTAAAAGAATACAGTTTTTAACCTAAGAACACAGGTCAGATAGGTATACCAAACAAAATAGGATAAATTAAAAAGAAAAAAATACCACATCATTTTTAAAACATATATTTTAAGTTCTGAGACTACTGAACCATATGCTCCTTGGTTATACGCAAGTGCTTTTGATAGCTTTATAAAATCATTTCACAGTTTTGTTAAATTCACAATGGCAAAACATTAAGAATTCAATCCCAGATGAGTAGTTATGTATCCAATAAAGGAACTGTCTGGAGGAAAAACTGTACAGACATAGTAATCAAATTCCCATACAGGATTAATGGATGACATGTAAGCCAAAAGATGATTCATTTTATTTTAAAATTA
The DNA here is from genome assembly GCF_011800145.1 of Mirounga leonina. NCBI lineage: Eukaryota > Metazoa > Chordata > Mammalia > Carnivora > Phocidae > Mirounga > Mirounga leonina. The sequence continues at coordinate 3,454,568 of NW_023270971.1, forward strand.
ATTACAAAAGTCCTTGATTATTTTAGAATGAATTACACATCCTTATAGTAGGTCTCCTTAGGCAATAGCAAAATTAATTAAATATAACTATGATATACTTGGTCATCAGAAATGTAACAGAAGAGAGAACATCACTCTTTTGAAGAGTATATACCTGATTTTCTCATCAAGATGAGTCAAACCAAATTTGCATTCATTTTGTAAACAAAGGAATATCCAGAATCTAGCGTATCATTAGTAAATTAGTACATCTTTAAGAAATATGTAAACACAATGAAATAATAAAGCCCATTTTTAAACATTTGTGAGATGATGTCTATTCCCAATAAATTTGCTTATTTAGAGAAAGGAACTATAAGTCCATTAAATGCTGAGTTAAGAAAAATTACTTGATAAAATTAGCTGGAGTCCCCTCCCCCACTTACCTATAGAGAAATAAAAACAATACTGATCAAGTGTAACAAAGATTCTAGGAATCAAAGAAGAACATCAAATTATTCAAAATGAAATATGCCCTGTGTAAATTACACGTTTTAAAGCGATGATGCATTATTTGCAACATTTTCAAAATTTCAAATAAAATTCAGCCAATAAATCCTTTATGGTCTTATATCTGGCATTAGAAAATTTCTACTGCCACATTTTCACATATTCCAATACTGACTGAAGACAGACATTTTTTCCTCTTTTGTCCCACAGTTTACCCAGATATGAGAACTCTGAAGGTACACCCAAGAGTAGAATTCTGTTTTCAAATCTATACTTTGTGGAAGCTGAGTAAGAAGCACCTGTTAAAGTTCTCATATGATTTACGTGGCAGATGGGTAAAAGAGCTGGGATGAGCTCTATTTTCAGGCTAGTAAAAACCTATTTCAGAATCAAAATTTTTCACTGTTTTTTAAAGTAGTCCAAAAAATGTAATGGTATTGTGCCATTACAAATTTGAGTCCCAAAATTAAAAATTAATTTAATGTTTGATTTCATTAGCAGATTACATATAAAAAATGATTTTAAGTGGAGTTTTATAGGTAATTATAGCACAGACAAGAGGTTCAAAGTGACAATTCTATAAATTATACAAAGAATTCATCATATATAAGAATATATTTTCTTATTTTGCATCTTATAATTACAACTGGAAGTAAAACTATGAGGAATGTAAATATCTTATAAATAATTATTTTCATTTGGCAGAAAATGGTCTACTCTTATGTCACTGAATTTCTAATATCTAAAATGACATTGAACCTACAACACAATAAAAAAAAGAAATACAAACACAGTATTATCCAAGTTTTATCCTTGATCTAAAACACATTACTTTTGCAATTGCAACCAAGTACTAAATACGTATTTCTCAATCACCTTCGAGTAATAAAATTACACATAAAAGTACATATTTATTAAGTTTCAAGGAAGTATTTTATCCTTATCCTTTCTTTTTATTTTTCTATTTAAAATACACTGAACTTGGAAATATTTCCCAAAATAAAGAAAAGGTTTACACAATATTTTATGAAGAATGATCACAATAAGAGAAATTTAGTAAATTTAGTAAATACTTTTCTGAATGAAATGTAGAACATAACAATCGATTTTCAAAATCCACACAAGTTTCTTTCTCTCTTTCTGTGACACTAAAAACTAACCTCTGAACTAAAAAGACAATACCTGGAAATAACCCATGTGATGTCTAATGCCTCCACTCCAATTATCATTAGGTTTCACCTGTCAAGTAAAAATAGTATACACTCTAGGAGATTCTTAAAAGATTTTAGCATACTTGAACCGGGAATCTTGGCAGCGATTGTGAACTTAAGGATAATAATGGTATTTAATAATGAGAAGCTAAAGTATACTTTAAAATGGATGACAGACACTTAAAACACTTCATTTATATTTACCTCCAAATCATCAGAGTTGTTATAGTCTTTGCAATTCAAGGGGACATCATAGTATGGTAACAAACTAAAATAAACCTATCAGTTATCCCCATTGCTTTTGGCAGCAATGCAAACACTTTTATTTGAGGCTCTTCATACATTATAAATATTATACACCTTTCATCAAGGGATTAAATTATCTACCATAATCCTTAAACTGTTATGTATATTAGAAATACATTTTTAATAATACATTTTGTTTAATCAATATCTAGAAATGCAAATCAATCATACTTTAGTAGCCAACTCAATACATAGTATCTATGTAATTAATACTGAGCAATTTATGGCTGATTATAGAAATGGGTATTTTGATGAGACCATGTGTGAGGCCCTCAAGTGAAATTACTGAAATTGCTATCATTCCTGAAGTTTTTGTTTATTTATAACTTGCTTAGAGATATCAGGAAAATTATATTTTATCTAAACACTATGTACTGCAAATAAGGGCATAATGAAGACACAAGACTCTCCTGGCCTAATGTGATTCGCTGCAGAGCAGATGTAGTTAGTAGTCTAGACAAAATATAAGGAGATTTATTTAAAGTGTGTCTTTGCCAATCCTCCTGTGATGGCTTGGCAAAGGATTTACAAATTGACAACTCAAATGTCCCAAGCTGACCTCAAGTTTATTTGATTAAAACTGTTAAAACCTACATAAAATCCCTGACATAAGTACTACCAAGTCCATCAAGAGTCCATCAAAATTCAAGTAAAAACCAATATAAAGTCATTGAAAAAAACCAACAAAATACTTACAGGCAATTGAATTATTAAACTACTGAGTAAACCAAAATTCATATTACATAAACAAGACTTCTATTTTTTTTTTTGTCTGACTCCATGAATTTACACACAAGATTAGTGCTAAACTAGTATTTATAATTATCACCTTTGTTAAACAAAATGGATTGGTCTTATTTAAAAAAAAATGTAAATCATAGCCACAGGGACATTTGTTATCCCTGAAGAAATCATTACACTGCCATAAAGTCACACCCCATTTCTAAATTAGAACTTCATTTGGGAAAAATCAAAGACTTTCTATTGACGCAAAATTATCAGTGCTGGTCTAAGTCTTTTATTATTTCTTTTAAGATGTTAAGATACTCCAGATTCTCCCTCCATGCTTTGTAGTTTCAAAGCACACTCCAAGAGGCAGTAAAGTCCTTTGAGACCCTCCTGAAGCACCAAGATTGTCCCAACCGTTAGGTCTCTAGGATTCCAGCAATTATGGTGGTAAGGAAGAGGTGCCACCTGTCTACTCTTCCATCCATACATTTACCTACCCACCCACGCATTTGCCTACCTAACGAAACACATCCAACTGTATCCTGTGATATGTGATGGGGATAGTAAGATAGACCTAGTCTCTAAAGTTCACACTTCTGAGTCTGAAAGAAATACCTGGAAGATTACTATTACTCATTCAAGTCTTGTATATGTGGGACCGACTAAACATAATATGAAATGATGTGTTTAAAAAAAAAAAAAGGATATCATTGCTTTAGGAGAACTGTAAAATTCTTTAAGAGGTAAATAAATTAGTAAATATAATTAGGAATGGATAGAAATTTATTTTGAAAGTCTACTTTCTAACTTTTGCACTTTACTATTCACAAGGCTACTCTCCACTGGATAGGAAACCACAAAAGGATATAAACTATGCATGCAAAATTATAGGATCATATGGTTAGGACGGTAACCTATTTATTCCAGCTTCAAACAAGAAATACCAATTATTCAAAGTAGATGCTTAAGTCACTGATAAAACATCAGCTTTAGCCCTCTTTGTATTTATTCTCCTGTGATTCACAGAAAAGTTTTGACAAAATTTTTAATTTTTTTTTCAGTATTTCTTATCTGTAAATTTCATCTTGCATCAAAATCTTATTTAGGCTTATCTGGCACCAATGGCACATTTTTCTTGGCTAATGGCAGATACTAATCATGTTTTAGAAGTGGCCAAGCATAGAGTAGTAATACAATTTGTTCTCTTAAACAAAGTTCATACTTGACCAGATGAAACACACCAAAAATCCTGGTGAGAGGAGAAAATCCATCAGGTCCATCAACATAGGAGAAATAACAGGATCTTGAAAACACTGCTATAATTTTCAGAAAGTACTCATAATTTTTGTCAGAGAATCATATCTTTCTTAGTTTTATGATTTAAAAAATTGCAGCTAACAACTTGGATTCTATGTCCATTGTCCTCCTAATGTATGAAAAGGACACAAGAAACAGGATTTGGCTGAGATTGATCACAGAAGGGCTGATAACTGTAGGTGCCATGTTTTTTAAATCCCCAGAGCCACACACGGTTTACCACACATCCAATAGAGCTTGGATGTTATAATGAAGTTCAGGAACTGCTTTAGACTACCTGTGAAGGATGTAAAGTAGCTTCTAAAAGCTTTTGGATGTCACTAATATAACCAAAGTGGGGAGGGTCTTATCTAAAGCAGGCAGGGAAATTGTTCAGTTTTATAAATGCACTGGCACTTGATCGCCAGAGACTGTTCAGCTCCAAACATGTAGAAAGAGGGCTAACAGTAAGGATCTGTGTTTGTTTTTACTCTGTAACTCCTATTGTCTGAGCCAGATTCTCCCAAAGACCTTATTTTATTCCGATTACTGCAACATCACTGCCAATGAATGTAGAGCAGACTTGGTCACTCCTTTGCTCAAGTTAGCCAAGAGAATATTCTGTTGCAGAAAGTAACATTTGCCTCAAAGGCTTGGAAGCCAAGGGAAAAACTGAGACACATACAACACAATAATATATAAACCAATTAACTTAGCCTCTCAGGAAAAGCATCTTCACTCTCATCAAATTGTGTATTATCTGGCAATGTAAATTGAAAATCTATTTATAGAGTAGTCAGGCTAAATGTTTTATTGCTAAAACAGAAGTAGTAAGGGTCACAGAATGCAAAATCCTAGGAAACACATTTTTTTTTTTCCAGAGGCCGCTTAGTATGCTCTTGACACAGATTACTTTCTTGTCAATGGTTCTTTTGTCTTTCTTAAAACTACATCTGCACAACAACTAGGTCACCTTGAATTTCAAGTACAACATTGCCTGCAAATTTAATTTAACATCATATTATCCGTAATTACCATAAACAGGAGGCAGGTGTGACCCTACTGTCACGCTGGAGGGCCTGAGGACAGGACGGGCTAAGATTTGCTGAAGGCTACAGAGTCTGAGTTGACAACAGGCTGTAAGGATGACCTGGCTATTAAAATATTATTGCAATCATATGCTTCTTTAAGAAGTAGTACTTCCAAATCAAGAGGAGGAAGAGCCCCATTCCTCTGAAGAACTTACTTCATCTCTAGATTCCATATTTTCACAGCTCACAGAATACAGAGCATGTACAGAGAGAGGGCAAACAAGCAAGCAAGCAACCAGTCTGAAATTTATGTCCCATGAACTCTAGAATGATTTCCTTGGAGAAGAAAAGGCAAAGAAAGACTTGTGGGTTGTATATAAATCTTCAAAAGTCATCTAGTAAAATCCCCAATAGAAGATTTGCTCTAGGTGAAAATGAAAAGCTTTTGGGTTTTGTTTTTTAGGTTTTTAAATATAATCGGGGCTACCAAGAAAGAATGGGATTCTTCCTACTGTAGTGTGCTTCATCTCACATAAATGTTCTGGGCCACACAATGGCCTCATCGTTTATCAGTTGCATTGTTAAAGGGACATCTGGTAGGAAGGCAGTTGAATCACTACACATGGAAGGTCCCTTTCAAATCTAAGATTGTCATTAAAGGTCATGCAATTTGGCAGAGGAGTCAATATCAGAACTCAGATCTAGGCAAATCAGTTCCTGCACTTCCTTTTTTTTTTTTTTTTAAAGATTTTATTTATTTATTTGACAGACACAGCGAGAGAGGGAATGTAAGCAGGAGGAATGGGAGAGGGAGAAGTGGGCTTCCCGCCGAGCAGAGAGCCCAATGTGGGGTTCTATCCCAGGACCCTGAGATCATGACCTGAGCTGAAGTCAGAGCTTAATGACGGAGCCTGCACTTCCTTTAACATCTGGATTCTTGGCATACCTGGTTAACAGGTCTCTCCTCTGATCCACTTTACAGAGGGCCTAGGGCTCTCTTTCTGATAGAGTTGATGATATTTGCTTGCTTAAAAATGTTTGTTAAGTCCTAAGCCCTCAGAACACTTAAGTCCCATCTGTCTGAAGTGACATATTCTGGCCCTCAATCTTGCTCTACATGGTCTTCTAACCATTCTTTTCTTCCTTCCCTGAGAGAGCCCCCTGTGTTACCATGGGTGGGTCCCAGAGCCAGCAGCTGTGACACCAGGTCTTCCTGTTTGTAAAAGGCATTTTTGTCTTCTTCTCTTTTTCCACGTGGAATTGTATATAAGGTTTCATTTTTAAAAAGGTGTCGCTTTAAAACACCACTACTCCAGATACACGTGAGCCCGACAGTGTGGTTGAACAGCATTAAGTCTAGTACTTCCATGCTTTCCTGCCTTTACACATCCACCCTCATCTTCCCCGTTCCCCTCCTGGCAAATGTCAGTTCACCCTTCAGGCTCTCAAACAATTGCATCCTACTTCCATGAAGGTGTCTTCACTTCCGAAGGCTGAATTATTTGCTCTCTCTCTCTGCTCCCATTCTATCCATGCCTCTCTTCTAGCACTTACACCTTCTAAAATAGTTATTACTGGACAAGCCCTCCCATATACAGTGAGCTCCCTGGGGCCAGGTGTATGCCTGCTCTATCTTTCTAACTCCTGCAATGAGCACAGTCGCAACTCAAAAGTTTGAGTGAATGGTAGCCATTGGTTTTCAATTTGTAATCTATACCTTCTAGTACTGTATTCAAGATTCAGGAGAATTCTGTAATAGTAACCATGGTTATATTGTCCCCATGTTTGTGAGCAACATTTTTCATGACCCTTCAATTAGAAATACCAGTTTGTGATTAAGGAGAGGGGTAAAGGAGAGAAATTTTCTTTAGGAAATGATCTCTATAGACATGATGTTAGAAGTCATGGAAACAAGGAATTGCCAATTAGACTGGCCTCTCCAAATGTCTAATAGCAAAGAGTTTTTTTTTTTTTTTAATTAAGACTACATTTGTGGGGCACCTGGCTGGCTCAGTCACAGAGCATGTGATTCTTGATCTCTGGGTTGTGATTTTGAGCCCCATGTTGGGTGTAGAGATTACTTAAATAAACTTAAAAAAAAAAAAAAAAGACTACATTTTCATCATAGAGAAAAGGTACCATGGGCAATGCATTGTTAGTCATATTGTGTGCATTGGTGGCATTTAACTCAACACTGCAAATTAAGGTTGATCTATTATTTCCACTTTATAAACAATGGCTAAAACATGGAATCATTAAAATCATTCAGTCTCTCAGTACCAGTAAATCTGATAGTCACCCCTGTTGCACCTTGACTGGTTCATTCATTTATTTATTCTTTACTTCATTTACTATTTGTTCATATTAGCATATAATATGTGCCTTTAACATACAAGTTTCCTGCATGCTCATAACTTGGATAGACTGCAAATCTGCAATTTCTAATTCCAAGTTGTTTGGATTTTCAATTTAGAAACAAATCACCTTAGATCAAGCCACATTTTGAATTCAAAAGAAGATAAAGTTGCAATTGGAAAAAACATCCTATCTCTCCTGATTATGAAATACAATGTGCCCCAAAACAGGAGGCGTACTCAAATCATTTTGTGGGGCTATCTTAAATAACACTATTGTGATATATTTTAAAATACTGGTTCATATCTTGGTTGCAAAATCTTCAATGTTAAGTTCTGAAAAACCTCCACAAACATTAACTGATATCACATAATAAAACGTGACAATTTCAAATTTCTATTCTTTTTAGGTTGACATAATTTTATTTCAAACTACTTCTAACACATTTAAGGCAATTTTGGATTTCAAATTTCCTTTTTGGTTTTGTTTGTTTTAAAATGCACCTCTCTAGCCAAGATTTCGGTAAGCCAAATTTCAGACTAAGAACACATTTTAGAAGTTTCCTCAATAATTCAGAATGACTGCAGTAACCCCAGTAATATCACTACTTGTTAGCTCAAGGATTTGGCTATACCACAAGTTACATCATGTTCCTGGAAACGTAATTGCTGGGAAACAGTCAAACCTGGGTCACTACAGCTTTGCCTGCATTGATTATGGTATTCCTCCCCCCAACACTGGTTTTATAAAGTAGTTCCTTGGACACAGAATGGGAAGCAGATCATTATTAATTACAATTGCCTAACAAAACAAGTTGCTTGAAAGGCTAGCTAGGAAGAATGCTGTGGCTAGAAACCATCCCCTCCCCTCTTTATAACCTTTATTTAAATTTGTCAAACCAAACTCCAACATTCTCCTGAAGTTTCCAATTCTGTGTCCTATTCATTTATTACAGGTGTTCAATTGAGGTTTGCACATTCTATCAGATACAGATTGTTTAAGGCAATAATATGATGGCAATTTTATTATACATCAAATACAGGTTATTTAACCTTAGAGTAAATAGGTTATTAGGAGCCCACGAGGAAAAAAACCACCATAACTTGGGTCATTATTTCTGTTCTGGGTAGTCTTTACGTCACAGAAGTAATATGGGAGCCGAGCAGAACCTGCCAAGGTTGTAGGTTCAGAAAGTGTTCTGCATCTGCCTCTTGGGCAGGGAGAGACGGAGTAACTGTTTCTCTCTATAATTCCTCATTGGGATACAGAGGGCTAACTCACCTGAAGGAAATGTTCAAATCAGAATAAAAGAAGAGTCATCTTTCTAGGTCCAAACAATTTTTACAGTTCTTTTTGTCCTACTTGATTGATATTTCCTGCATAATGTAGGACTGACCCCTCATGCAAGGGTGCTTATTAGACCAAGATTACATGTGTCATAAAAACAACAGTTCAAAATATCTACATTTTCACATAGTTCATGGTTTCCATGGGGACTGAGAATAAACAGGCCTATAAAGAAGGACTAACTCCAGTATTCTTATTGTGTAACTGTTAGGTAGTAAGCCCTCCGAGAGACCAGAAAAATAACAGAAGTAGTGCTTGCCCCCACAGAACATACCATTAGATTAAAAATAGGATGAAAGAATTTGATAATAAAAAACATTGTGAAATACACAGCAGTTTGAATGAAAAACAGAAAAGACCCCAACATAGGACTAATTGCCAGATAAAAGATACAGGCAGTAGAGTGTTCCAGGGATTTGGAGAAGGAAGTGATCACTCTAGACCAGTTAGTCAAAAACAAAACAAAACAAAAGTCATAGAAGAGAGAGAGATGGGACTGATTTTAGTGATTTTTACAGAACAGGCTAAATTTAGATAGATGGATAAAGGGCAGGAAGCAAACAGGAAGGAAATGTATGGCTTACTGGGGAACAACAAGCCAGCCAGCCTGAATATGACAGTTGAGTCAGGAGAGGAGTGCACAGCGAGGCTGGCACAGCAGGGCACCCATCTGTGGGAGGGCCTGGGCAGCCACGCACAAGAGGCTGAACATAGTCAGGGCCCCAGGTCTGCTACAGTGCTTCACATTTATATTCTCATGTTTGAGTGTCTCAATAACCCAGAGAACTAGGTATTTAGATCAGGACACTCAGAGGTGAGGAGACCTGCTCATTCGTGGAGGCGCCACAACCCCAGACTCCTGACTAGTCAAGTCAGTGCTCCTGCCAGTTGGGGGGAATGGGGATTTTTTGAATAAGGGAGTGATGTAAACAATTTAGTATCCTGGGAAGCATTGTGGAGCCAGCTGGTGTTGAGGTACTGCATTTAGCAGAACTGGTCAGCACTTCCACTGAAAGGCTGAGCAATAAGAGGGAGACTAATTAGTTCGTGGAACCATGAAAGAGATCAATGGCACTAAACTCATGCCAGTATGGCAAAATTAATCAGTATCTCAGTCATATTTCTCTCTGTGTGCTGACCTCATTCTCTCCTACTGCACGTTGAACGTTTCCCTCCATCTTGGGGCGGGGGGTGGGGGGGGAGGAGCTGTGGGTGGGGAGAAGGGAGCCAGCAGCTTAGCCATCATACAGACAGACAAGACCCTATCTTAATATCTTTGAATAAAATCGCAGGAAAGGATTCTGATTGGCCATCTCTGTAGCCAGGAGGTAGAGTATTGAAACTGACAAGTAAAGCAGAGTCTTAAAATATTGTGGAGGGAGAAGTGCCCCAAAAGGATATGGGATGCTGTTCTCAGAAAATATTGAAGACAAGTGGCTGGAAAGACATTTACTACAACCAGTAAACACTCAAAGCAAACTAAATCACCAGGATAATGTCTTCCATGACTGAAGACTACAGAAATGGCATTGATTATGCATTAAATGTTACCTTGAGTTAATTCATTATCACATAATTGAATTTGATTTTTATTTGCAGATAGGTTAAAGTTATACAAGCATTGCTTATCATTCTAATGGTAAGATGATTTCCAACTCTATCCTATATCTTTCTCTATTGGTTCACATCTTGCTTTGGAAAAGATGATTTGTTTTGTTTCCCGTATTTTTATAATATACTATTTTCCATACTCAGTCACCTTTCAATTAAAGTTCTATATGCATCATATTTATATTCCCCCCCCCCCCCATCTTCCCAAAAGGGAAAACTGGCCTTTTATCAGGGTGACTATGTAATGGAGAAAAGGAAATATGAGGCTTTTCAGAGGTTCCTGGACTGTGGCTCTGAACTAACACTAATTCAGACATCAAAACCATCTCTGGGGGCGCCGGGTGGCTCAGTCGTCAAGTGTCTGCCTTTGGCTCAGGTCATGATCCCAGGGTCCTGGGATTGAGCCCCGCATTGGGCTCCCTGCTCGGCGGGAAGCCTGCTTCTCCCTCTCCCTCTGCCCCTCCCCCTGCTTGTGTTCCCTCTCTTGCTGTGTCTCTGTCAAATAAATAAAATCTTAAAAAAATAAACAAAAAACCCCCCATCTCTGTGGCCCACTAGTCAGAGTAGAGACTTTTGGAGGTCAGGCAATCAATGGAATTTTAGCTTAGGCTGCCTTACAGAGGGTATAGTGGGTCTCCAAACCCAATCTTAAGTTACTTTCCCATTTCTAGAACACAAAACTGGAATAAACGTACTCAGCAAATGGCAGAATTCCCATATTGTTTGGGATATGGAATCTATTTGGTGTTTTTATCTTTTTTTACCTTCCATTTTGAGTGGTAGAACTTATATATCTAGTCTGTTCAGAAGAGTCCTTTGATTTTAAAGGTAACTGCCTATGTCTACATACACATCTAAAGATACAGACATATAGAGGAAAATGCTGTGCTGCTTCTTCAATAATACAGATCTTAAATACTATCCTCGTAATACTGGAGATACCAAGAAAGTGGGTGTTCCATGTTTTCTTAAGCTTATTTCATAAGCAACTGGAGGCTAATTCAATTAAAGAAGCAGCAAAAATCTTCAGATTCTATAATGGCAGATAAACTGTTCGATGAAATACAGTTTTTAAACTGCGGCTTGAATGCTGTCCTTGTGAATAACTTGCTTCCAATAAGAATGAAGAGACAAGCTGAAGCCAGCGATTACTGAAATGGACCCCTCGCTGGTGTGTTCAGACAGCACTGTACCACCTTTTCTCTTCCCCTACATCCCTCTAGCCATGTGCGGGCAATTTTCTCCTTTTGTCGGTTAACACTCTTCCTCATCTGGATTGCCTTCAACTATGTGACAACAAAGAACTCTAGCACCAAAATAGCAGCAGCTACATATCCTCTGCATGACAGTGTAATTTCTTCTGCCTTAAGGCTGTGTCTAGCACTGAAATCAGAGTCTGTTTACTTCGATCTGGTGCTACATTACACCGGGAGGGATTTAACTCTTCCTTATAAACACACAGGGGAATTATCTCTCAGCTCTGTTTAGCTTAGAACTGGAGATGAAATTGTGCAGTTCTTTCAGCTGCTGAGCCAGCCATGCCATTGAACAAAAACTTACCTTCCAACTTTATTAGACAAGCGAGAATACTGTGCCTTCTCTTAAAATGCGCAGCAACACAATTATTAGAACCATTGCAGAACATTTTTGGTGGCACTGAGTCCAGCAAATTAATCTCGAAGGTTTCCCCTTTGACTTGGGTGCTTAGTTGTCTCTTCAGATGTTTCTGCTAGGGAATCAGCACTTCTGAATTAAAGAGTTTTACCAAAGAAAAGTTGGCGAGGGACAGTATGTATGTGTAAAGCTGTGTTGATTATCAAAACATTCTAAGTGACTCTGCTCCTTTATAAGCCAGTGTTCTATAATCTCCCATTCAGAAGAAGCCAGTCATCTTTAACACCGCTTTCCGTCTCACCCATAATCAGCTAGTAATCTCTGTGTCTACTGGATTCTGCTTCTGAGACTCCTCTCTCAGCTGTTCCCTCCTCTCCATGCCCAGTTCTATCTTTTAGGTTCTTATAATCTCTTGCCCAAATCTTTAGAAGAGTCTACTAATTTAATTCTCAACTTCCATTTTTTCCCCTCCAAGTTCATTTTCTAAATTATGAGTAAATATTACAATCCGGTTTAAAAGACCTCTGTAAATCCTGCCACACAGAGGCTCACGGATGTATTCCCCATACAGAGAACAGCTCCTGGCACAGAATAGGTACCTAATGTTTGTTTAATGAATGAGTACACTCTCCCTTGATGGGGGTATGGGAAGCCACTACTTATTGAGTATCTCCAGTGTGGTGCACGTGTCAAGTCTCCAGGACTTGCCTGATCTCTACCTAACCCTGTTGTTTTAATTCTCATAAAAACAGGTTAGATATTAACATTCTTGTTTTAAGTATGAAGAAATTGAGGCTCTGAGCAATTATATAACTTTCCCAAAGTCACAAGACTAGTAAATACCAAGGCTAAAGCCTGAAGTTAAGCCTGAACCCTTTTTTTTTTTTTTTTTTAAGATTTTATTTGACAGAGAGAGACACAGCGAAAGAGGGAACACAAGCAGGGGGAGTGGGAGAGGGAGAAGCCGGCGATATGGGACTCGATCTCAGGACCCTGGGACCATGACCTGAGCCGAAGGCAGACACTTAACAACTGAGCCACCCAGGAGCCCCTAAGCCTGAACTCTTAATCTAATCTGCCCTTATACCTATAGCATGAAGCTTAAAGTTTTTTCCTGCTCCCTTGAATTGTTTTAATATTTTACTATATTATTTGATATAAACAAAAGAGTACATCCAACAGCTATGAATTACAGAGTCGGAAGGAAGGAAGGAAGGAAAGGTAAGATGGGAGAGGAAGGAAGGGAGGAAGGAAAAGAAGGAAGGAAACAAGGAAAGAAATGAACGAACAGACAAGCAATATGGTTTTAAAAGTGGGTGGAGGACCTGAATGGACACCTTACCAAACAGGAAAATAAACACAGTAAAAGATGTTCAACATCATTTGATATTAGGGAATTGCAAATTAAAACAATAAGGAGCTATCACTACACATTTATTAAAATGGCTAAAGTCCAAAACACTACCACTACCAATTCCTGGTAAGGACGCAAAGGAACAGGAACTCTCATTCATTGCTGGTGAGAATGCAAAAGTGGTACAACCACTATGGAAGGCAGTTTGGCAGCTTCTTACAGAACTAAATACAGTCTTAACATATGACCCAGCAATCATGCTTCTAGGTAATTACTCAAGTGATGTGACAACTTATGTTCCTAGTAGAGTCCGCATGCGAATGTTTATAGCAACTTTATGCATTATTATAAAAACTGGAAGCAACCAAGATGCCCTTCAGTCGGTGAACTGATAAACAGGTATAGCCATACAATGGAATATTATTGAGTGATAAAAAGAAATGAGAGCTATCAAACCATGAAAAGACATGGAACAATCTTAAATGCATATTGCTCAGTAAAAAAAGCCAGTCTGGAAAAGCTACGTATTGTAGGATTCCAATTATGTGATACTTTGGAGAAGGCAAAAATACAGAGGCAGTAAAGATCAGTGGTTGTCTGCTTCAGAGTGGGAGAGTTAAGTAAAACATGGGGGATTTTTTAAGGAGGTGAGATTATTCTGGAGGATATTGTAAAGGTAGATATAAGACATTAAGCATCTGTCAAAATCCACAGAGCTTTACAGCACAGAGTAAATTCTAATATACGCAAATAAAAAAAAAAACAACCAGAAGATTAAGGGATTCTAGGATGGAATGCAAAAGTGACAAATGAATCAAAATGTATTAAAAGTATATGAAACAACCTCACTAAAGGCATAAGATGTTGACCTAAGTAACTTTGGAAATAAGCAGTCTGGAAGACCAAAATCACAGGGAGCTGTACATAAGAATTACATTCCAGTTAATTACACTGTTGCTCATAGGGGTACAGAGGAACAACTGTGAAACCACTACAATACATGTATACTGAAATTGAACAATTACATCAATGGATGGGGAGAGCCAGGTCTCTCACTGCTGGAGAATGAAGTTACAACACAAGCAAGTGTTGAAAGGCTAAAATGATTCATATAGAAATGAATTAGAACTGAATTAGTATGAACTCATATTTAGGTTAATAGAGACCAGAAGGTTACATATAAAAATATTTATAGATATATGTATATACGTTGGTTAGTATATATACGCATATTTCCTCGCTCTATCAACTGAGAGGGCCTAGCAGCAACTATGCTTCAATAGCAATGAGCACACCAACCCCAGATTCTAGTGTCCTCTCATCTATTCTCCAATAAAAGGAGCCAGGGCTCCTTCGAGAAATGGCTGATTCTAGGGCTGGGGTAGGAATTGTACCAGGTGAGTCTGGAGCACCTTGGAGTGCCAGATATTTAGGAAGTGCCCCCCTTAAAAAGCCCTAAAATATAAAAAAATCCCCCAATCCCCAAAACTTGACAATGACAAGGGTATGTCGAAAGAACATCCTACCAGCTAAAAACTGGAACTCAAGCAACAAAATAGTGTTATATTATAATCCAAAGTATGAAATAAATATCCAAGTCCATACTCATATAATTGAATAGATTAAAAAATGGGGGGGGGGCGCCTGGGTGGCTCAGTCGTTAAACGTCTGCCTTCGGCTCAGGTCGTGATCCCAGGGTCCTGGGATCGAGCCCCGCATTGGGCTCCCCGCTCGGCGGGAAGCCTGCTTCTCCCTCTCCCACTCCCCCTGCTTGTGTTCCCTCTCTCGCTGTGCCTCTCTCTGTCAAATAAATAAATAAAATCTTAAAAAAAAAAAAAAAATGGGGGGTGGTGGAGAGACAAATGTTCCATGCAGAAGAATCCCAAATAATTTATGCAGATACTTCCTTCTTAAGATGCTCTTTCTTGAGGAAGAGCGTGACTCTTCACTTTTCAGTGTGGCTCTGGCACAGTGATGTCCTTCCAAAGAGAACAGTATGAAATGGGGAAAGAGAATAACTACCATGGAAAAACCTGACAAACACTACCTCGGGCAGTCGATCCAAGCGAATATTAACAGTGACGAGATGTTGACAGGATATGGCCTTGATAGGATGTGATGTGGCCCTTCTCTCACTGTGATGGTTGGTCCTCCTACGTCTAATCATGAGATAAAAACATCAGACAAGTTCCTATTGAAGGACATTCTATAAAATACCTGGCCAGTAT
Source organism: Mirounga leonina (assembly GCF_011800145.1). Classification (NCBI taxonomy): domain Eukaryota; kingdom Metazoa; phylum Chordata; class Mammalia; order Carnivora; family Phocidae; genus Mirounga; species Mirounga leonina. The sequence continues at coordinate 3,470,139 of NW_023270971.1, forward strand.
CAAAACTGTCAAGGTCATCAAAAACAAGGAAAAAAAACAACACAACACAAAACAAAACAAAACAAAAAACAAGGAAAGTCTGAGAACCATTCACAGCAGAGAGAAGCCTAAGGAGACATGATAACTAAATGTAATGTGGAACCCTGAGTGGGCCCCAACAACAGAAATATTAGGTAAAGAAAGACAAAACAAGGAAGTCTGTCTGAATAAACTATGAACTTTAGTTAATAACAACGTATCAATATTGCTCATTCATTGTGACAAATGTACCACACTAAGATAATAGGGGAACACAGTACTTTCTGTAACATCTTTGCAATAATTTTGTGAGTCTAAAATCATTCTAAAACATAACACTTAAATAAATACCTATGTATTTATGAAAGTACCTATGAATGTACCACCCGATCAATAACTAGAACATTATCTGTAACCTTGCATCCCTCTTCTGCTCCTTCTCTCTCCCTTCTCCCTGCCTACCTGCTTCCCCATGGCCTTTAAACAAGTCATGATGCTAAATTTTGTGATTATTACTTCTTTCTTTGTTTTAGTTATGGTCTTACCATACAAGTATGCTGGTATACCTTTAAAAGTTTTGCTCATTTTTGAGCTTTATAAAAATAGCACTGTACTTTACACTGTCTTCTGAGACTTACACCAGTAGATTATGAGAAAGTTTATTACAGTACTGTTTATAAGAGCAAAATCTAGAACCAAAAAAAAACCGTCCCGGAGCAGATGCATGAGTAAGTAAATCATGGTATATTTACATAATTACACAGTGAAATATTACACAAAAGTAAAATATATGAACTATATACACCCATGTGGGTGAACTTTATGACAATGTTGGGCGAAAACAGGTAAAGGCTTTCATCTGATGCAGAAGGCCCTTGCCAAAAGGCTATAATCTACACTTACCTCACTTCCTTGAAACCTATTTTCCAGTCACACCAAACTTCCCAGTTACCTAAACATCCCACACTCTCTGATACCCACTTGCCTTCTTTTTATAAAAGCTGTTTTGAGATAGGATTACCCACATAAAGTATACAGTTCAATAGCTTGTAATATATTCAATAGATGTGCAACTGTTACCAAACGCAGTTTTAGAGTACTTTTTATCACATCACAAGAAATCCCACAGCCATTAGCAGTCATGTCCCATATCCTTCCACCCTGTCCCCAGCCCTAGGCAACCAATAATTTATATTCTGTCTCTCTGGATTTTCCTGTTCCGGACATTTCATTTAAATGAGGGTTGCTGGAGTGGTGGGGGGTGGGAAGGATGGGGTGGCTGGGTGATGGACATTGGGGAGAGTACGTGCTATGGTGAGCGCTGTGAATTGTGTAAGACTGATGAATCACAGACCTGTACCTCTGAAACAAATAATACATTATATGTTAAAGAAGAAGAAGAAACAAATAATACATTATATGTTAAAGAAGAAGGAGGAGGAGAAGGAGGAGGAGGAAGAGAAGAAGAAGATAGTAGGAAGGGAAAAATGAAGGGGGGGAAATCGGAGGGGGAGATGAACCTTGAGAGACTATGGACTCTGAGAAACAAACTGAGGGTTTTCGAAGGGATTCAGGTGGGGGGATGGATTAGCCTGGTAATGGGTATTAAGGAGGGCACGTATTGAATCATGGAACACTACATCAAAAACTAATGATGTAATGTATGGTGACTAACATATTAAAATAAAATTAAAAAAAAATAAATGATATCCTAGAATATGTGGCCTTTGGTAACAGGCTTCCTTCACTCAGCATCATGTTTTCAAGGTTGTCTACGTTGTAGGATGTATCAGTACTCATTCCTTTTCATTGCCAAATACTATTCTGTTGTATGGATATACACACTTGCTTTTGTGCATCCAGTTTCTTCCACAATTAGTGGCTTCGTCCTGCTCTCTGCCTGTCAAGTTCCTACTTACTCACCCCTCAAAGCCCATGGCTGAGATGACTTCCCCAATTCCCATGGCCCTCCGTTTAAGCATTATTATTGTACTTTTCACACTGTATTATAATAATCCATGTGTACCTCCCCTTCCCCAAGCACTAGTGAACTCTGGCCTCCCTAGGCACAGGGAGAGAACTTTGCTCATTTTTGGGTTCGTAGGACCTGCAGAGTTTGATCAACAATAACTACTGAACAAACATTTTTTGAATTAGTGAATGAGTAGATTCTTCGTATATTCATCCAGTTTACACTTATTACACAAAAGAAGTAGGTAATAGTGTGGAAACAGTATATACTAATACAGTGTTATTATGACCCCAAACATGAGTTGAGATAGGATTTCTGCATTTCAAAACTTGATGGCCTAGGACAAGTTGCTTAACCATTCCAAATCCCATCTGAAACTTGAGGGTGATGATATCACACTCATTCAGTTATTGACTCTGTATTACGTTTATAAAGAATTTAACCCAATGGCGGTAGCCATTACCAATAACAAAGCCCATGAACAGAGGGGTGGGGGAGGGAAAAGGGACCTTGAAGAACATCTGGTTCAAATCCCTCATTTTACAAATGAAGGAACAGACAAATGGAGAGATGAGGGGAGATTCTAGAGACCACCTGGCCTCTTGAGGAAGGAGTGTGATGTGACAGAATGACCCCACAGTGCACAGTACCACATGCACCCGATGTTGACTCCTGGCTCCGCCTCTTACTAGTTAAATGTCCTTGGGCAAATTACTAAATGTTCTCAACTCCAGTGTCCTCTGAGTATAAGAGGACAATACATACCTAAGCTTACAGAATTTTGAGAATTAAATGAGAAACGGCTTCTGGAGGCTTTTGCTGATGATGATGGTGAAGAGCACACAACTGAATGATGCAATGACAAATTAATAAACTGGCAGACAAAGTTCTGGAAAGAAGGAATGTTAAGTCTCACAAAAAAGAAGCTAGAAATCATTTTAAAAGGGAGATTACATTTTAGGAAAAGTGGTTTACAGTCAGCCTTAAGTTGGAACAGTACCTTTTAAACAACCTTGGATAAAATAATGTGGGGTCTTTAGGAATAAAAGATGTTTATGAAACTAAAAATTATTGTTCATCTTGCCCTCTCTTCTAACTGGCCTGCGTTTAAACTTCCCAGTATTTTCTTCCTGATATTCCTGGAGCAGATCCTAAGGAAACAAATGTTCCCTCTGAAGCCTCTAAAAGACTATCAACATAGTTTTCCTTCAAAAATGAACACCTTAAGGTTGGCAACAAACTTCAAGGTGAGGAAGCAGGTGTTAACACAGAACTATGCCATTGTGTAAAAAGAACATTCTATTCCCATCATGTTCTCCTTCTGGTGTGTTTGGTTATTTACTAAACAGGGGCTCAACCCTCATAATTAATGAACTAGTAGCATATTCAAATTGTAATGGCCCTGACAGACAGAAGTTGTAGGTCAACATCTAAAGCACAGACAGTCTCTAAATCCCTATAACTGGATAATATATGAAGATGTCAGGAAACTCTAAAGATTACACAGTGGTATTTTACCTCCCTCTCTTCTTATGCACTGGTTCCCTTAGTTCTATCCAAGATCGATTCTCAAAAAGTTCCCTTAAACCTTTCTTTTCATTCAGATTTTAGCTTGGCGGGTTTACATGGATAATTTGTTAATTAAACAAGCATTTATTGAACTCTACACTGGGCAGCCTTCTGGCTGATGCAGCAAAAAAATGGATGCCCTTCTCTTGAGGAACTTATATTCTCATCAGTTGGGATAAGGAATAAACAAATGATTATGTAATGTGTGAGAAGGTGCTATGAAGAAAAAAATAAAATGATAAAAGAGTAAAGAGTGATTGAGGGCAGAGGCATCAGGGAAGGCTTCTTTAAGAAGGTGACAGCTGAAAAAAAAAAAAAAAGAAGGTGACAGCTGAGAAAATTCCTCAAGGAAGTGGGGGAAGGAGCCATGGGGATATCTGAGCAGAGGGAATGGCAGGTGCAAAAGCTGTGAGCTGAGATTCTACTTACCAGGTTCAAGGAAGAGGAGGAGGACAGTGTGGCTAGAGTTGATGGAGCAAAAGGGGAAAAGCTAGAAGATGAAGCCAGGGAAGTGGGGAGTCCAGATCATACAGTACTGCTGCTTTTAGCATGAAGAGCCATGGACAGTTTTGAGGTTATCATGTGACTTAACCTTTGAAAGCTTCCTCAGGTTACTGGAGAAAACAGAGGGTAGAAGAGCAAGGGGGTGGCGGGGTGGGAGAGTTGGCAGGGGAGATCAGGTAGAAGGTCAGAGACCATAACTATTGCACATGAGAAATGCTGGTGGTAGCAGTGGTGGTGGTGAGATGTGACTAGGTTCTAAACACGTTTTGAAAAAATAATTTTAATAAAACTCCTTTATGTTCATCACAACACATTCCTCTTTAAACCCAGTCCAAAGCCCACCTCCTCAAGAAAAGGCATTATATAACTCTGTCATCTCCTAGCCACTCATACAATCCCTCTCCTCTTCCTTTATCTATACTGGTAGTTGCTTCTTTTTACTTACACAGAATAAAGGTCACCATTGTCTCAGCCTAATGGAAACATAGGGATCATTAAGTTGCCAAATGACACAACATGGCTACTTCCTAAGAAATGACAGTGGAGCAGGCTTAAAGGCTGATAGATCTAGAAAACTTAGAGGAACTGGGGCACCTGGCTAGCTCAGTCGGTGGAGAAAGTGACTCTTGATCTCAGGGTTGTAAGTTGGAGCCCCATGTTGGGTGTAGAGAGTACTTAAAAATCAAAAAAGAAAAAAAAAATCTAAAACAAAAACATAAAACAAACTTAGAGGAACGAATTCCTGTTTGTTCAGGCCCTCCCTTCTGAAACCATCTCCTCACTGTGAGGTGAGAGATAACCCTGGGCATGCTGTAAGCTCAGTTCAAACTGATCTTGTGGGTCCTCCAGTGTTTCTCAAATTTTGCATTCAACATAGTGCATGGGCTTTAATTTTCAACTGAGAACTTAACCCATTATATTTAGATAATGGTGTGAACTTCTCATTTATTTCATTACTAGGTTAGAAGACCACAATATACTGGCATTACAGCAATTATGAAAAAACAGATACAGAAAACATTCCATTTTCTCTGGATAAATGTAAAATGTGAGAAAACACACAGAAGGTTCTAGAAAGATATATACAACAGTCTCAGTAGTCACCTCTAGGGAATGAGGTAGGAAGTAGCATGTAAAAGCAGGGTAATTAAAGGAGACTTGGCTTTATAGTAATGTGTCACATACTATTGAGAATTATTGTCTCATTGTATAGTTAATTTTTTAAAGGATCCATGTTAGTTATTTGGCACCTTCGGCATTACTGAATTAGATGGTAGTTATTAATGTGTGAAAAAAAGGTTCATGGAAAATTAATACTTGTATTTCATATTCTACTTCTAACCAAATATTGGAAGTAACTAAAAAAGTTCTTTTTCAAGCTTATATTTTAAGCAAAGAAACATACTTCAATTCATGAGAAGAATACTGGCTCTGCTCACATTCTGGACCTTTGATAATGATGAAAACACATTCTTTAAAAAAACATTCGATAACCTTTATCAGGTTGCATACCCTCTCATCAGGTTCTATACAGGAAGAAAATCTGGCTAAAAGCTTGAGTTAATGGAGTACAGAAGTTGGGCCGAGGAATGAAAAAATGGGGATGATAAGGGCAAGTGGCTGACTCAGTCGGTAGAACATGTGACTCTTGATTTCAGGGTCGTGAGTTCAAGCCCCACGTTGGGTGTAGAGTTTACTTAAAAAAAAATAAATAAATAAGGAAAAAAAGAAAAAGAAAATGGGGATAATAGTAAAACCAGGTTCCTAACCAGGAAGGCCGTAAGAAATCGCAAGGATATAAAACAGCCACTGAAGGATACAAATTTGAGCAGTAGCTAAAGGTAGAGAAATCCAGGCCTTGTACAGTCGTGGTTTCTAGGAGTCCACAGTTTCTAGAAGGTTGCCTGTTATCTTCTTTTCTGTTTAAATTCCCAGTTATGCAATCTTATTTCCTTAGCTCTTCACAGTAGAATCACTTTATCACTTCCAAAAGAAATTTCATCCTACACGAGGCAGAGGACGTTAGGACAGAGAAACAACTAAACAATAATCCCGTACAAGGCAGGGCATGATCATGAGGATGCAGCACTTGGCACGTCCAGCTGACTTACGCAGTGAGGCACTAGGGACCGGCTACAAGTCAGAGAGCCTGTGGGGAGACAGGCTGCTATTTCCTAGAAACTACGAAGAGCATGCAGGGCTTTTTCACTGCGTGGCTCAGCTGTGCCGGGCAACTCCTAGCAGACCTGCAGGTGCCAATGAGCTTCTGTGGCCCGGGCTTGCCTGTGATCGCCGTGGCCACGCTCATTCTGCCCTCCGGACAGGCCCGCTGGCAGCCGACCTAAGGCCGCACGCCCGAAGCTGGAATTCGTAGCTCTGCGCGAGGTGCGGCTTTCTCACACGGGACGACAGCAAGCGAGGCGGCCGCAGACCCTCACGCCTCCCACGCCCACGGCGGCCGAGGCGCGCTGACACGCGGGGCACGCTCCCAGTTCAACCACAGGAGCTCGTGTCACTCGAGACTGTCGAAGCGAATTAGTAGAACTCACCATTTTGTCACCCAAAGGGTTTGCCTGCTACTTCTTGTTTTTATCTCAATTAATTTTGTGTCTGCCGGACTAACACGAATTACCACTTCCATGTCTTGCACTTTTGATTTAAAAATAAAGCTAATTTGGGAGGTGTTTAAAGCTTTATTAATATTTATACGGCCATTAGCGGTGGCGATGAGGTTAGCAAGCTTCTTTTTAAAATTAGAAATTCTCCTTCCAATATGGCCTCTTGGCCCCAACTCCGACCACATCATTTTTAACATTTTTCTTAGGGCACAAAGCAGAATTTCACTGAAGGTCATAGGAAAGTTGGTTTTGGTTTTCCCACCATTTATCTTGCCCATTCTGCTCAGTGAGTCAGATTCGCAAAATACATTTCTTTCTCTGATTTCCTTCAGAAATCCAGAGGCAGCTCTTCTCCCCACAGAAGCGCAGGGGTGCCGGGTAACAGCCAAGCACTACTCTGCACCAGCTGTTTCGCGCCCCCTCCAGGCTGAAAGTAGACTGGGCAAGCGAAAAAAGAAGGGCCCCAGTACTCCAACCCGATACTGAAACACTGACGAAGGGATCATTCCCCAACAGAAAGGATACAAAGGGTGTGACCCATTCCAAATGTGGCCTATGACTCCGTATACTCGGCTGCCAGTTCCGTGACCTCCAAAACAAACAAACAAACAAACAAAACCAATGCTTTTAGCATTTTAGGGCAACAGCAGAAAACTCAGCAGGAGATGTGACCATCTACTGGGAGTAACAAGTGCTGCCCAAGAATTACAACGGGACAGATAAAAGTAATTGGACTGTGTTGAGAGAAACAAACTTTGAGGAAAAGCCAGCACTGCAGCAGTTTTATAAGGGTATGAAGCTATACGGCACCTTTCTTCAATTCTTATCCCAACTCTTCCACTTCCTAGACGTGTGATCTCAGGCCCGGGATCTGGGCACTCTGTCTTAACTTCCTCATTTGGAGAGTGGGGATAATATGACCACTGCCCATGGAAGTTTCGTGAGTACCGAAGAGTTAATGGAAGAGAACATTCAGCACGGTGCCAACACCCATTCAGTGCATCCTAAACACTTGCTGAATGGTAACGTTTGGACAAGCGAAGTCAAACATTAAAGTGAGTAGCAAATAAGAGACAATCCACCTTAAAATGACAGTACCTGTAAGCTATTTCTACAGACAACTATAGAACTAAACAAAATGGAGAAGTGCAGTTTGAAACACAGGAGTTTTAATGGTTTTCTCTCCTGCTTAAAAAAGGAGCAGGGGAGGTACACCTGGGTGGCTCAGTCCATTCCGGGGTCATGATCTTGGGGTTGCGGGATCTAGTCCTTTGGTGGGCTCTGAGCTCAGGGGGGAGTCTGCTGGAGATTCTCTCTCTTCTTCTGCCCCTCCCCCTGCTCATGCTCTCTCTCTCAAATAAGTCTTAAAAAAGGAGGGTATTTCAAGGGTAACTAAAACTACTTGATCTCTAAGGGCGACGTGGCTACTGTGTTTAATAATAACTGATTTGCCAATAATGCACATGTGTTAACCTGACATCTTCCAAGTATTGCTCAGAGCAGTGTTGGCCAGTAAGGTAGCCACTGGCTATACCCGGCTACTGAGCATGTGAAATGTGGCTGGTCCAAACTGGACTGTGCTGTGAGCGCAAAAACACATTGCATATCACAGTGCATGTCATTTTGCAAAGACTTCGAAAATGTAACATCTCATTAAGAATTGTTAACACTGGGCACCTCCGCCTCCGCCGCGGCTCGTGGTCGTCCCGCCATGGCACTGTCGCGGGGACTGCCCCGGGAGCTGGCCGAGGCCGTGGCCAGGGGCCGGGTGCTGGTGGTGGGTGCCGCCGGGTGGCATCAGCTGCGAGCTCCTCAAGAACCTTGTGTTCACCGGCTTCTCCCACATCGACCTGATTGATCTGGATACTATCGATGTGAGCAACCTCAACAGGCAGTTTTTGTTTCAAAAGAAACATGTTGGAAGATCAAAGGCCCAGGTTGCCAAAGAAAGTGTACTGCAGTTTTACCCAAAAGCTAATATCATAGCCTACCATGACAGCATCATGAACCCTGACTATAATGTGGAATTTTTTCGACAATTTATATTGGTTTTGAATGCTTTAGATAACAGAGCTGCCCGCAACCATGTTAATAGGATGTGTCTGGCAGCTGATGTTCCTCTTATTGAGAGTGGAACTGCTGGTTACCTTGGGCAAGTAACTACCATCAAAAAGGGTGTAACTGAGTGTTATGAATGTCATCCCAAACCTACCCAGAGAACTTTCCCTGGCTGTACAATTCGTAACACCCCTTCTGAACCTATTCATTGCTTCGTTTGGGCAAAGTATTTGTTCAACCAGTTGTTTGGGGAAGAAGATGCTGATCAAGAAGTATCCCCTGACAGAGCTGACCCTGAAGCTTCCTGGGAACCAATGGAAGCTGAAGCCAGAGCCAGAGCATCTAACGAAGATGGTGACATTAAACGTATTTCCACTAAGGAATGGGCTAAATCAACTGGGTATGATCCGGTTAAACTTTTTACGAAGCTTTTTAAAGATGATATCCGGTATCTGTTGACAATGGACAAACTGTGGCGGAAAAGGAAACCTCCGGTTCCGTTGGACTGGGCTGAAGTACAAAGTCAAGGAGAAGAAACCAATGCAACAGATCAACAAAATGAACTGCAGTTAGGTCTGAAAGACCAGCAAGTTCTAGATGTAAAGAGCTATGCATGTCTTTTTTCAAAGAGCATTGAGACTTTGAGAGTTCATTTAGCAGAAAAAGGGGATGGAGCTGAGCTCATATGGGACAAGGATGACCCATCTGCAGTGGATTTTGTCACCTCTGCTGCGAACCTCAGGATGCATATTTTCAGTATGAATATGAAGAGCAGATTTGATATAAAATCAATGGCAGGGAACATTATTCCTGCTATCGCTACTACTAATGCAGTGATTGCTGGGTTAATAGTATTGGAAGGATTGAAGATTTTATCAGGAAAAATAGACCAGTGTAGAACAATTTTTTTGAATAAACAACCAAACCCAAGAAAGAAGCTTCTTGTGCCTTGTGCACTGGATCGTCCTAACCCTAATTGTTACGTATGTGCCAGCAAGCCAGAGGTGACTGTTCGGCTGAATGTCCACAGAGTGACTGTTCTCACATTACAGGATAAGATAGTGAAAGAAAAATTTGCTATGGTAGCACCAGATGTCCAAATTGAAGATGGGAAAGGAACAATCCTAATATCTTCAGAAGAGGGAGAGACAGAAGCTAATAATCACAAAAAGCTGTCAGAATTTGGAATTAGAAATGGCAGCCGGCTTCAAGCAGATGACTTCCTTCAGGACCACACTTTATTGATCAACATCCTTCATAGTGAGAACCTAGGGAAGGATGTTGAATTTGAAGTTGTTGGTGATGCCCCAGAAAAAGAGAGGCCCAAACAAGCTGAAGATGCTGCCAAAAGCATAACCAATGGCAGTGACGATGGAGCTCAGCCTTCCACATCACTGCACAAGAGCAAGATGATGTGTTCATAGTTGATTCAGATGAAGAAGGTCCTTCAAATAATGCTGACATCAGTGAAGAAGAGAGAAGTCGCAAGAGGAAATTAGATGAGAAAGAGAATGTCAGTGCAAAGAGGTCCCGCACAGAACAGACGGAAGAGCTTGATGATGTTATAGCATTAGATTGAACAGAAATGCTTTTTTTTTTTTTAAAGATTTTATTTATTTATTTGACAGAGAGAGACACTGCGAAAGAGGGAACACAAGCAGAAGGAGTGGGAGAGGGAGAAGCAGGCCTCCCGTGGAGCAGGGAGCCCGATGTGGGACTCGATCCCAGGACCCTGGGATCATGACCTGAGCTGAAGGTAGACACTTAACCATCTGAGCCACCCAGGCACCCCGAACAGAAATGCTTCTAAACAGAACCCTCTTACTGGGCAGAACCAGGTTATTTGTTATGTTCTTTGTTCCAAAGGGAAAAAATTGACACCAGTGACTTGAAGATGATTCTGCTCCCTTTGAAAGCAAGCATTCATTTTGCTAGAACAATTAGAAACACTGCGGTATGCTGTATTGAAAGTAGGAATATAGTTTTAAAGCCCTTTGAACAAAGTGTGTGCATAACCAGTCATGAGATGAAACAACACGATGCATGTTGCCTTTTTAATGTAAATACCCTTAGGTATCATTTAACAGTTTTAAAATATTGTCGTTTCGTAAAGTTGATACCTGGTTATAAATATTATGCCTTTATTTTTGGTTAGAAGAAGAATTATTTTTAGCCTAGATCTAACCATTTTCATACTCTTAACTGACTGAAACAGATTCAAAGAAGTATCAAGTGCTATGCATTGAAATGTGTTTTTAAATGTTAACTGGCACTATGTATATTAATGTAAAACAATGTTAATTTACTCAAGTTTTTAGCTTGTACTGCCTGGTATGTCTGTGTAAGAAGCCAGTTTTTGTCTATTGTTACGGTTTCAGGTTATTTATATTTGATGTTTTGTAGAACTCAAATACGACTATACTGTACTTATGGACCAAATAAATGGCATCTGCATAAAAAAAAAAGAATTGTTAACACTGATTACTTGCAGAAATTATAATGTTTGGAAGTACTGAGCTAACTAAAATGGAATACTAAAATGTCACCTATTCTCTTTTATTTATTTTAATGTGGCTACTAGAAAATTTAAACTACTTATATGACTCACATTTGTGGTCCACATCTATTTTTGGACCATGCTGGCTTAGATCAAGAAAAAGAAGCCATGCTGTTCTTGTTATTACAACTTCTAACCATCAGTTATTGAGTACTTATTCTGCTACATGTTTTAAAACATTATTTCTAAATATCACAATAGCTCTGTGTAATAAACTGTTTCCTCTCTTTTTATGGATGAGGAGAAGGTTTCAGAGCGTATACTGCCTCAAATCACAAAGCTAGTAGTGTTCAGAGCAGGAATGAATCCACATCTCTCTGATTCCAAAGCCTGGGAGCTCTCTCCTGTACCAGAGGATGTGTGGAATTAGAGGCACATCAGGGGAAAGGGGGCCTTCCAGGAGCAAAAGGGAGCCCAGCCCTTCCCCAGCAGGGCACCTTGCAGGATGTGTAAACCCTCTAGTCTTATAAGTGCACAGACTTTCAGAGAGTTTAGAGACAACTTGGGTAGAGCTTTATCTCCCAGGAACAGAGCCACTCTTGGTTCCATTTTACCTAAGCAGAAGCCTCCATACGTTAACAGAAAAATTAGGAAAAGAATTCACAGGCAACACAGCGCACACTTTAAAAGTAAATTTTAAAGTGGAAAATATGCACAAAGACGTTATTTGTCATGTCATCATAAAAAATTCAATAGGGGGCTAATTAAAAAGTGATAATTTTGATACCTAGTTAACAGGAGAGAATGCTTAGATGTTACAGGACATAAAAATTGGAATATGGCATCATGCACACCCTTTATTATAACTCTGTTAAAGGACCTCTATGTATGTGAAAAACTGACTGGAACACTTTCATTGATAATAGCTTCCTATTAGGGCAATTCTCAAATGGTGGAGAGGCAGTTTTATCCCCAGGGGACAGGTGGCAAATTGGGAGGTGTTTTCAGTTTTTCAGTTTTCAAAGCTCAGGGGGTGCTACAGGTCTGCCTCTAAACACCCTACAATATCCAAGATGACCCCCCAAAGAACGGCTTCTCCAGCCACAAATGTCAATAGCGCAGAGACTGTAAAATCCCGTGTTAGGATAATGGGATTATAAATTTGTTTCTATTCTACTTTCCATATTTTTATAATGTTTTGTTTTACAATATAAATGCAAAAAATTACTGAAAAAGAGTAGCACAGAAACGAAACCATAATCGCCAACAGAGATGGTTATGATAAACATGGGTGATGGTTACGGGATGTTGAAGTCAGATCTACTAAAGATATTCCTTTTAAATATTTTAGATTTACTGAAAACTACAACCAAAAAGAATGTATGTAAATTACTTATAGATTAAAATTTGATCACGTTTGCTCAATCACTACTTGCAGTCGGAATGATTGATTCAACATCTAACAGGAAATTGGCACTCTTTCCTCTGTTGGGATAGCATTTGCTAAACATCAAAATATTTTTCTCACTCCTCTGAGGAAATAGTATTTCATGGGTGTTATTGTTACTAAGATTTGAAAATATATGCTATTTACACTGCATTTTAGGAAGAGATGAGAAGAGAGATTTTTCCTGACAATTTTCTCCGGTATTTGCATCACTGCAGTGAAAAATAGAAGCATAAAACGTACACTTGTGTAACAGCTGTTTAAAAAGTACGTGTTACTTGTGAACTAAACTACGTGTACTAACAGATGATCTGATTAGAGATTTCACAAAAGTAGGGATATACGTCTTGCTTGCAGGCATGAGAGAGTGCATCTGCAAGCTGTTTATGTACTCACCTTTTTCCTAGTTCATTTACATCAAAATGGAGATTTTAAAATAAAAAGCTACCACGTTAATACCTATTTAAATACATTTACTGATGCTAGGAAGGTCTAATCACGGTGTATCCAATGTTTATGCCACAGCATTTGACCACAGAAAACTCAAGTGTTTTTACTTAATATGCAGAGCAATGGACAATTCAGTGTTTTCCTGGAGCAATAACCACGGCCTCTGTCATCTCCAGCAAACTGCACATGGTCTGCCCTACGGTAGAAGTAAGTACTACGTGAATAAATGAACATTTATAAAATCACTCCCTGTGCCAGCCAGGGTTGTGTCAGATCTTCTCACAGAAGTCACCCATACTTTAGTTCCCTTTCTGAAGTGTCCCTCATACAGTCACCACCAAAACTCACCTCTATGCCCTCAGAGCAGGTGCCACGTACCACCACCGTAGTACTTAGTCATTCGCGGGTGACTTTTATATCTATGTCTTCCCCTAAAGTGTAAGGGCCATGTCTTGACACTGGTCTCTGATGTTATCGTCAATACAGGCCTAGAGGATAAGGAAACGATGGCTCCGAGAACTTGCCTACCATCCCCCCAGTTAAAGAGCAGTAGACTTAAGACCTGAACCAAGGACATCTCACTCCATACTATCTTCTTGCCATTTTATCAAACTCTAGCGAAAACAAGAGCAGAGGTAGACTCTGCGAAGAGAAATTTATGAAGTAAAACAAAATAAGAAGGTTTAGATGTTCAGGATCTAGAGATCAGATGCAACTAGTGGATTCTATGGCATTGACACTGACACTGAGAAACAGAAAATACAATTCAATAAAATGATACAGACAATTCCACGTACGTCCAAAATAGTCTCTAGAAAGTCAATTCTTCCCCACATTTAAGGAAAATCAGCCATTCCCATTTGGGCCATTCTAAGTGAACTTCATGAGGAGACAGATTATGTCTTTTGTCTGTTTCTGTATCTCGAATTCATAACTTGTTGGAAGAATGAATGACTACACAACATTGGTCCCAGTTCTATAGAGTGACTTGAACAGGTAGGCCAGGTAAGATAAATCCTATAATAGGCAGCAAACTGTCAGACGAGGGCATTAGCCTAAACAAAGCAGACAAGAGATCCTGAGGTATATTTATCTTAATTGCAATTTCCCAAGGACAAAAGATGGAAATGTTTATCAGGACCGTGCCAGCTCATTGTTACGACATCCTGGACAGGCTCTTCTTAAGGCTGATGTGTTAATACTGATACTGCTGGAGACAGTAATTAGTTAAATGGGGTCCTGGAGCTACACCCCCTGGTTTCTAGCTCCGCTCTGCCACTTCCTAGCTGTGTGACTTCAGGTAACTTACCACCCTCATCTGTAAAGGCAGGCCAGTAATGGTGCTCACCTCATCTTTTTGTTAAATTAAATGCAAGCCAAGTAAAGCAGTCAGAACACTACCTAGCACAATATACAGTCTTAATACATATTTGCTATAATTACTATTGTTGTTGTCATGGTTGTTTCCAAAATGCTGTATTAATATATAATTTATTTTAAAGAATCATGGGCTTCTGTGAGATAACATGACATTCACAAAATTACTGAAAGTAAAAAAAAAAAAAATTAAGTTCTCTGAGTTTGGATGAATCTAGTAATTTGGGAAATTTCTATTAATTCAGAATTAATCAGGAAAAGCCAAAAATAGATGGGGGTAGTAATAACAATAGTAATAGTAATTCTCCCTCTAAAAACATAATTGTATGATTACATACGTATATGTGTGTTAAAAAAACTATCTGTAATATACCAATAAACGTTTTAATCATAAAAAATGATTGGCAGCTTGTAGAAGATAGAGCTTGAACATTTCAAATTTGCAAACAAGAATTGCAAATCATTCACAGAAGATTCCAAGTTGACAAGTGAGCTCAGGCAGGGTAAATAACAGTTACAGTTTAGTCTCAATCAGATTTGTTTCTTTTCAAATGCATACTCTGTTTTCAAAACCAGACCCAAGCTGCAGCGCTCAAAGTGAGAAACCTGGAAATCTTATGGGCCTCTGCGCTTGTTTGGTGCGCCAGCATTCAGAACCTCGTGCTGAACTGTGCAGGGGAAAGTGGCAGCTGATGAGAAGAGCTACACATTGCCTACGGTAATATTAAAGAGATCCCCCTCCAAGAATGCCCCTGACCCCTCTCATCTTTGCCAGGGCATTTGAACGGACTCTGAGCCAGTTTTCGTCCTAATACTATAGGTTGCAGGATACATCTTTTTATTTATTTTTATTTTATTATCTTCTTTTTGATTTTTTTAGGACACATCTTTTTAAAGCATACTGCAGACGCGATAGGCTGGCTAGGAGCAGTCTGGTCACTAGCACAACGGTTCCCCATCATCAGTTCTACCATCTGTGCTCTGAGTTCTCGCCACACATGGGCTTAAACAGACTTTGAACTGGCCAAGGTCACTGCGCAGCCAGCCTCCACAGATGGGGACAGTGTGAAAAACCTAATTGCAGCTGTGGACAAACACAAACAAGGACACACATGGTTGACAACACTCCTGTCTAGACATGATAGTGGCTCAGTGTCACCGAGTACAAAAAACAAGGACATGGTTTCAAGGTAACTATCTCTCAGGGATAGTTACAATCATTAAGGAAATGCTATTGTCATGAGGTCTAAATTTCTCCACAGTGATTTTTAAGTATCAATAAAAAGCGATAATAGAGAAGCAGTATTTCCTATCATACATACATTTTCTCCAGAAAATTTCTCTATAGAATTTCTCCGGAAAAGAATGCCTTTCTTCAGCAAAAAAGATAGGGCTTGGCAATCAGTACAGCTCCATAACTCACGTGAAGAAAAGTCACAAATGTCACCAGCACTTAGCATAAAAGATACTGAGGTAATGAATGAAATAAAAGCATCCTCTTTTCTCTTATTTATTTCATCCCGTATCGGGATTTCTGTTTCGCACTTGTTTTCTAAAATGAATTACTTCATCAGAAATGTTACTCACGGTGGCTTTGACGACATTTATTGGGTACAAATACCTTCCATTCCATGCTCCCAAGAAACTCAGCAAAATGGAATCACACACTGAAGTTGGTATCCTAGATTTTCCCCCTTGAAATGCAGAGCGCCCCAGAGAATCTGGATTGTCAGTGTCTTTTCTAGATACTCAAGTCTGGTCACTTAGGTTTAATGCCAAACTGGATGTGCGTTACTTTTTGAAAAGTTGTTAAATTTAAAATAAGTTATCAAGCCAGTGCTATTTCAAAAGACTGTTGATAAAAAAGAACCTTTAACTGTAACCATCCTGAACAGACAGTTGATTATAGAAAGACATGTCAGTGCACATATGGCAGCCGGGTAAATTATGCACATCTGGATTACTTTTGGCAAGAAACACAGCTAAGTGTCTAAAGCCAAGTTTAGCAATCTGTCACTAACAATATGTACATTTATTTTAAAATGTCAAGGGCTCAAAGTCATATTTTCTATTTCTTCATAAACTTTCCAGCTCTTCGTAAGACAGCAAACAGGTGACAAAATGCATTGCCCAAACTGCCAAAGGCTGTATAAATAAGGGGTAATTTTGAACTTCTCACCACATATACGAGAAGACTTAAACACTGAAGGAAACTCCCGTGTTGGTGTGATGTACTAAATCTAAAGCTCAAGTAAAAGTGTTAACATTTTACTTCAGAAGATGGCTGAAAAATGCTTTCATATAAAAATATGGCAACCCCTACATGGAATCAACAATGTCACATCCTGGGTAAAGCAAACGGGAATAGTCTGATGGTGTCAGTATAAGTATATATAAGTAGATGAAAGGAAAAGACCAACGACTCTGTGATCCTCCCAGATTAAATTTCCTTTTTCCTACTGCCAATTACTGACATCATTTAAACCCTAAAGAAACATTTTTCCACCTTCTTGTCCCCCTTGATTAAAAGAAAAGCCAAGAGACATGAAGGTGGCTCAAACTAGCAGGAACAAGAAACCTTACAACTGGCTGGCTGAATATCAGCCAGGTGGGAATGT
The DNA here is from genome assembly GCF_011800145.1 of Mirounga leonina. NCBI lineage: Eukaryota > Metazoa > Chordata > Mammalia > Carnivora > Phocidae > Mirounga > Mirounga leonina. Next base: position 3,487,267 of record NW_023270971.1, read on the forward strand.
AGCACTCACTGCCTGTAAGCACAGAACTCATCTCGACTCCTGGGCCTCTCACGAGTTACTCTAACATTCCAGCTTCTTAAGAGCTTCAGTAGGAATGCCAAGATACATCCCGGAGACTGGGTGGGGCCTCATCATTCCAGGTGTTGCCTTCCAGTCTCCTTTGCTCTGGCAGCAGAGAAAAACCAGAGTGGAACTATTTTATTCCTAAGGTGCTAATTTGAATATTCACACCATGTCAGCCTCTCTTCCAGCTCACTAATTTGGCAATTTTACTGTTGATTAGGATCTTTACTACATGCCCAATCTCCATGTGAAAAAAAAAAAATCCTATGTCTGTAAATTGTATAAATATTGGTATTCAGACACCAGGTCGACTGCTCACAATCTGAGCCTCATCTATGGACTGAGGATGATGACGGCACCTACCTCACTGTGTGGTTGTGAAATGTTTGCTAAGATCATTATTATTCCTTTTCTCCTCCTTAACATGACGGACTAGGAGTAACACAGTTCATAAACCACAGATTGCCCAAAAAGTGCTGTGAATTCAACAAAGTTTAAAAACAACTGAGAAGAAGGGGAGAATAAAAAAGAAAGTAAGGATCAAAATAGGAAATGACATTCTGTCAACTTCTAATTTGTATTTACTTTTGTAAAGTTTGATGCATAAGAGCACTGAAATCTGTATGAGCTTAAATGTCCTTCCCCAACCAGACAGATAAGACAAATTGCTATGGTGTTAAGGCACAAGTTTTCAGAGCTGTTAGTTTCTACCACTCACCAATTCAAGGGGATTTTAATTTAATGGTCTTAGAGGTACAGAGTAAAATATACCTGTTTTCTTCTTCATTGTGATCTTCTCTATTTGACTGTATAGCTTTATTTTAAAATTATGCCTGGTACAATAACTCTCAAATGAAAGTTATGTATAAGCAGATAAAAGGTAAAAAGAATTTTAAATTAACCTGAGTCCATTTGCCCATATTCACCATCCAATGTCCCAATGGTAGCAATCCTCACAAAGTCTCCATGTTTTTAGTCTCTTATTCCTTACATCCCTGGGGGTTTTTGTCCTCGTGGGACACAAAAGGTCTAGAAACAGAAATTCAGCGCATCAGAGAAGTGGAACTTTAAGTACCAGAAGATTCCAAGATCTACCAAGCTGAAGAGAAACACTGACAAAAACCCAATGCAAACCTGACAGAATGATTCTTAGCACTGAAAACAGAAGGACAAGAAAAGCCATGGCTTGCCAAACTACCTTTTTGCTTTAAATAATTCAAGTCTTCTGGCCCAGAGAAGCTCTTAATTTAGATGGCAAAAATCAATATTGGCTCATGATCTTTGCCAAGTTAGGGAGAATAAATACAAGGAATTCTTCCAACCCTAGGATTCTGTTACTGTCACCAGCCAAATAAGGAACTTGAAGAAACTGATGTGTTCTTCCCCAAGCAGACATAAAGCTTCTTCATATGGACTTATATGAAGTTTTAGCTAACACTGTTTTTTTTAAAATATAGTTGGCATAAAATGTTACATTAGTTTAAGGTGTACAACAAAGCGATCCCACAAATCTATACATTATGCTATGCTCATCAGAAGTATAGCTACCATCTATCACCATATAATGTTATTCTAATGCCACTGACTATATTCCCTATGCTGTATCTTTTATCGCCATGACTTACTCCTTCCATAACTAGAAGCCTGTATCTCCCACTCCCCTCCACCCATTTTTGTCCATCCTCCCCCCACCTCTCCTGGCAACCCTCAGTTTGTCCTCTGTATTTATGGGTCTGTCTCTGCTTTTTATTTTTATAGACTGAATGTATAAGAGAAATCACACTATTTGTCTCTTTGACTTATTTCACTTATCATAATAATCCATCCATGTTCACAAATGGCAAGATCTCATTCTTTTTAATATTCCAGTGTATGTGTGTGTACACAGACACCTCATCTTCTTTATCCCTTCATCTATCAATGGACACTTGGGTTGCTTCCATAACTTGGTTACTGTAAATAATACTGCAATAAACAGAGGGGTGCATATGTTTTTTCAAATTTAATACTATTTTTCTGGAGTCTTCTATAATGGTCATTTAAGATCTTATTCACAAGACAGCCAAAATCAAAAACAAAAAACAGAAGTTAAAACAAAACAGTGCTTCAGTTAAATATATAAATATATTTACTTTTAAAGAAACTACAATATATTTTATGTGTGGCTTTAAAGCCATAATTATTTAGCCTTGTATTTAAATTATAAGCTTAAGGCCAGGTAAAAATTTCATTACCATATACAATGTGGTAAAATGAAACCTATGGCCCCAGGTAAGAGTATGAGATCTAGAATCAGACAGCCATGGATTTCTATACTGACTTTGCAGTCTGTCTTTTAATATATTAGCTTTCTGATATCTATCCACAAAAAATAATGTATCTGGATAAGTATATGTAGCACTTACACACAGACCACTTCATGGGTATGAGGATTAAATGAACACCTAACATAGTCCCTGGCAGATACTCAATAGCAAAGTAAGAAATTAGGGTGGTATATAAGGTAATGGGATAAAAAGTTACTGATGCAGTTCATAAAATATATTAAGATTAAAGGTTTTGTGGTAAGATAGAATTAAACCATACTGAAAAAAAAAATCTTGTAAAAATCATCTTCCTGAGGCCAAAACGTTACATTTTTAGTTGACATCTTTGTTAAAAGGTAGTAAGTTCTAGTATATCCTCGAGGTATATAACTGCAACACTTAAGAGATGAAACTGAATGAACTAATAAAATTCTTAATGTTAATTGGGTCCACTGTAGGGTGGTCTTTTGTAAATTCTCCAGACTATGAACAAAAACATCCACGGAGGCAGACATCACCTACTACTCTGCTCACGAAGAGGCCAACCATTGGGCCACGTCCGTGCCATGTAATACATGTCCTGGCAAGACTTCCACTCAGCACAATCTCCCTTGCTCTTACGGGTGTTTCAAAGTAATCCCAAAGATAATTTGGTTATGCTTCATCATGAAAAATACAGACTCAATAGGGAGAAATAAACTTCTCTTAATTTATCGTCAATTCCTGGAAGCAATCTCATTCTTGATCTCCTAAAGCACTTTTCTTTTGACTGCTGTGGATTCAGTGACCCCTTACACTTGGCTTTCTATGATGTGTGCATTTGCCTCACCTCTTTGATGATGTTTTAATCACTTTTCTATCTCCCTAGCTGCTCAATAAATATTTTAATGAATCAAAAAAAATTTTACCGTCAATTCATTTCTTTGAGCTCTTCAAATGCTGGACTTCTTTTGAGTGGAATGCCAAGCCCGGTTTGAGAAACTGGGCTGTTTAAGGAGGTCTGCTGCTGGAAGAAAGAATGTGGTAGGACTATCTTCAAACAACACAGAACATGTGGCTGCAAAAAAGCAACTTAAAAATTGCCCAAAGAGAAATTCACCCTGATAGACAGTTCATTGAGCTTTTCAAAGGTCCATCACTGTTGAGAGCCCAGAGTGGTAGCTGTGGACTCCATGGAAGAATTCCTCAGAAAAAACATCCTCAGAAACCGAGTCCATGTAGACTCACCGCAAAGCAACCCACCTTTCAAACAACAAGGCATAAAGTACTAAAAAGGTCTGAACGAATTTAGTGTCCTATGTTAGACATTCTGTGGGGAAAACGCACTGTTCCAAGGGAAAAAATGTTCAAACTTTTACACTAAGTGTTTCTGTGGGGTTCTCATTACTTAATTAACATGCATAAATAAAGACTTGGGTCTATAAAAAAACAACTGATAAAACCATTAGACTTAATAGTGTGTAAGTACCTTCAGACTTATCCAGCATTCTGTTTTAAATTGTCAACCTCGATCAACGTAAGCTGTCTTCTGTTACTTGACAAAGTTTTGAGGTTTTTACCCCACGGCAAGGGGGCGGGGGGAGACTGTGTAGAGGGGGCCTATCATGACCTCAGATTTTTAACTACATTTCAAAGAATACTTTACAATGCATTTGTGAACATTTTGGTGGATTCTGGAATCTGAGAAACCATTCCTTTCAAAAGATGTAATTAATAAAGCATTATGGGAAAAACACATGACTTTCTTGAATTATGTGTCTTTCTTGAATTATGTTAATTTGATTACAATGAATCTAAATTCTAAACTAATTATTTCTTTCAAACAATAGAATTTACCATATTTAAAAGGCCTGCCCACATAATATTCTTTTGAATTTAATTTTATTTGTCCATTATTTATATGCCCTCTTAAGGTTAATATTATGAGGGGAGAAGAAAAAAAAGCAAACACAGTGAGTTATTCCTCATGCCCAAATTGTTGATTTTTTTTCTCTTGATGCTGAACCCAATTTGCTCCTAAGCATGAATGTGTCACATTCAACTCAAAATCCTCAAAACAGCTTTTGCTTAGGATATATACAGTGCTCACTCTATAGGCTGATTTGAGTAACAGTAACATTTACAAAATAGGAGGAACCAGGCAGAAGTGGCTGCACCCCCTCTATGTAACTCACTGCCAATGCAGTAAGAAAAACTTGAACATACACAGATCCTTCAAATCACCAAACGACATATGCTAAGAGCTCAATAACTCTCCTTCAGGAATGAGTTTTATTTTAAACTTCTATTTAAACTTCTATTTAGGTATACAGCTGACCCTTGAACAATACAGATTTGAAGTGTATAGGTCCATTTGTACATGGATTATTTTTGATAAAAACAGTGAAGTACTGTAAATGTATTTCCTCGTATGATTTTCTTAATAACATCTTCTTTTCCCTAGCTTACTTTATTGTAAGAAGCAGTATATAAAAATATGTGCATTAATCAAATGTTGATGTTATTGGGAAGGCTTCTAGTCAACAGTAGGCTATTAAGTGTTTGGGGGAATCAAAAGTTATAAGCAGATTCTCAACAACAGGGGAGTGGGGGCTTCTAACCACTGGGTAGTTCAAGGGTCAACTGTCCAGAAGAAAGCATTACTAGTACCCCATAAATTAGTTTTAAGACCACTGGCCCATTGAAATATTCAATCCCTCCCTTCCTCACATGAGTAGGTAAAACAAGCTTCCTCCAAAATTACTGATCTCCCTAAGACTGGTAAAACGACTGTACTCTCTAAAATAAGGCTGGGTGCACATTTCCTAAACAATTAGGATGAGCATCATTTTCAACTACCAAAAATTCTTTGCTAAATGTAAAATATTAAGTCATAAGAAGAATGATTATATGTAAGCTCACTATCAGAGTGAACCCTGATATCAGCATGAAAATCAGCTTAACATAATTTTAAACTGTTATTGTAATTAAGTGCTACTGTAAATTAAACTGACAAAGGAACAAGTGATTTTTAAATGAATTGCTTTCAATACCTTATTTAATATAAAAGATCAGTAGTTTATGGATTTCATTAAAATATCAAACTTAGTGCTTTTAATAAAGTAAATGAAAAGATGAACAGCAAGCGATATTTCAAAAATTCACAATTCTACATTATAATTTATATAAACATGTAAAATGATCAGGATAAAGTCAGATGCTAGAATATTCATGTACAAATTAATGCCTATATTATAGTATTATTTTTAGTTCCTGGAAATAAGTTGGCTTTTTGTCATCTCATCACTTCGCTATGATTTCACTCGATAATTATGCATTGAAGTTTGTTACTCAAAGCATCCATTGTTGAACAGAACCAAAACCATCCAACCCAATAACCACAGAATAAAGCACTGAAAGAAAATCAAATATAACCATGGATCTTAAAAGGAAACCAAGCAACAAGCAAATAGGTGCCAACATTAAGTGCTAATGCAAAATTCTACTGCCTGACAAGTGTTCTTTTCACTTGCAAACCTACAAAATAACACTTTCTGAAACTCATTTTGAATATCCCCTTCCTTTTATTTTTAAATGTAGGAAAATCATAAAATGTTGATGAGGGAGGAAAAAAAATTTAAATCTCTTCTAGATTTCTAAATGAATTAGAACAACTGTGGGAAACTGGGCAAAGGGTATAGGCAGTGTTGTAAACTGTTAAAACACCAAAAATTCTAAGTGAAATCCATTTTAAGACATTGATTTATTTAAACCTTTGAGAAGCAACCTTCCTAGGAGCAACGAACAGGGCCTTGAATCAGGTACACTGGAATCACAACGTACTTCCCAGAAGGTATGCTCGTTTTCAATAAAATACAAGATACAGAAATTCTATAGTTGGGACAGGTTTAGGCACTCTTTACAACAGTACTATTCCTGAAGATTAAACATTTTTAAATATTTCGGAAAAGCAAGGTGGAAGGTTGAGAGGACCAGTGAAGGGAACAAAAGCCATGGGTACCAAACACATAATTCATTCAGGGCTGCTGGTTACAAGGGGCAGTCTACTCGTGAGGTGCTTAAGTTAAGCTTTTCATTTTTATGCGTAATTCTTCAAAGATGCCTTTGGGGGGGGTGGATAATTTCAGCCTACCAGTGATTTTTTTTAAGTAGGCATTTAGATATGGCTATAAAATTATTTTTGCTTGAATTATGTCCTCACCACCCCCAAGGAAAAAAACTAGAGGCCTGAAAGCTTTGTATTTTTTCCCCTTAACTTCACTTGAGATAGTCACAAAAACATGTTAAAACCAAGTATTGAACTATTAATTTCAAATAAATATTCATGTTCAAATAGTTCAAAATTCATAAAATATAAATATCAAACAGGGAGGAAAAAAAAAAAAAATCCTGAGACGTTTATCCACTGGAGCAAATCAGCTGAGCACTGGCGAAGCACCAGGTCCCTTACATGGCACACTGGAACAGCAAAGATGGAACTCTCTTTTCACTTATTGCAAGAAGATGGTGATGAGAAGCTTTTGAAATTTCAAGTTTATAAGCTGCTCTAGTCGGCTTGGGCTGCCATCACAAATTACCACAGACTAGATGGCTTAAACACAAATTTATTTCTCAGAGTTCTGGGGGAGGAAAAGTCCAAAATCAGGGTGGCACCACGCTCAGTTTCTGCTGAAGGCTGTCTTCCTGGCTTGCAGATGGCTACCTGCTTGCTGTGTCACACAGGGCTGTGGGGAGGGAGCGGGGGAGGGAGATGATCGCTCTTCCTCTTCTTAAAAGGTCACCAATTCTACTGGATTAGCACCCCACCCTTAGCCCCCTTGCTTAATCTTAATTACCTCATAAAATCCCCGTCGCCAAATACAGTCACATTAGGCATGAGGGCTTCAACATAGGAATTTTGAGGGAACACAATTCAGTCCCTAGCTTAAGTAAAAAAAAATACAGACCTGATGTCATTTATGAAAAGGTACGTATCATATAAAGTTTTGTGTTTAGTTAGTGGTTCTTTTGTGATTTCCACTTAGTCATGATTTCAAGTTTTTAAACAAAAAAAGGTGGTTAAAAGTATTAAGTCTTATTTGTTTCAAATAACTACTTCTATGGGTGCCCCATTAATGAGCCAGGGAGCAATTAGTTTGCATCACAAATAATCAACTTGAGAAAGAACAAACCAAAATAGTATCTGACAATCATTCTACGTGATGCATTTATGGTTCTGGAGAAGGAAGACATGATCCCCTCAACGGGTCTCAATTTTCCAGGACTTCTTAGTGTGAGCATCTCTGCTCCTGTGTGTGATTCTAATATTGAAAGCTGAGTGTTTCTTATTCAAACCGACCCCTGAATGCAAATCAACCACTGCATCTTGTGTACAATGGAAGAAACAGGGAAATGCTTCCATGTTGGATATAAAACCACTGTTACAAAAATCTGAAAAGATTTTCAGAGGAAATTTTGACACTTGAGGATTTTCTTTCAGGTGGACTTTAAAATTTGACCCCCATGAGGAGAGGAACAATATTCACTATATTGCGAAGCTACATTCTTTTGAAAAGACAGGTATGTCTACTCATTTGAAAGGAAAAAAAAAAAATCCTAAAAAGGGATAAAAATTATATTATGAAGCATCTCTTCTAATTGCAACTGCTGTTCCAGGTTGAGTATACAGGCTTCCACTGATACACTAAAGAAACACCGTCTACTCTTCTCCAAGCCCCCACGGTACTCCTCCTGTCAGCCCTCTGCTTCTGTTGGTCTCTGAACGCATGTGGCTTTTATACATTTAATGGTTTGAGAAGCTTCCTTCTTAGGCCCAATATGTAGAAGGGAAAAAAAATGTCATGTGCAAATACCATCTTTCAAATCTATGCAAATCTAGTCAAACCCTTTCATTAAATAGTATATTAAGAAAATAGGAGTTGCTGAACAATGGGGCATTTAAAAGACCTGGATTCCAAGTAATCTTACCATTTCATTTCTGACTCTGGATGAGCGGTCACCTTTCTTGAAAATAGGGGAAAAGCAAAAGGACCGATGAAGGCCCATATACCTTCAAAACTGCACATGAAAATCTCTGAAGGAAACAAAGGATATTGTGTAAGCCAACGTGGCATGCCTAAAAGTTAGGATTTCACATAGTGCATTTCTTTTTCTCAGTAGTTATGTTTGACAATAAGACTTAATTTATCGAGGAAGAAATAACCATGCTGTCTTTCTCCCGTCAAGAGAACAAATCAAAGAACTGCATTTCACGAGCAATGCCTTCCAATTAAGCAAGGAGGAGGAAAGAGGAAAGAGAAAGCTCGTGTTTTCCGCTGGGTGCCACCATGGTGACTTAAACAATTGAGAGTCCTGGAACAAGGGAGAACTCCTAATGCAATTGGAATGGATTCAATGGTACACTTTAATCTTTAAATAATTTTCTTGAATATTCTATGCTATGGGGATTGAGTACTCATTTGACTAACTTATTGTAGGGGTGGTTGTGCAAGAATTAAATGCACTCTGGATGAACACTGACGATGAGATAAATCTGGATATATTTAAATGTGACATAACATATTGCTGCTTCAGGTCAAAAGTTTTTCCACGAGAAAATATCTCCAATTACAGCTTAAAGCAAGGGGAAGATATATTTTCTCAGTATTTAGCAGCTTTTATAAAATCGTTTATAAATATTAACAGGTATATGGTGAACAATGGATCTCTGAGTTGCCAAACTTTCAGCTCAAAAAGTTCCTAATCATTGGTTACAGTTGTAATATCGGACTATCACCACTTAGAACTAGGAGTTCTGCACAATATCTAAGGATTTTTGATACTATTTAATAGGGGAGGGTTTTTTTTCTGTTTCAAAAGGCAACATCAACACTTTAGAAAAGGTGAATTACCCTGATGAGTTGTTCATTATCCAACAAAGATTTATTAACACACGCTACAGTTTAATGCAGTAGAGTGGGGGTTGTGGAAATTAATCATATAGACAACAAGATGACCGAGTGATCTATGTGGGGGTAGTAATCCCCACACTGTCAGTGTTTATCCAATGGCAGGGGGCCATTGGAACCAAGGGGCTGAGTCCCCTAGTCTCTGGGAGGAGTCCCATCTCAGAAGGAATCAGGAAGTCTTCCGGGAGGACCTCTGGAAATTTACCAACCCAGGAGTGAAGGGCACTGCAGGCCCTTAGAATACCCTTGTACCATGAGCCACAGTGAGTACACCTGGCACTCTCAGCTTGTGTGACCAAACCCACAAGAGGTCTATGAGGCCTTTCAGGACATCGTAATACTTGAGAATGGGAGCCGAGTCTCAGACTACAGATGGCTGCTGATAGAGTGACTGGGTGGGGTAAGACTATTCTTGGGCTCATCTAATCTTGGAGATCTGGAGACTCCCAGAGGGGTGGAGGAGTAGGATAGTTTCGGGGCCACCAGAGTGGTGTTGACTTTCTTTGGAAAAGATCCAGGGGCTGTAACTTAAAGTGGTCTCTTTTTTTTTTTTTTTTTGAGGAGAAAAGTCCACCAGGAAGTACCACCACCATGTCCACCCTTCCATCTCAATACCACTCGCATCCCCACCTCCCTGGGAGAGACTGTAAGAACACCATTGTTTTTTGCAGGAACCCTGCCTGCATGAGTTGGGGGGAGCCCCGACACTGCCATTTCCCCTAGAGCTCTGTCTGTGGCATTACTGCACTGTAAGCTGAGGGGCAGGGCTGGGTACTCTCTGGAGAACAAAGTGCTAATGCTCAGTAATTCTGCAAACACATGAAGACAACATTGCCTACCTGCCAAGGGTGTGGCACCATGTTCTGGCAAGGAGGACTGCAACTGATTTCACTCATCCAAGCAAATTTTTAGGGTGTAATGGGAGTTGAAAAACATCATCTGCAAAGCTGCTACAAGGACAAACATGATTTGAAAATGATTGGGTGGGAGAGGTCATGTTTATGAACCCTTCGTGAGGCAGTTTTATGGTTCAGATATTATTGATATGGCTAATGTCTGAGTGTATGTATACATAGATTTTAATAAAAACCACCATGAAATTTGAGAAACCACTTCACTGAAATTATAGAACAAATGTATCCTGGAAACTACGCTTGTGGCAAGGCTGAATTCATTCACTTTGGGTGAACGGAGAGGACACTCCTACCTTGTCTACTCACTATAGAATGTGAGAACGGCAGAAAAGAATGGGTTGTTTTAACCCTGTCGTCTTCACACTGCTTGGCAAACTATCAGAGATCAAAATATATCTGGAATAATCTTTGGTTTTACTTAACATTTTACCAGTCTCATAACTGTATTCACCATATCTATTACTCTTTTATAGTACTCCTTTCGATCTAATTTCCTTATGCTTTGCTGTAGTTTGGAACAATACTATTCAAAGTGTGATCTGAGGCCAAGACCAGTCCACAAATGAGGTAAGTACAGAAACTGAGGATACTGAGAAATATTTGAAGGAATTTAACACGGCTATGACTTCCAAATATCTGATCTGATCAGTGGTCTTATCTCGTTGAGCATATAGATGAAAAGTACTGGTCCATGTTGGATTGGGGGTGGAGGTGGGAATCAGTCCTTAACCACGAACATTTTGAATAGTATTGATTTAAAGCATCTGGCAAATGCATATAAAATATTTAAAAATTCCCTTCAGCTACTCACAGGCAAACTGCTGCAGAATTTATTAGATCAATACATTGTAACTTACACTCTTAGATATAAAGATGTCCTTGGCATTTAGAACATTCCAGTGGCCCCTATTTTCTTTGGAAGGTTTTCAGTAGGAGAATGGTCAGTACTAGTGGTGGTAACCATGGTTATGGAGAAAAGGGAAGGGGCCGATGGATCTTGGGGCAGACAGGCTGACAAATAATGGTACTCATCCCTGAGTGGCCTGAGGCTCAGGATATCACATATACACCTTATCATCTGGACACTTCACAGTAATCTGGGTCAAGCCTAATTAATACTTGGACACATGATCACTTTGGAAGTTACACACTTTTTAAAAAACAAAAAATCCTATAGCTCTTTAGTTCTAAAATTCCATAAATGCAAAGAGCTTCATCCTGCTCACAAGAGCTTTAGGGAGAGGTTTCATGATTTGAGAGGAGTGTTAAAGATGATTAGGCAATGAAGGGGCTATTACAGAAATGAAATTCATGCATGTATGTATTTTGTAGGAGCTCAAATGCACATTCATCAAATGTAAATTTCATCAAGCTTTCAGTTGAAGAGATTTCTTGAAGCGATGACTGTTGACCCTGACTCCAGTGCATTTTATGACCTCCCTAGACAGAATGGGGAAGCAAAGAATATTACCCCCCCCCGCACACATATTACTTATCATTAGTTAATCCTAACACTCTATGAAATATGTATGCTAATTGGCTGTAAAAATATACACTAGTCCCCTGAACTAGGAACAAAAGTCAGAATGACTTAAGTAAAAATAAGGCAAATGGTCTAATGATAAGTACAATGAATTTGGCCTAAATTTTCTGGGCTTTGGGTTTACTTTTTGCAAAAATTAGACTCAACAGAGGAAGACAATGACTTGAAAACAGTAGGACATAACAAAGATATAAGGGAGGGAAGAGAAATTTATATAGGCAAACTCAATATATTTTATAGCTGACTATATATTTTTTTAAGATTTTATTTATTTATTTGACAGAGAGAGACACAGCGAGAGAAGGAACACAAGCAGGGTGAGTGGGAGAGGGAGAAGCAGGCTTCCCGCGGAGCAGGGAGCCCGATGCGGGGCTCGATCCCAGGACCCCGGGATCATGACCTGAGCCAAAGGCAGACGCTTAATGACTGAGCCACCCAGGCGCCCCTATAGCTGACTATTTTTATAGTTTGAATACTGTTTTATAAACTTTTTATAGTTTTAAAACCGTTTTAATAAACTCTGTTCAAGGCTGCATGAAGAGATTATTTTCATTTTGAAATCGGGTAGGCAGAAGAAAGGTGTTTGAACTCTGACTCATACAACCTTTGATGGTACTGCTGACAACTGGAGGCTCCATCTCCATTTCTAAACTAAATCATGAATGTTATGCTACTTTAGCAATCCGTGGTCCCAGATCTCCTTAATAACAAAAACCAAAAGCACATTATGGTTGGATTCTTTGAATTCTCTACTTGCAGGAAGTAGCACCTCTGGTTTGGATAGTACAAGGAATGGCAGAGACACCGGGCCACGACTATTCCAGTCTGCTAAAACATCAACATGTGACTCGTTGCTGTTGGCATTTATCACATGTACAATGCCAACAATGGAAGAAGCCAGAAACACTGTTATTGCATCTACAGCCAACAGAAATGAAATTAAATGGCTCCAAATATATATATATTTTCTTAAGATTTTACTTATTTGACAGAGAGAGACACAGCGAGAGAGGGAACACAAGCAGGGGGTGCGGGAGAGGGAGAAGCAGGCTTCCCGCGGAGCAGGGAGCCCGATGTGGGGCTCGATCCCAGGACCCCGGGATCATGACCTGAGCAGACGCTTAACGACCGAGCCACCCAGGCGCCCCTAAATGGCTCCGAATATTAATAAGCATAATCATGACACTGTGGTTTGGATATCAGCTGATTGACTGTACAGCCACAGAAATATGATGCATCCTGGGCCACCATCCACTAAAATTTTCATGCTAATATGGCAAGATACACTGGCAACCAATATGGCCGTTTCCAGAAAGCATATGGAAAAGTGACAAAGAATGAGTAGAGATAATGGAGCAATACACAGGGAGACCAAATGAAGAAGACAATTCACTTTAAAACTGAGAAGTTGTCAGGACAGGAATGTAAATAAGTTAAGGCAAAAGAATGTGAAGGAAGTGGGATTGACTGAAGAGGATCTTACAGGGCTGTCAAAACTGGGCTAGGTACACACAACTAAGATGGCAGAAAATGTGGAGTAAAGAATTGTAACAATAAAACAGAAAAACAAAAATGAAAAACCAACCAAACAAAAAACCAGCAAACACCTGCAGGACTAAGCTAAATAAAATAGAAGATAGTGCACACACAGAACTTCAAGACAAAATAATGAAAAATAATCCGTTTTGGCCTTGAAAAGTAAGCGTCCTCCAGTCCTTGCCTTTACCTAGCATGAAAATGCTTTTCTCAGCCGACTCAGAGGTAGAGTGATCCTCTTGAAAACACTGCCACAAAAACCATTCCTGGTGAGAAAAACGGTGAGCGTTTTGGTTACTTTATGCTCACTGTGCACAGCACAATCTCACTGAACTTTAAGCTCCCTAGTAGTACGAAGGAAGCTTCCAGAAGGCAAGTGTGATTAGTTATTCACACAGGAGCCTAGCACAGTCCTTTTCAAATTGTATGTGCCTTACGAATGTTTGATGAATTAAATTGTTCTTAATTAGTCCTCTTTCCCAATCAGCCCTCAGAATCAAATAGTTTATTATGAAAAAAGAAGTCCAAATATTTATGAAGCTTATTTTGTAGCAGCAAATTCAGGATGGGACTAATGACCTGAACAGTGGGCAGCAGCAAAACATATGCTAAGAACAGAGGAGATCCTAAGGGTGGCTTTTCAGACAAAATTCAGTACTGCAGTATGACCCCATATGAATGATTACTTGAAATCAGTGTTAATGGGGCGCCTGGGTGGCTCAGATGGTGAAGTGTCTGCCTTTGGCTCAGGTCGTGATCCCAGGGCCCTGGGATGGAACCCCACACTGGGCTCCCTGTTCAGCAGGGAGCCTTCTCCCTCCACTGCTCCCCCTGCGTGAGCTTGCTCTCTCCCTCTGTGTCAAATAAGTAAAATCTTAAGAAGAAGAAGGAAGTTAGTGTTAAAATCTCAAAAAGCAGGTAATTTGGTAAGCCAAAGTAATGCTATTCAAAGTGTCATAAAGATAAACAGCCATTCTTCCAGTTTCAGCTCCAAGACCCCATCCAGGAAGCTGGCTCAGCCCACTATAGCCTGTAATGGTTTTTGCCAACTGAACCCAAAGCCCCATTAATGTGGCAAATTACAATATACCCCTGTGTCATCTATTAACTTTTCTTTAATCATGTTTTGTCTCTTCAATTAGACTGTAAGTTAATTAAGAATAGAGAACTTCTGACATTTCTTCTGTAGCCATCATATCTAATACCATGCAAAGGTGATTAAATAGTCGATAATAAATTTAGGTAATTTACCACACTAATAGGTTACTATTAATAGGGAGGAAAAATCACATAATCCTGCCAGTAATTATGAAAAAGCATTTGACAAATTTCCACATCCATTCATACTAAAATCCACTTCACAATAGAAAAGGACATCTTTTACAAGAATGCCCTTCATCCTTCACTGGATTTAAGGCATTTATCTAAATAAATGCATAAATAAATAAGCAGCCTGAGGCAAACATCATAACTAAATGAAAAATGCTTTAAAGCCACCTCTTTATAAGCCAGAAGGAGATAAGAAAATTTGTTGTCACCAAGTCCTCTTTAAAACTGTCCTGGAGGGGCACCTGGGTGACTCAGTGGTTGAGCGTCTGCCTTCGGCTCAGGTCACGATCCCAGGGTCCTGGGATCGAGCCCCGCATTGGGCCCCCTGCGCAGCCAGGAGCCTGCCTCTCCCTCTCCTGCTCCCCCTGCTTGTATTCCCCCTCTAGCTGTCTCTCTCTCTCTCTGTGTTAAATAAATAAAATCTTCAAAAAAAATAAAAATAAGAAAAAAATAAAATAAAACTGTCCTGGAGACCCAAGTCAGTGCAGGAAAATAACAAAAAGGAACAGAAATAAGAAACTTACTTGTTGATGAAACTAGTGCATGCAGAAAAACCACAGAATGTGCAGATAAGTCATCAGGACTAACAGCCTAGCAAGTTTGCCAGCTACAAAAATCAATATGCAAACATAAATTTCTTGTATTTAACAGCAACAGTTAGACAATATTAAATTATGCAAAAAGATTGGCAAAATGTAAAAGCCAGATAACGCCATATACTGACAAGGCTATGGACAGAAGGGCAATTTTACTTACTTTGGACAACTTCTTAGCATCCAATAAGGACATGTACTTGTGTATCTTGTAACTCTTCACATTCCTAGGTATATACTTTTGTGAAATAGTTGTGCGTATACACATGATACATTCAGGAAGGTTTATAGCAGTTTTTGTAATGTCCAAGTAACAAATAACAAATGGAAAATGTCCATCCACAGGAGAGAAACAGTGATCCGTCATGGACTATGACACAGTAATGAAGGAGTGAACTACAACCTCAGAGATGAACACAGATGAACTCAAGAAGATAAGCATGAAAAAACATAGAAAATTATAAAAGAATGCATTTAGTCTGGTTGTCAGTCATATAAAGTTTAAAACAGGCACCACTATGGATTATATAAAGCGATCCATATCCAAATGTCAGAAGTATAAAAAGGGAATAGGCAACAGAAAATTTAAGACAGTGATTACCTGTGGGTGGAGAGACAGGGGGACACGAGCAAATGAAAAGCACAGGTGCGCAAAGGCCCTGGTGGTGGTTTGTTCTTTGATGTGGGTGGTGAGGACACTGGGATTTGCTATACTATTCTTTAAAACTGCATGTGTATGTCCTATACAGCTTTTCATTTTTCATGTATTGCATAATAGGCAAAGGAAGAAAGAAGGATGCAGGGAAATGATAAACTCCTTCAAATGCTGCGATAAAAAGTCTACCGCGGGACCCTCCCTGATAGGAGGGTGTAACTCTGCAGGTCACATCCGCAACACACCTGTAAGAGGCTATAACAGGATAGCATACATAGACTCCTTCTGCTAAAACTGATGAGTCATTTGTCATAATGCAGATGGTTTATGGCTGAAAGGCAGGACCGAAACACTAGTATTTTCTTATTTGAAAAACAAGAGTTTCACTAGATTAAATTTCCTCTAAAATTTTTAAGTACTAGGTTGGAAAGCAGAGGAATCCACTTTCACATTTCTTCAATTATTTGCAATAAAACAAGGAAATGTATCAAACCACAGAGGAAATTTTTCTTCCACACTTTGGAAATCTGGAAGGTACTACTTTTATGTATGACCATCTACTGTAAATAGATTGAAATCCAAATTGTGCTATCGAGAAGTGAAAAAGCCAATTAAAGTGTCAACACTCCCAACACCAGCCAAACCACCTCTTGGCGAATGTGGATATAAATGTTTTCATAACCTATGTTTTTAAGGTCACTATTCAGATTCTATAGTTCTACTCATCTCTGTTTTTAGAGACTTTCTTTCTCAACTTCGGAAGGGCTGGAGATGGTTACTCAAACATGAGGGATAGTAGAGAAATTTTAAGTTTGGAAATCGGTCATGCTACAGAGCTCGGCTCACATCTACAAATGCAGTCAGGGAAGATGGAGTCAGAGGAGGATGAGGAAAACAGAGATCCAGAGACTGTCTGCAGAGCATCTGTTCCAGCAACCCAGTTGTGGGCCTTCTCCTGGACCAGCAAACTTCCATCTGCTGTGGGAAGTTAACTGTTCCCCAGGTCGTATGCCCACCTGTCAAATGACAGTTGGGCATGTGCCACTGAGAAGGGCAGACATTCTGGCACAGACCTTTGGAGCATTTCTTTAACTTAATGGCTGAACAAGACTTGAGATGCAGAGATGAGGAAACAGGATGGAAAAAAAAAAAAAAAAAAAGCAACGGGCCCTGCTGGACCCAGGCACCAGCTAGGGAATCTAGGTCACGCCTAGAACAGGCGTCTGATGGGGGATGCCACGGAGGGCGGAGAGTGACAGGGAGTGGTGCTGGCCTCTGTCTTTCTGGGCTTGCCAGCCCTTGGCAGGAATTCTGGAAAACGAGACATCTCTAGCCAGACACATTTCCGTACATTCCCCTCCCTCCCCTGCCTCCAGCTACTTACATGTGGCTAATGGACAGACTGTCAAAGCTTTAAAACAAACAACACTAGGATATGGAATCTATACCTACTGACCTCAGAACTTTTAGGGCTAGAATACACATACAAAAGTAATCTCCTTTTACATCTCTAGGCTATAGATTTATTCCAAGAGATGCCCAAAACCTACTTGGAATTCTTTTTTGGTATTTGGCTTTAGAATCCTTGGCATATTTTTTTTTTTTTAAGATTTTATTTATTTATTTGACACACAGAGAGAGAGAGCATAAGCAGGGGGAGTGGCAGGCAGGCAGAGGGAGAAGCAGGCTCTCTGCTGAGCAAGGAGCCCGATGCGGGACTCGATCCCAGGACCCTGGGATCATAACCTGAGCCGAAGGCAGACACTTTAACGACTGAGCCACGCAGGCGCCCCTCCTTGGCATATTCTTGTCAGTACCTCTGGTGATGAAGACATTTGGTTTTAAAGAATAAAATTTATTTGCCTGAACTATGTAAGCAGGTGCTCAATAAATACATGTTAGTGAATAAATGAACAAATGGATGGATGAAACAAACACGTATGCTACTTGCACAAATTCATAATAGGTGATTGGTGACACAAATGTAAAAAAATTAAAAAACAAACACAAAAACACATATAAAGGTTTCTGTGTCTGGCTCATATACCAGAGGCCCAATTCAATGGGAAAAGAGGCATGGCTTGAAATGAGATATAATAACAGAGCCTCTCATGGTAATCTTAAACAGAGGGAATATCAACCTCTTTGTCTTTGCATTATTCCTGAAAGGGTTCATCTCTAGATCCCCTAAGTCCTCCCCTGTCCCCTAGTCCTAAGGTCACTAAGGCACCAGGCTTCAACAAGCTTTCCTCTTCTTTGCTGGTATGGCTTCCAGAGGTATCTCTGACCAGGTCTCCATCATAACCCTCACCCAGAGGATCCTCAAGCTGTTCCTTACTCTGTTAAATCTTATAAATGGCATAAATCTTGAAATCTAGATGTATTTTTGAATAGGAAAATAGATCCAAATTATATCATTTATCATTTTTTTCTGCAACATAGTAGGTCATAAATTTTAAGTCTGTGCTTAGGAGACAGCATTCATACACACTGAGGCATTTTTTTTTTTTCTGAAGTCTAACTGCTTCATAATTATATCCCATACACATACATACATTTTATAGGCACATTTAAATGCAGACATAAAGGAAGTATTCATAAAGGATGAGTGATGGACAAACACAAAGCCATGCTTTGATGTTAAAGATGCAGCCCTTCAGTGTTGAAAAGGACATGTAATTGAATTCTTGGTAATCACGGAGAATAGTGTCTATTGTTGAATGTAGAGTGCTCACAGAAGTCTCGTCTAGGGAGTCTGCTCTGTTCTAAGGTGCATGCTCTGTAGCTCGACTCAAACATGAAAGACATCCTGGCGTTGGGCCAAATCCCTGGGCCAGGGTGTTCTCTGGATCCTGATGGGCTCACTCTGAGACCAAACCAGCACCCCAAACCTGGCCTAACATGAACTGAAAAGACTTGGGCAGCATTTGGCCCCAGGGTGAGGATGCTGTAAGGGGCCTCCTGACTTTCTCTCCAAACACTTTGGCACATTTAGCAACTCTGATTGCTGTCTTTCCCCAAGAAAGAACTACCATTTACTTTAGTGGATATTCAGATTCTCATAATCCAAAGGCAGAAGGTGTGTGTAAAGGTCTCCAGCGCAAGCATGCTTCCTACACATATTCTATCCATTAAAAGACTCGGGCTGTCAAACCTCTTCTGAAATATTAATTATGGAAGTAATTTCTGAAAAATGTGCAGAAATGACTTTAACTCACTCTTTCCTCTCTTAAGGATCAATGTTATACATTATTTAAGTGACTTCTCTAGGAGGGAAGTTTAGAATATACCCTGATAGGTATCAAGGGTCTGCTATAAAAACAGATTGTTTTAAGTTCCGGTGTATGTAGATACATATACACATACGTTTTTTAAAAATCTGTATCTTTAAACGCAGATGTGTTTTCAGTGTGGTCTCAATGTGAAGGTTTCTCAACAGGGTTTAGTCTGTGTAACAATTAGTGAAACAGATGAAAGGCATTTCAGATGATTACCCCAGAGACACAGTGGTTCTCAAGACTTGATGCATATATGCTATACAGGGCCAGTAGATACATTTTTGACATTTACCACCTGCCTTAGCAAATGTCATACCAGTTAATCTTGATGTTCACCAAATTTCTGAGTTCTACAGTGACTCGTTTTCTAAGGCCACATGTCTCCAACACAGTAAATGTGCTTCCATTTCTTAAAGTGTACAGAAAAAAAAATTCTATAAAATCTTGTCAGAAATATCTGGATTCTGTTTTAATAGGACATCATGAAAGAATTTTAGCTCAGTAGTCACACACAGAGACTTGGAAACTCGCAACAAATAAGAACAACCGTAACAAAAAAGGTATCAGGGTACATAATTCAGAAAGGTATTTTAAGTGACTTGCCATTTTCTCTGAATATCCTCCTAAAAATTTTTAAAGCATTTTTAGAAATGCTAGCTTAATTTGTATCCTTTATTTTATCCATCTTTAGAAGTTGCTGTTTGCTTACTATAAAGAAGATAGTTTTGAAAACTGCCCCCTTGGAACGGTGCACCAAGGAAGGGAGTTGGTCCATCATGATCACTACACAGTACACCTCATGGCCCACCACAGACATGGAGTTATCTGACAGTATTTATCAAGCACCTACTATGTTTGAGGAACTATACTAGGCATCTATCTATACCAGTAATCAAAACAGAGATCCCTTTCCCCAGTGAATTATCTGCCAACCCGATAAATGGCAGATCAGCAGCCTCTTAACAAGAACATCAACTACTTCTGGAGCAGAGATATGGTGCCATTTTATTACGCAAAGGAAACAGTGGTATAATCAAGACTCAGAATTCTTTTGAGATTTAACAGATACTCTCTAATGTGTTCTATCCTTCAGTGGGCCTGCAGCATTTTATAGATAGGGAAAATTTAAGGAATCCACTGCACTTTGAGGTCAGAGGAGTTGATCTAAAATGCTAGTCTGCCTAGTCCCCCATCACATGTTACCTGGGTGGCAGAGTATTTCATAATAGGTACTAAAAGAGGGAACTATTATCTCATGCAAACGTACCTTTTTAACTCTGAGAAGGGTGCTTCCCATTCAAGAACATCAAGGGTTACATTCAGAAAATTTGTTGTTCTGTTTGGAATGGTTAATTCCCCAAATATGACCTATTGTTTTAGATCTCCACTCTTTTTCTTAACTTAGTCCATCTGTCTCCAAAGATTCTTTTCCACCTTCCCTTCTTGTCTCTCATTTATAAAAATCGATGGATAGAAACATATGAATGGAGCCTAAAAGCTGCTGGAAGTGGGTTACAGCCAGGAAAACTTAGGGAGGAGGTCAGCTGTTTACAGAAATTGCTTTTGGTGTCCTCGACTCTCTAATTCAGTCTTGTGTTCTTTCTGAAAGCCAAGATGACCTGGACATAAGTTAAGCCCAAATCAGCAGACTTTCTCCCCCAAGTACTGGAATACAATAGTCATTCTGTTTCATAAATATATAAAAACATACTTGGCTTAGTTTCTTCAATATATTACTCTCACTCCAATGGAGCTCATTTGTAAAAAGGGCTCATCTGCAAATTGGCAGCTGGGGCCTGTCCAAGGAGCAAGAAACATTCAGGAGAAGAATTTAAGATAAGAAAGAAAGAAAAGAAAGAAAAGAAAGAAAAGAAAGAAAAGAAAGAAAGAAAGAAAGAAAGAAAAGAAAGAAAAGAAAGAAAAGAAAGAGAAGAAAGAGAAAAAGAAAGAAAGAAAGAAAGAAAAAGAGAAAAAAAGAAAGAAAGAAAGAAAGAAAGAAAGAAAGAAAGAAAGAAAGAGAGAGAGAGAAAGAAAGAAAGAAAAAGAAAGAAGGAAAAAAAAGAAAATTAAGTTATATATTTTTTAAAATCTTTTTTTAAATTCTACAACAAGAGATTGTTTTGGTGTAGTCAAAAGAGCAAATAATTTGAAGTCCAAAGACGTGGATTCAGGTCACTAGTTGAATCCTGGGTAATTTATTATTTCATAAGGAAGTAATGCCCTGTTTCCCAGGACAATCGAGAATTACCAGATATACCGTATGTGAAACACACTGTAGTTCCTATTCCTTTCGGTCTCTTCTGTGTTTCCATAGTACTCTTAACATATCTTTATTGGCTAATACCATAATATACCATGATCATCGGTCACATGTACATGACTGGAGAGAAGGGGCCATATTATACATCTTTACATCTCTTTACACAGTATTTGGGTACATGGCAAGTGCGCAAAAAAATACTGGTTGAAAGAATTAACAGTTGTTTTGTTAGGTAACTAATTTTAAAAAACACTAAAGTATGCTTAAAATTCTGAAGCAAGGTATCATTCTTCTTTATGAAGCTTCCTTTTGCCAATATGCAGACAGGCAGGCATATCTATAAGGAGGGGTTTCTACAGATAAGTCTTCATATAAAGTCACTACGCAAGGCTTAAATTTGGTCTGCCTAAAGTATCTTTATTCTACTGAGCAATTCTCCTTAGCACTGCCAAAGCACCTGAACCAGGACTGAAGAGTAGACCAATCTGTCTTGTGAGGACTCTCAGGGCACAAGGAATACATTTAAGTCTACATACATTCTATGCCCCAAGGCAAGAAGCAATTACGGAGCTTGGGGCATTGTCCGCCATTTGTATGGGCTTCCACTTCTATCTCAGACACGGGTTTTAAATATTCTTTCTCTACCATAAAATAAAAAAGCTGGCAATAACAACTGTTCTTTAATCCCACAGGGAGATGCCTTTTAGTGGCAAGTCTTACAGAAATAGTAGTCAAACAAAAGCAGTGCTGTGATCAATAACTATACTTTTTTGGGGTAATATATAGACTTTTGAATGTGAAGGGAAAAATACTACAAATTCAAAAAAAATCATTTTTAGTTTCCTGTAATAACATTTAAAAGCTGGACAACACGTTCTAGGAACTTGGGGGATTTTTTGGTAAGTCATCTATTCACTTCCATATAAAAGGCATCAACAACAATGAGATGTAAAATATACTAGTTTAGCTTAAGGTGGAGAAGGAAGGATGCTGAAATCTAACTTGGTTTTCTCAATGACTCTGACTGTACCCTATGGGGACAAGCTACGAACATGTGCACGCTTATACACATAAACCCACATCAAAGTACATCAGCCTAGATGAGTAGGGACAAATTTAAGAGCTTCCTCCGATGATCAGGATAGAAATTCACAAATGCACTCTTGCAACATTTCTAAATGGAAAGCATGGGTCCCTCATTAAGGGTCGAACATCAGGCATTTAAAAAAAAAAAGTGCAATGACTTGCTCAGTGTTTGGCTTCTCTTTCACATCCAAGCTCATGGGAGACTGGCCCAACCATGACAGGATGTTTAAAGTGTGCAGCATTAAACAAGAATCGAGGGTTGCAAAATTATTTCATAAATCTACAGAGAGACTGAAGACAAGTCTGACACCACCCTGTGTGCGCTGCAACTCAAAGGTGAGTTAAAACCAACTCTGGAATTACTAACTCTGAGATCTCAAAGCTTTCTAAATACCGGGATTTTCAACTTTGCAATTTAACGCCAACCCTGCTGCTGGCCTTTCCTGACCTGTTGTGAAGTAAATCAGGCAAACTAATGTGGGCTAACAAGTCTTTTTCACACTGTTCGATCACCCTGCCTCTCTTTCTCTCTGCAGACATCGCCTTCCTCCCACTCTGTCTAGCCATCCTCCTCAAAGCACACAAAATGGCCACTGTAACCCTGCATTACCGCTCATTAGATCACAGGTTAGTCAAGTGGAACTGCCCGGGGTTCCCAAAGGAGAGCTATACTTCAAAAATCTGTCCATGTCAAATGAAGAAAAAAAACCCTGAGCGTGGGGTCACCCAGATCAATGATCAAAAGAAACAGAGAATGAAGGGGGAAAAAAAGCACACCCTCGTTTTTGTTAAAAACACACACAGGTCTGATTTATTATAAGGAATACAGAGCTACGATAGGGGTTTTCTCTTATGCCTGGTTTTCATTTTTTTTTTTTTTTCTAATTAAGTAATTTCTTTTCATCAGGTCCTTTCTGGTTAACTTTTGGGCTTTTGGAAAGTCTACGACTAATCCTTAAAATTTCCCCCAAAAGAAAACACACTCCAGGAAATCCAGTTTTTAGGAGGACCCTTAAATATTTTCAAAAACACTTGAAAAGCAATAAAAGTAATGCAGAGTAATTCACCTTTAAGGCTTGAGGAGATTCCATTTAAATCGAAATGTAAGAATCGGTGCGACGACACTCTAAAATAATCCGAGTAACCTCTTGGGCCTTCAAAGAGAGGGAACAACGAGCCTGTCAATCACATCATGAGAACACACCAAGTGACACGCTACAAAAAGCAGATTTCTGGGCTTCTGTGGGGTCTCACAGAAACCTAGAAACCTGCAGGTAGGTCCACGGGTTGTCAAGCATCTCCCTCATTTCCATGCACCGGCAAAGCACAACCTTCTATATTAGCTTTTTTTCTTGAAGTAGAGCTACTAACAGTATTGCAAAACTGACAAATTTAAAAATTAAGGCAGAATGATCTGGAACACCGTAAAGAACAAACTTTACTATCAAGTTTCACAAGTCAAAATCTCCAGAAGATTTGATTTTCCTGGTTTCCTCACAACAGCAGAAGAAAGTGCATCTTGTCAGCATAATGATAAACAGTTCGACAAGAACACAGTCTATATGAATGGTAGTAAAATAAAGTGATTGCTTATAATTTAATCTAACCAAAGTTGTAAGGGTTGATTAAAGCCTTCATTGCTTTTAAATATATATATATATGTATATATATATATTTTTTGGTATTTGGAATTTATGCTTCAAGCACTCTCCAAAGTATAAAAGCATATGGCCCTAAACTGCATTTTCTGTCTCGTTTCTCTGTACCTAACAAACACTCACGACACTATGCCAGGCACAGGTAGAAGGGCCATTTAATCCTCTTAACCCCCTGGCCAGAGGAGGAGGAAAGGCACTGAGGAGCTGAGACTTAATCCGGAGCACTCTATGTGCTCAATCCTCACTACTTGCTATGATGTAGGTTCTAGGATTATCCCCATTTTACAGATGAGGAAATGGATTTAAGTTTTTGCTCAATATAATTCAGCTGGTCAACAGTAAGAGGGATTTAAATCCAGATGGTCTGACCTCAGAGTCTTACTGTCTGTCACCTCTAAGCCCAGAGTGCCAAGTTAAATACCCATCAAGTTAAATGTCTGTTTATCCTATGATCCAGCAATTCCAATTTGACATATATACACTTCAGAAATGCTTGCATATATACACAAGGAAACGTGTACGAAGATAGTTGTCAACAGCTTTGTTTGTAATCACAATAATCCAGAAACAACCTAGAAGTTTATCATTATCAGCATCTCAGGGTCAAGAGATCGAGCCTCGTGTTCAGGCTCCCTGCTCAATGGGGAGTCTGCTTGGGATTAGAGAATCTCCCTCTGCCCCTGCCTACCCGCCTCACTGAAATAAATAAATCTTTAAAAAAATTGTACTATGTGGTTTTATTAGTCATTTGGATTAATTTAAATGAGATGGATTTTTAAAATTGAAATGAATGGATTTTTAAAGATTATGTAATACTCCATGGAGATCCAAATGCAAACAACAGGCATACATTTTCCACAGGATGGTAGTCATATAATCTTAATTGACAGAGAATGGATCAAGTAATGTCAACCACAATTCATTACAAACTTGTACATATTTGTGAGCAGAGTTGGAGAAGAGACGTTATTCCAAAAATAATGTCAGTGAAAGTAAACTCAGCAATTATAACCATATCTCTTGCGTTAACATCTTAGAAATATGACATTTTTAATAGCACATTTTTCAATTCAGCTTTACTATGGCTAAAGAACCAGATGGCAAAGTCTTGACTAACTAGAATCCAAATAAGAACAAGTACTAAAGGAATTACAATTTTTGTATTCCATTTTTAACAGATAAAACTACAAAAACATATATGCATCTCAAGTGTTTTTTACCAAAAAAAGGCAATGTGTAGGGCCTTATATGAAGTTAGTACAAATTCAACAAAATATCTCATACTTTCTGCATCAATGTTGCTAGAACTAATGTTCTGAATAATTAAAGGGGCACTGCGCATTAGAATCATTAAAGACTATATTTCCCTAGAGCAGAAAACTGTGCTGACATAGTTTAAAAGACTTGTATGAGAGAAAAAGAAAAGCTTCTGGTAAAGTATAAAAGAGATAACTATATTAATAAAGAATTGCTATTAACTATAACAGGCTCAAGCAATCTGGTGATCTCATGTTTTACCTTAAAGTCTTGTTTTCCCTTTTTCAGCTAAAAAACGAGCTTAATTTGCTTGTTAATATGAAAGTCATTAAAAAGTCATTATTAATTAAGGAAAAACAGAAAGATGTCCAAACTTGAGCTTTAATTAAAGAAAAACATCAAAGTCCATATAAAAATATGGGAAATTGACATCTCTTTATATTGCCCCAAACATGTAGACACATGCATTTTAACACTTAATGAATCTCTACCCACTCATTTAAATAATTCAGATATTTGGACTTACCTTTTCAGTAAGTCACTATTCTAGAACGGAGTAAAATGTAAATATTCTTATATGTAATAAGAAAGATTCTTTCTTAAGAATTTATGCTGGAAAATTAGGGCATTTGTCTGGGCACAATGACTGGCTTCTGTATAATGACAATAACCGTAATAATGATACTACTTAGTGCATATGAATTATACCTCTATCTCAAGATCTTTTTTGGCCTATTTTTGAGGATCCCTCTAATGATTATTCAGTCTTCATATTATTATTCAGCCTCTCATATGCGAAAGCATCATGAGAGTATCTTTTATAGCACCGTTAACAATTGTTAACTCTTCAACCAGCTGTTCTCGAAGGATTCCTCTGCCAAGCTCTTATTTTCGTTTCATTATTTCTTTGTTCTCCTTGTCTAAACTATACGCAAGTTACCCAGATTTTCCACTCTGGCCCCTTTCAATAAAGACTCGTTTTGGCTCGACAAATTATTAGTCATCACCACAGTCTAAAAATAAATCATATTTTGCAAATTCTACATGTTAAAATTATGATGTTCTATGGAACCTCCAAATTATTTCACGGTTCATACGCAGAACCTTCTTCCCATAAGGTTTAGTGGGTTTCACTTATCACTGATGAAAACAATTCCAGTTATTTTATGGGACGGTTTACTACCTAAGCATTCTTTATAGAGCATGCTTATTTTAGGTGTGGAATGAAAGTAAACTCAATCTATGCCCAGCACGCTTAACACAATGAATCCAGACCCTGTAATATGTTACATTCTAAGCCTAAATAAAACAAAATGAAAGCCTACTTGACTGCTCCTTTATAACTTAGTAGAAAACTTGTCATTTTATTTTGTCAGAGATTTATGTGTACAAGTTTCGATTTCAGAATTTCTAGCCAAGAAGGTAATTTCCATTTCACTACTGGATACGGTGACATCAAACACAGCAAAGATCTTAATAGGCCAGTCAGGGGAGAACTATGTGGTCTCTGCAAAATGAGATGCTGCTTTAGTTCAGTAGACTCCTCGTTTGTATTGGAAGTCTATCCAGTGCCTTCATTCGAAATCACTCGATACCCCTCTTCTCCCAAGGTCTTATGTAAATACTTAGAGTCGTGGCTGAACGTGGATGTCTACATCAAGGGATATTACTAAAGAAGGAAAAAGAGATTCTAGATTACCCGTCAACCAAAGGGAAAGAGGTTCCATAGCCAAAGTACTTAGGGGTGGGTTAGTTCACTTCTACCAGCGTCGCGCATGTGCACTGGAAGAGCGGCTACTTCCGATTGGCAGCCTACGGTCTGTACCACCACACATGGCCAGCTCACTGTTGCAACAAAGGCACATGTGATTCACAGGTAGAGGAAAAACAAAAGCAGCAAGCAGATAATTTCCAGTTTCTAAGGAGCAGAGTATTCTATTCATCTCAAAAGATGAAAACAGGTATCTTTCATTGCATGTTTTTGGTCTTCAAGGAAAGAAGGCCAAAAATCTGTGATTTTCATATTTGTGTTAATAGAGCAAGGCTTTTCAAAGCCACTACCAAAAATCGACTGGTTTTCTTACCTGCTTTTTTTCCCTGCTTTAAGTGAAGGATGTCTGCCTCATTACAAACCTTGCTGGCTCCCTAGATTTTCTGGAGTCTGGCTTTGCTGTGATTACTGGCCAAAACCTTTCATTACAGTATATAGTTTGTGCAGCTGCCTGGAAATTGGTCTCGGGGTCAGTGGCTCTTCCCCGTTCCCCTCTTTCCCTTCTTTTGAAGCAATATCGCCGAACTGAAGGCATTGTTCCAGCTTTCTGCTGGGCTCTGTCTGCTGCACACTGTGAATAGCTTCGCAATCACTCCGGCAATTGGTTCTTCAACTGCCTTTAGGTTGTCAATTGTAATTCATTGGCTCCAGGCACCTTTTTTCTTTTCATTCTCTTGAGGTCTTTTCTTATTTAATTTGCAATAATATTAGGGAATGTCTTCTTCAGACATGTCACTAATGTCTTCCTGATTATGAGGCTGGATGGACGGTGGCCTTTCATACAGATGCCTGTTAAAATGTTTCAGTATTTCCTTTTCTCTGATTTGTGATGACGATCATTATAGTATCTTTCTTGTAAGGAATGTGGCTTAAACTTAAAGTCTTTCTAAAGAATAATCCTCCTTGAAATATTCTCATTGGAGTTAATTCATGCAATTAGTTACATTTTGATAACTTCCCAAAGATAAATTTTCCATTTTTGTGATAATTAAGCTTTCACATGTTCTTCCCATAATTATGCCCTCTTCTCTTTTTTATTATAAATTTGAGCTCTATACAACTTCTGTAATTAGTTAATTAAGAAATAAAGGGTTCTGACTAGTTAGAAATCAATGCCTATGTTTTCAGAGCCCTTCAGAGGACCTGCAGTTATTCCTCAAATACCGTTTTTCAAGATTATATAACATTCCAACTCTTCAAAACGAGTTCCAATGCTTCTGCATTACAAGATTTTATTTTATTTTTAGGAAAAAGGACAACTGTCTCTTGATTTATTAAAAAAAAAAACAAACCCAAAACCTCAGTTCATTATGTCTCAACTCCTTAGTTCTGGATAAAACCCAGCAGGGTAACCCCTCTCATTAGCCTCAGCCATCCCAGAGTAACCAAAGGTATTTTTAAGCAGACACTATGTAATAATAATAATGAAAATAATTATCATAATGATAATAACTAACGCTTATTGTGCTTTTTATCTTCAAAGCACCTTACTGACATTAACCATGTGTCTCTTTTCAAATTCATTTAACTCAACAAATGTTTTATTAACTCTGTACACCATGGAATGTGTAGTAAACTGAGTCTTCTTTTGCAAATAAGTAAATAAATAAGTGGAACTAGGGCCAAGGAAATTGTTCTGTAAACTTTTGCTCCAGAATCATTTGTTGGCTTTATTGAATGAGAATTAATAAAAGACTGATCTTTACAAAATACAAAATTGAAAAAAGGGTGAAGTTCATCACTACAACCACTCAAATACCTACTGCTTCAAAAAAGACCCAGAGGGGCGCCTGGGTGGCTCAGTCGTTACGCGTCTGCCTGCAGCTCAGGCTCAGGTCATGGTCCCAGGATCCTGGGATCGAGCCCCGCATCGGGCTCTCTGCTCGGCGGGAAGCCTGCTTCTCCCTCTCCCACTCCCCCTGCTTGTGTTCCCTCTCTTGCTGTCTGTCTCTCTCTGTCAAATAAATAAAATCTTTAAAAAACAAACAAAAACACAAACAAAACAAAAAAAACAAAACAAAAAGACCCAGAAAAAGTCAAAGTCTAACTGTATAGTTACGATTCATTATTTTAAAATATTTGCGTATGTAAAGAAAAATGTTAAATGTAAGAAATGAAAAAACCCTTTAAGTTTCATTAATGTAAAACAATTTTATGACAAAGCTAGATTTGTTCTTAATAAATTGAATTTATTGCTTTAAAACCATTTCAATTATGTGCCCAAAGAGCTTCATCATATACCAGTCTCCATGTGAGAAATATAAAAAGTAAATTTTGCTCTGCTAGTAACCCAAATAAACTCTATATACTTAAAACACAGGCAATTAATAAAAACATATTAAAGGAATACCGTTCAGTCACGACGTCCTGCCACTTTCTACGAAGGATTTTGGGAAGGAAACAGCAACCTACTATAAGCAAGGTCCTCAAGTGGACAAACAGAGAAAAGTACATAAATATACATGAAAATAAAGATGTGTAAATCTGGTAGCTAGAGGATTAAAGCTTTGAGAAACTACTAACAGGGTCAGAGTGGTGAGATTTCACAGAAGATGCAATTTAGGAGTAATATTCAAAGGTCAGGGTTGGTGCAGAGGAAACAGGAATCAGACTGGGTGGAGGTAAGCAATCTGGATGAAGTTGATCACGTTAAAGCCCGGAGGAAAGCACAGGCACGTACGGAAGACTCCAACGTCGTACTCATCCCAACAACATATAATTAAGCACAGAGACTTATACAAGCCAGAATTCCTGTCCTTTAAGGAGCTTACAACTTTGAGGGGTAGACAGAAAAGTTACAGGCAATTAATGCTAGTGTTATGATTTGGATATGCCCAGATGGCTTTGGAAGTCAGAAGGAGGACACCCAGCTCCGCCTTCAATGTTCAGGGAAACTTCTTGATGTCACCTATAATCGTTAGGTGGTTTTCCCAGGGCAACAGAAATTGCGAGCAGTAGCTGAACGTGAGTGAGAAAAGAGAAGGGAATTCAATTACCAAGCACACGAACATACGAGATCAGTGGCGTTTCACTTGCTTCTAGAAGGAACTAGAAGACAGTCCTGGTTTTTAACATGACTATCATGGAAGATATGAAATCTGGTTCCTAATGGTCTGTGTTGAGGAATAGGGGGGAAGAGGGAGATCTGGGGATGTGAACAATCAGGAAACTGAGAGGTACTGCAGAGGTGGGAGAATTGTGTAGTGAAACGTCTGGATGTGCACAGTAAATAAGAGTAAGAATTGGAAGAGGTTCCAAAACTTGCCAGCTTTACAGAAAACAAAGATATGCGTGTGAGCTACTAAAGAAGAAAGTGGAAAGGAATAGGGGTTTTATAAGAGAACATAATGAATTCTTGTTTTGTTTTTAAAATGTATTATACTTTGTTATCCCACCTAAATAATTTTCTCGATAGGATGGACCTTTCTGATGTACCACCTGTCAATGGGAATTTTATTAATTTTCAGTAGGTAGGGCACATTCTCATGATTATTGCTTGGTGGGGGCAAGAAATACAGGTATACGAGTTCCCTTGAATGGTAAGATCAAAGTGGCTAGATTTAGAATCGATGAAATCAAATATACAAATTCATTTTTTTCAAGGAGTGCATATTTAGTAAGTACATGAATATACAATAAAATATTCTGTTTTGGTATTCAGCTAAAAGTTGCTCTTTAAAATACAAAAGCGTCGGGGCGCCTGGGTGGCTCAGCCATTTAGCGTCTGCCTTCGGCTCAGGTCATGATCCTAGGGTCCTGGGATCGAGCCCCGCATCGGGCTCCTTGCTCGGCAGGGAAGCCTGCTTCTCCCTTTCCCACTCCCCCTGCTTGTGTTCCCTCTCTCGCTGTCTCTCTCTCTCTGTCAAAAAATAAATAAAAATCTTTATAAAAAAATAAATAAAAAAATAAAATAAAATACAAAAGTGTCATTACTATAAATGTATCTAACTATTGAAAGGATGGTTATTTTCAGCTTCTCTTGCACGTTAGTAAACATTTTCAGGAGATCACGGAGTCATTCCACGGAAAACAGATTTCCAAACCCTCTCATTGTTTCCCCAAGATTAAATTGTAACAGAGTAAAGTACATTTGTAAGGAATGGACAAAAAAATAATTCGTATCCCATATCATTTTAGAATAAGTATACGTCCCATCAGGGAATTTTCAGACTGCTCACACAATAGGTATGTACACTGCTCCATGTGAAATCAAATCAGTATTCTAAAATGCTGCCAAGACACAGGTCAAGATACTTGGAAGACTCCTAAGATTTAAAGTATATGGCACTGTACAATCATTATTGTACAAAAACACACACACACGTTTCTCTCCATATACAGAGAGTAATAATAAACTAAGCTGTTATGTGACTTAAATGCTGCTTTGTATTTTCCAATAAAAGATTTGTCATGTAAAATCAGCAACAATATTCGCTACTTCATAGATACCAAAACAAAACAAAACAGAACACACCACTCCACTGTTAAGCAGTATGAATATAGAATGAAAATTTTAAATGAGAGTCTTACTATTTACAGACAGTGTCCAAACATTTCAATCCTTCCAAACTCCCTGCCCCTTTGTAGGAAGGAGAAAAAGTATACAATTTAGAAATAATTATCTATAAACAAGAATTATAAGTCAATGTAGTGGTCAAATATGAAATACATACTAGCAGTCTCTTCCAGAAGATGTCTATAGACTAAGAAGTGAGAACTAGATAAAGTATTCCTAATACACTGAATATTGAAAAGTATTTTTCAAAAAATATGGATATTTACAATCAAAACAAAACATGGGCTAAAACAGTAATGTTTATATCATCATAGACATACTTGCAAATACTCTTCTCACATTTATATTTTGTTCTTTTCCAATAAACACCACTTTCTATGTACCATCATGGTAACAAACTGAATGACAATTACAAAAAAATTGAGAAATGCCTGATCACAAATTTTAACCTTAGTGCTGACATCCTAATTTAAAAGCTGGATCTTCCTGTGCTATAATTAATGAGGCATGGAACCAAAAGAGTAATCTGACCTTATAATTTCACTTCAAAAATCTTTATTTCACAGGTTCCACATTTTTAAATATTTGACAGAGTTCAAAAATATTTGACAGAGTTGACTCAGTATTTGATGTACTATTTCTAAAAAAGTTACACTTTTGAATTAAGGACATGTACGAATATCCAACCAGACTAGACTGCTAAAAGGTTAAACTGTTTCTTTCACATTGATAAAATGTGTCATTTTATAAGACATGGTAATGCCCAATAAAACAAAAATACGATCTTAAAAAGCTAGGAAGTAAAAGAGTCCCAATCGGCAACTGTGTAGAGGGAAAATAGGATTACATTTATTGGCTACTCTATCAACTTAACTTCTCATAAAATCCTCCTGATCTATTAAATAACTTCAGAACTGAAGTATGCTCTCCTATGGGAGTTGTAAAACAAATTAGATACAATTACAATTCAATACAAATAAAAAGCCAACCTATTTACCCTTAAGATGATTCTTGTTTTAGAGCTTTGTTATTTGAATTGGACTAGAATTTTCCCTAATGAATCAAGTGGGCCCCTTGACTTAATTATAGATTTTTATATTATACTTTCTATAGAGAAACATAGTTGATAGGAGTAAGCTCTGGAAAACTGTGGTAACTACACCTCCCCAAAGTGAATACAACAAACATCTGTTGCAAGAACTGCTTGGCTTTTAGACAGTATGTAAAGGGTGTTCTTTTTCCCAGTGTTTTGCTATTAAAAAAAAAAAAGATTATTTGTTAAGAAACATGTTTCTACTATCAATTCTCAAAACGTAAAATCTTAAAATTCTAAGTTAAACACAGGTCATTACCAGGTTTATTATAGAAGGCAAACTATGCAATGTACAAGACTCCAGTCGCATTCTAAAAGGGTAACAAAATAAGTGGGCATGTTGCCCTCTGTCTGTGGGTTACAAAGTAATTTTAACCATTGTCTTCCTTTCTTAACTCCTCTACACAAACATCCCAACACTCAGAGCAGAGGAGGGGACTAAATATACAACCTCCTGGGATTTTCTTCCTCTGTTGCAATCCCAGTGATAATTCAACTTTCTCCTTGGGATCTCACCAGTTTCTAAACTCAATATCCTGTTATCCTCATTAAGTGATAAACGAATTCTTAAAGTTTTACTCAAGTGACAGGATAAATAACTGCAATTTTTTTACATAATGCATTAAGCACAAAATGTAATAATTTCAATGGGAGGAAGGGAGGAATCAATGAGCCCTTATGACTCCTCGTCTTTTCTTAACTGCATCAAAGACTTGTTCAGTGCTTTTGGTAAACTGAATATATTTTCCTTGATTCTGTAAGAAACTTTTGCCTCAGACTCACAGGTATTTTGCAAAGTAAAAACTCATCTTTTTTAGCATTTGGAAATTACACGAAGTGCACACAAATCAGCAGGTACAAATGAATAAAAATGTTTAAAAGCAACAGAGCACAGGGCGCGTAATACTTCTGTAATAAGGAAAGGAGGAGTAGTAAACAGATGACCACCTCTAAACATATTTCAAATAACATATAAGCTTTTTCACTTTTTAATCTTCTACCCCCTCTTCTACCCATGCCTCCTCCCAACCATTTTGAGATTACCATTCATTAAAAGTTTAAGATTCAGTTTTTACCATTTCACTTTTATGCTAACTTATTAATAAGATATTGATTTAATCCCTAAAACATTTCTGGGGATACTTCAACAAGGCATCATAACATTACTACACTGAGGAACCTCTTTCTCATTCAAGCAATGAGTAAAAGAAGCAGCTTCCATTTCTTTGCCAAATCCAAAGTATGAGTACTTCATTATGTTTCAACAAACTTCAAGATCTATAATTGAATTTGCCCAAGTCTTCAATTAAAGTCTAAAATGTTAACATGCACCTGTACAGTCTGTGTTTATATAACCATAGGGAAAATGCCTTAAGCAGTCCTCAAAATGGTATTTGCAAATTCCATTACAAGCAAAAAAAAATTTTTTTTTTAAGATTTTATTTATTTATTTGACAGAGACAGTGAGAGAGGGAACACAAGCAGGGGGAATGAGAGAGGGAGAAGCAGACTTCCTGCCGAGCAGGGAGCCTGATGCAGGGCTCGATCCCAGGACCCTGGGATCATGACCTGAGCTGAAGGCAGACGCTTAACAACTGAGCCACCCAGGCGCCCCACAAGCAAAAATTTTGAGGAAAATTCATTTAAAGTTGATATAAATAGAAAGTCAAGTCATACATATTCCAGTATATACAAGTTTTGAATAATTTTCAAATCATTACATTTTTTTTCTACATTTATAGTCTCTGTCTCAGTAAAAGATGAATCACAAAAAGATATTTGCCCGTTTCCTAGGAAAGATAGCTAGCCAACACACGCAAAGCATATTCCAGAGCAATTAATTGTTAAAAGCTTCCTTTCTTCGATGTGACAGTCTTCAATTTTTATGGAGGATTACCCTGAGTTGTGAATTTGATTTCAAGAAAACATTAGTTTCAATTTTATGTCTAAGGAAAACAGTTCCTTAAATTTAAAAGGAAAAAAAAATCAGCTATTGTAAATAACTTGAAAAAGGGATTTGAAGTTATAAGGTCACTTGTATATGTATTTCATATGTTTTATTATAGATGTACTACATATTATTTATGTACAAAACATTATAGTCTATTTGTATTAATACATACCTATATTTCCCACAATGAATCTCAGAACAATGCATTTTCAGCAAGTACCTTATAATTATAAACGAATATAACACTCATAACTACCCATCATTAAATACTATTACATCCATTCTACAGACAGAAAAACTGGTGCTGAGAAGTTAAAAGATTTACCCAAAGCCTTAAGAACAAATCAGGAGGCACCACAACCACAAAGCTGAAGATCTGCACATTAATGACTCTCTGAATAGATTTGCATTGCTTTGTTTTTATCTTAATTACTTAATATTATCTAGATTTCACAAAATCTAAAAAGGGAAAAGATGCTTGCTGACCACTTAATGCTGAATGAAGCAACAGAGGATAGATGAGTTCTATTTAATAAGAAACCCTTGCCTTCTTTGCTATTTTCCTAAAACTTAAATGAAAATTCTCTATGTAGTACCTCTTCTACTGCTTAGTACTTTCAACTTCAAAGTGAATTATCCAAAATCATCCCACTCATTTATTAAGAAAAAAAAAAAAACTGCATTATTGCCATCTTACTGATGAGAAGACAGGGAAGGAACAAAGCTTTTTGAATGGGTCCCACATTAAGTGTGAGAGAAGTCTGGAGTTAGAACATCTTATGTCCTGGACTCCTCATCCAATTTTTCAGACTAAAGGGTAGTGTTGTTCCTCTTAATTATCTTATTCTGAAGTCATTAAAGGAAGCACAGAATTTTCTAAAGGAGGGGGAGAGACCTATTCTGAAAGTTACAGGTGTAAAGGAATACATGAGAAGTATATTTCACTGTGCTTAGGTTAAAATTCACTACAATTCAAGTTTTAAAAAATTATTCACCTTTGTTATTCCTTTAGTATCCATGAATCAGAAACTCTGCTGGGTAAGACACTGAATTTTTTCTTCCCCCCAGAACTAGGCTCATGTTTTTATAGGTGAGATACAAGCTAAGAAATGAAATTAAATGAGGAAGATAAAGAATGGATCCATATTAAAGCATTATTTGGTGGCATGGAACTTGCAAGATAAGACATCAATTTTCAGCCTGGCTGGTTACAGAATAGGACTCATTGCTTCTAGTCAACAGTGAGCATTTCAGAGGGACAAGAACATGACATTTGAGGGCAAATGATGCATGGTAATATGCACGATGCATTCCTTGAAAAGCTGGAGAAAAGAATGAACTAAGTAAGCTGGCAGGGTAAAAAATGTTCAATAACCAGGCCTTCAGATGAGAAAATAGATGAGAAAAATATTCAGATAAGTCCTCTAACTTCACTGAACAGTTTTTAAAAAAAAAAACTATGCTTTCCACGTGGAGAAAGATATATAAACAATAATTTCTATAGATTGATATAGTCTTTCTACTTTCTAAGAAAATTACGGTTTCATGTGGAAAAACAACATAACCAGCACATCCCTAATTATAGGCAAGTTTTCAGATTCCAAGGTGGCAGCAAAAGTGCAACAGACAAGACAAAGAGTTGTCACGTTAACGAGACATACCTCTTGGACTGATCGAGCAGCTGGCTTGTCTTGATGATTGGCCAATATTAAAAAGGGTAAAGTGCATAACTGTGGGTGCTGAAGAGCTGAGTGCAGTTCATTTCTAGCAGTTTCTAAATCATCTTCTGAAGAGGCACTGTCTAATACAAATATTACCCCTTGAGATCCTTGGTAGTAGCGACTCCAATATTTCCGGATATTATCAGCCCCTGTCAAAAACAAAACAAATTCTCTTTTTAAAAATAGCGTTCAGAAACTGAAAAAAACACTGAACAGTACTGTTGGGAACACTCAACAGTAATTCCTACTGGAAACCAGTGTAGCTTTTAAAAATTAAGTGCAGAAAACATGGTTGATGACAACAAAGGCATGAGAGCCAACAAGTGGATGTAGCCTTGAAGAAGAACACCAAAGTTGAGGAGTCATTCTTCATACCTTTCTTATCAAAATAATGTGAGAAAAACCAGGATACTTTTTAGATTCAAACTCAAAATGTTTTCAGATTTTGCTTACTAGCCCAAAATAAACTCCACTCTTTATAAATTGAGTCTGAGCCTAACTCAGAGAGCAGTGTAACCTAGCTGTTCAGAGAGGCTTTTTTTCCCCAAACAATGAACATTAGCTTGATATTTTCTAAAAGAATTACTTGCTGATCAGGGCAGCCTTGTTTAATTTCATCTAGAAAGTGAAAACTACTAGCACAATAACTTCATGTATCAAAGTGCTGAAATTTGTGATGAATTAAAATCTTGATACATTTGCATAAACCCATTTGGCAATGAGCATCCTCATGGCCTTGGTATGACGGGGTGTTCACAAAAGACACTGAGATTCTCATCAGCCAGGGCCACGTCTTATTCTTCTTTGTATTCCCAATATCCAGCACAATATATAACTTGAAGCTCAGTACAGGAATGAGGGAAATGAGGGAAGGAAGAAGTGAAATTATACACTAATTAGGCTTTATGGATTTTGAGACTAGAAAGACTTGGAGAGACTGTCCAGTCCAACTGTCTGCGGAAATTGGGGCCAAGAGAGGTGAAGTGAGTAATCCCCATTCATATGTCTAGTCAATCACAAAACTGAGATTTGCATCTGAGTAGACAACCTATCCAGGGAGGGCATGGGCATTCCCCACTACATCATGATGACTGCTTCCTTTACTTTCATTCAATTCATGAATAGCACAGGCAATGTTTGTATGGGGGGGGTGTGGTTAGGGGATGGGGAGGGAGGCTTATTGGTTATACAACAAAAATTAGATAAAGGTATTTCATCAATTTAGTGCATACGATCAAGTCTTAACCTTAAGTTCAGTAACTACATGTTAGCCATCCATTGAATATTTAGCTCCTATATTGAATATACTGTGCTAAGTGCTAGGGGCACAGAGATTAAGGACTGGAGTCGGCATGCACTAACTGGCAACGGCCAAACGTGTGCATCTCTTTCCAATTCTGTGTTCAAGGACACCATACTGGAAGCTCGAAACTGGACAGGGTGGGAATATTTTCACCATCAAAATCAACAACAGCTATCATCAGGTCTTTTCTTCCCCTGAAGGCCAACACACCACTGGATGACATTAAGAAGCCCACATTTTTCTGGGAGAAATAGAAAATAAATAAATAAATAAATAAAGCCCTGCGAGAGAGGTACTCCTTAAGCGGGATGAGAGCAAGAGAGGTGGCATCTCAACTGGACTGGGCAATTCTCTTCAAAAATAGTAGTTACCAAACACCTACCATTTATTAAGCACTTTCTAGGTCCAGGCACAGTGCTAGGTGTTTTCAAAAGAAGAGCTCATATAATTCTTATAACCACCCTAAGAGGGAGGTATAATTGACTCAGGATTTAAAACTAATTTTCAGATTTTAAAATCCAGGGTATTTGCCATAATATTTTGCTGAAACAATCTGCTATATAAGATGATCAAGGACAGTTAATGTTGAGTAACCTTCAATATGTAAAGACATGGCATATGAATAGAGGTAACATCCAACCAAGAAAGCAGAACAAAACAAAGCAAAGGAAATTAAGCCAGAGATTATTTAATATAGGTAGGCAGTTGCATAAGTGATGGTTGAACTAAGAAAACAACAGAGGCATGGAAATTAGCAACACCTTAGGCCAGGTTCCCTAGGAACAGAGTCTGAGATGGCATTTCTTGAATGCCTAATTACAGATAGTATTATCAGGAGAAACCAGGAGTGAAAAAAAAAAAGCAAGCTAGAATTGGGAAGGAGCTAGGCAAAGATACGGTTTCAGAAATCCAACCTCAGCTTGATCCACTGAGGAACTCTAGAGCATGTACTAAACCACAGAAGTTGTCCAGTCCAAAGGCAAGGGGGCTGGGTTGCTATACCCCTGTACAGTCATTGGCTATGAGCCACCCTAGGGAACAGGAGGGGGTAGGGATGTGATCTCATACTCTCCCAGACATACTTAGTTGAGGCAATTACGGTCAGCCAAGGGCAGGCCTCTGGAGAAGGGTACAGGTGTGAGTTATTAGCAGCCAATACTCGCAGCAGCTGGGAGATGGATGCACTGGCCCAGTAAAGGAGATCTGGGTAGGATACCAACAGCATCTGCTACAAGCTACATCCAGACATTATCCATATGCTAGAGAACCATCCATAAGCTTGAGGAGCAAAAGTAGCAGCAGTGTTACCTGATGGTAAATGTTTAAAACAAAAATACTGTGCATGTACATATCTGTATATAATTTATTACAAATTTTATTAAAGGATGTGTAGCACACAATTTTCATCTAACATATGCAACATGCTTTACTGTAAATTCCATAGAGCTCATTAATGCTCACAAAATGGTTCCGTGATTTTGCCCAACTTTTGTATCCATAGTCAACCAACAGTTGCAATTGACCAAGTACAGTTCCAAAATAAATGTTGGTTCTGCTAAGTGTTTTATGTGTATTAAATCATTTACCCTTGACAATCTTAAGAGGCAGGTATTCTTATGGCTCTCATTTTACCAATAATAAAACTAAGACATGAAGCGATCACATAATGTGGCCAAGGTTACACATCTAAAATATATATTTAGGTCTAATGAGATTGAAAGAGAAGGATCATTGACTGGGAAGGTGATAAAACTAAGCAAAACACTCTATTACCACATAAGCCAAGGCGGGGGGTGGGGGGGGTGAAGCAACCTATTAGAATAAAAGGTACTAGGTGCCTATATATATTAATGCTCAGAGTAGGAACATGTCCAAGAACATTTCCAGCCAATTAATTCAATGAATAGTATTATGAAGTATTATTCTATACAAGTCACTGAGCAAGAACCAGAAGAAATATTTAAAAATCCATTATTCCCTTTAGATCAAATCCTCAAATTCTTTCAAGTAATAATAACTACAACAAGGCCTATAAATACATTAGAGGGAATCAATACGGCCACAGCATTAAGAGGGTGTGCAGAGAATCAAATATAAAGAGAAGAATACTGGTTGCATATTCCAATGGAACTTTTCCGTTGGAAATACGTGGGACATACTCAAAATCCAACTCATGAGGCTCATCTCTTTCAACAAGAAACTATTTCCATCTGCCACATTTAGGAGCACATAAGACACCTGAAAATAGTGAGACAAAATGATGGTGAGTCCAATGATTGTGTTGGTAGAAACAAACCCAAAAAGAAATGTCATAATTCCTTAAAATGTCCCGTCTATGACAAAGTATGTGAATAATACATTATTAATGGTGCAAAGACCCTTTT
This sequence comes from Mirounga leonina, assembly GCF_011800145.1. Classification (NCBI taxonomy): domain Eukaryota; kingdom Metazoa; phylum Chordata; class Mammalia; order Carnivora; family Phocidae; genus Mirounga; species Mirounga leonina. The sequence continues at coordinate 3,527,431 of NW_023270971.1, forward strand.
CTTTAGTCTGCTACCACACAGTTATCTGCCCAATCTTAGCATTTCTGATGTTCATCACAAACATTGGGCCTGGAATTCGAAATTCCAGTTCAGCCTTTTGCCCAATGGCTTGGTCAGCAGCAGCCTAAACCCAGATTAGGGCCCAGGAAACCAGCAGTGGGATGAAGGGTCGTATAAAGTTGGTCAGTCTGGCTGAGTGGATCTTAGTTAAGCCACCAGATTAAAATGAGAAATGGATATGTCATTAACCAGCTGCCAGATGCTTTGAGAAGCAAGCCTAACTGGGAGAATTCAGAACACCCATTTGATGTCCACATCCCAATATTCCTCATCCACAAACGGAGTCCAAAGGGAGTAACATAACACAGGACATCATATCAAACAGTGGTCTGGGGCCACTCATTTTAATTACTGAATAGTGCATGCTTTGTGTCATTTAAATTGTTATATAAAAAGGTTAAACACCCAACTCAAACCCGGCCTGTATTTTGTACACTGATTAAAAAAACAAAGGAGTATCTTAACAGTAGAGAGGGTCCGATACTGCCTTACTAAACGTTGTAAGGAGCCTTTGGTCATCTAAGAGTTCAATCTGAGAGCCAATCAATCAGGAGAGCCTGGTTTAAGCCACTACAAGAGAAAAACTAGAAGATAGGAGCGTAACGTGTCTTCATTATGCAAGGTTCTTTTTAAAGGCACACTATGGCAACTATGGACAACTTTTCTATGGTACATATGGACAACTATGGAACATTGTCTTAATATTCATTAATTCATCTAAGAGACGATTATTGAGCACCTGGCACCATCCCAGGTGCTGGGGACATAGTAGCAAACAAAGACAGACAAAAACTTCAGTCTTCACAGGGCTTACACTCTTTACCAGCAGAGCCAGCCTAGCATTACAGAGGTTAAAAATGCCAAGTATCTGTTTTCCAAGTTCTCTCCTACAGCATGGGCAGATTATTTAGTTCTAGTAAACTGGGACTCAACAAAGGTTTGCTGGGAGCTTCTGAAAAAAAAAAAAAAAAAAAAAAGTGTCCCTCAATAAAAAGAGAGATGTCCAAAGAGAGCCACCTCTCTCTCCTGGTTTTTTTTATTTCATTAGGTGATAAGATGATGCTTTGAACTGTGTTAACCCAGCAGTCTTGAAGGAGACACGCCAACACACTGAGGACGTCAGAACGGGAAGCCAGAAAGAGCCTGGGTCGTTGAGAACACGGCTGAGCAGCAGTACCAACCACCAACATTATAAGAACCCCTTATTCTGGAGTCCAGTAAATGCCTATTATTCAAGCCAATTTTAGAAGACTACTTTGTTATTCACAGCCAAAAAAATGCTTAGTTCCCTTAAGTTAAAAGACCATAAATTTCTTACAAGAGTTGTTCTTTGAAAGATAAACCCAATGAGCTATAAAAAGCAAACAAACAAAAACAGGGATATACAGGAGTCAACAATAGCAATAAAAACAGTTGTTCAAAGTTGTCCCTATGGCGGGGGGGTGGGGGGGGAAGGCTGTCCTTATGGAAAATCTCATCTCCAGACCAGTGATTTCTAACTAAACTTTTTGTGTTAATTTTTTACCTGTGCTTTCCAATATGGTAACCACTAGCCACGGTGGCTACTGGGTACTTGAAATGCAGCCAGTGCAACGGAGGAACTGAATTTTATTTAAATTTGCTTAAATTTGAAGTTCAGACGCCACATGTGGCTGATGGCTACTGTACTGGATAGTGCGTTCTAGATATTCCTCTCGCTTCTTGCTGACTGCTAGGCACCCCTAAGACTAAAACAGCTAGAGATCTAATCCTGTCTCTGAAAGGAAAAGCAGGTAGCTGTGCTGGTCGAGGAGCAGGTGTGGGCGGTCCAATCCAAAGACGGTTTGCCGAGGGGCTACGTGTGGCTGACCGGGCACCAGGGCGAGGTCGTCCGCTGTGCTCAGCCACCCTGCCGCGACACAGTGAGGGTGAGGATCAAGACTGTCCTCTTTCCATCCTCTTACCACAGTCTGAAGAAAATGAAGGAGAGTAAGATTATTTTCCCTCTGGAAAACTTAATGAGACTGGAGAACCCAAAAAAGAAGCCAATTTTGGAGAATTTTAATTGTAAATTAATTCTTCAAATCTTAGAGAAGGAGGATGTATCCTCGGAACAAAAGTCACCTCAGCAGTATTACTTTAAGAAGAATGGTTTCCAGCATGGGGAGAAAACGTTCAGAGAGCAGGACCCAAGGAGGGACAGAAAAGTAATACTTTTAAATTCTTTTTTTACCCCTCCCATCTGTGGAGTCTTGGGTCTTTCTGACGGATGGTTTCTTTCATTCTTTTCATCTTCTCTACATCAAACTCACTCAGCCTGTTTTTAAAAACTGATATACTAAGAGTTTGGGAGGACTAAGACCTACATATTTAAACTCAAACTTTTGTTATGGAACCCCCCCTTCCCCCCCCCAATAAGTCAAAACATCTTAAATTAAGCCCTCCTTAAATGGTCAATACAAAGTATAAAAATGTGAAGATTCAAAGTCAAGCTCTCCTAAGGGAGGTGTATTGTCCTATTTTGCTTTCAGAGTCAAAAAAAAAAAACCAAAAAACAAAAACACCCCAAAACACTCTAGATAATAAAAAAAAAATTTTAGAAAAATTTATGAAAAACAAAAATGTGGTCTACATCATGGGAAGAGAACCACCACTGAACAGGATAAACGGCTGAGCTGGAGGAGACCACAGTCCTCAGGCTCACAGAGAGATGTGCTGAGAACACCCACGTAGAATATAAAAGACAATTAACACATAGTCGTCATCCACCCCCGCCTCACCGACATATTACATCACATCTAACCTTGTAAAGGTGTTTATATACATCACCTCACTTAACTTTTTAGGAGTTATTATCCTTATTTAATAGATGGAGAATTTGGGACAGAAAGTTTACTATGCACTTTTCTCCATATCCAGCTAATAAATGGCAGATCCAGGATTCAAAGTTTGGACTGATTCCAAAGACCATGTATTTTTTTCTCCTACACGGTGCTGCTTCCCAGAGAGTGTAAGAGGTTCCAATGAAAGGGAGAGAAGAGGAACAAAGGCATTCCAGTGGGGAGCGTGTGGCTGGGAGCATAAGCTAAGAGGAAACTAGGAGTGGGTGGGTGGGTGGGCACAGTGAAGACAAGGAGCCAAAGAAGTCTCAGCTAGTGACAAGTAATGGCGAGTGTGAAGACAGAATATGGATGGCTTTGTAAGCCAGTCAGTGTCTGGGCGTGAGGCAGCAGTAAATGGAGAATTATTTCAGAGCCTGGGGGACATTACCTGGGTAGTCTTGTCTTGCTTAAGGGCCTTGTTGACTACTCATTATCTGTTAGTACTTAGGGCAGACAGTACTACCTACCCATAGCTGAGCTTCTTCCAATCCTAAAGTGCCAAGCCTCTAGATTTCATAAACCTTAAAAATGAATACTCTCCACACTCCTGGACATATAGCTAACTGCACAGCTTGAAAAAGATTCACTTAGTAAGGTATTCCTGTATTTATTAGCAATACAGTTTCTTAGGGAGGGGTAAAAAATGTGGACAAGAAAGAAAAAGAGTTCTTCCTGCTCCCAAAGGGTATAAGAGAGTCAGTAAAGGAAATATATGTCGGGGCGCCTGGGTGGCTCAGTTGGTTAAGCGACTGCCTTCGGCTCAGGTCATGATCCTGGAGTCCCTGGATCGAGTCCGGCATCGGGCTCCCTGCTCAGCAGGGGGTCTGCTTCTCCCTCTGACCCTCTTCCCTCTTGTGCTGTCTCTCATTCTCTCTCTCAAATAAATAAATAAAATCTTTAAAAAAAAAAAAGAAATATATGTCAACAAATAGTTTCTGCCTTATTTTGGATTCCCCCAGTGTAAAGGGTTTATTCAAGCGGTGAATGCAGAAAATGCTAGTGGCAGAGTGAGGAAGTGGGAGAGGGAAAGAGACAACCCACGAAAAGAGCTATCCAAACAGCAACCACTGTGGGTAGCCTGAACTGACTCAGGCTAGAACTGGAAGCATTTGGGGCCTCATCCACCTACCTCCCATTAGTGGTTGCTGGAGGAGAACTGCACATTATTTTCATAACATCTCCAGCTTTGCCAAGGCACCGAGGTCTCAATAATTCTTGAGAGCGAAGAGGCTAAGACCCCATAGGGCTTTTAGAATTGTACATACTTGTGATCTTTAATATGCAAAAGGGACCACAGGGATCTGCTAAAACTCAGGCATATTTGGGGCTGTTTTTCAGCAGAAATAAATGTGTTACACCGAACTATCTTTACGTTCACCCTATCTCCTGTCCAAAGATAGGTCAGCCAGAGTTGGGAGTGCAATTGCAAAATTAAGAGGTCTATATAGGAACTGGACTAATCTCCTTGGTCTCATTATGCTGGAATTCTAACCCAGTGATCACATGCTTTGGAGCCTAGAAAGGTTATTACAACATGTGCAGCCTTGGCATCAGACTTCAAATAGCACATCCTCAGAAAATTTGGAAGCAGGTGGTCCTCAGCCTACCTTTTACAAACAAAAAGCTGTCACACCAACTGCCCTCTTCCCACGTCCTCCTGCCCCTCAACAAGGATTCTGGATGTCCGGGTTACACAAAGCACAACTGTACATCATTACCTTCACCATCAAGTTCTAACTACCGTACCTGAGGACTCCGCCTGCTCCCTGATTATCTTGCCCTCCTCTACGTTCTCACTCTGGTCCACACCCACAACCACTTTCCATCTGGATGACCAGAACAGCCCTCTAACTGATCTCCTTGCTTCTGTCCTGGCAGTGCTCTGATGACATTATTAATACTGATCCAGAAAACTAGCTCAAGCTCTATCACCACTCTGCTCAAAAACATCACAACTTAGCATTTACAGTTCTCTGTGATCTGGCTCCAACAGGCCATTCCTTACTCCATCTCTCCGTTCGTCTCCTTGTACCCTCCACAAGTGCAACTTGCTCTCTCCCAGACTAGACCAGGCTTCCACTATCACGTCTTTGGTTGTTATCCCCCCCTGCCTAGAGTTCCTGCCATATCCGTTCTCCCCTCGGCTCCTGCACAGGGAAATCACCACCTGCCCTGCACGAGCCAGATCACCTATTCCACCCAGCCTTTCCACAGTCTCCTGGCTGGAAAGAACGTCTCAGAAACTTTTAATCTCTTTCTCTCGGCACTCTTCATAAGACTTTCTACCCCGTAGCAGAGTTACCTGAATGCACATTTCATCTCTGAGCCGTCTGGGAGTTTGGAGCCTTGGTGTGCCTCACTCATTTTCACACTCTGAAGGCCTCTAACACAGTCTTACACAATCACTATTTTTTTCCATGAATTGGTTAATCTTTTATATAATGTTTACTCAGATTTCTCACATGCAGAATGTAGAGTTCACCCAACGAAACATTTCATGACACAGAAATAAGTTATCTTCTTGATGGATGGTGGTAGCTTGTTGGCTTACTGTTATTAGCATGTAGTTTTTACATTTCTGGCACATACTCAGTTCTGCAAGGAATTGCTCATCCGACATTTTTAATTTAAAAAATTTTTAATTCCACATACACAATAAAATTACACTCTATTCACAGCTTTTTGCCTTTCTCAGAGTTCTGTTTTAGTATTGGGAAATGTGCAGCCATAAGGGTACATGTGCTGAGCACCGTACTAAAACACAACTAAGAGCATTACCCTGTGCTCTTCGGGATCCGTCAGCCTGCCCTGATGCTCCACAGAACAAGCAGCTCTGAGAAACTGAAAGTGTAGAACAAACAAGCTGTGGGAAGAGTTGTGGGGAAATGTTCCCTTCTGTACTCCCATAAAAGCCAAGGGCCTACTGCCTAGAAGACCCACAAAACCAAGGTGATCACTATGTGCATAGCTCCAAATGTTTACCAAGCAGCAAATTCCTGGGCTATTGGCCTAACACAAAAAAACAAAAAGCACATTTTGTAGTATTCTGGAAAATCTGGTGCCCAGACTAGGAAAGAGTCTGGGAACAATTTTGTTGCAATTGCCACTGACCAAGCAACAAATTAGGAAGAGCCACAACGTGAATTTTCTGGCTGAAATGGAAGGCGTTTCTTCCATACTCGGGGTGAAATACAATCTTCTAATACTGTGGAAAGGCTACGGTATTCTAGCGTAGCTTACCACCCCCCCCACCCAAGTATTTTTTACTGTAAACTTTGACTTACACCAACCATATGACAAAATTGACAACATGAGGTTCTAGATGCACATAAATTCACAGCCCACAGAAAAAGTTTACAACATCTAATGTCTCATCCCACATAGCAATAAAGAATAATTAGGACAACAGATTATAAGCTTTGACCTTCAAAGGTAGAATATTAGGTTCTTATTCTAACTGTAATTTTTTTTTTTTTTTAAAGATTTTATTTATTTATTTGACAGAGAGAGAGACACAGCGAGAGAGGGAACACAAGCAGGAGGAGTCGGGGAGGGAGAAGCAGGCTTCCCACAGAGCAGGGAGCCCGATGCGGGGGCTCGATCCCAGGACTCTGGGATCATGACCTGAGCTGAAGGCAGACGCTTAACGACTGAGGCACCCAGGCGCCCCTCTAACTGTAATTTCTATTTTGTGATTAATTTGACCTCAAAACATTACTAGTAACCTACTCATGTAATAAAACCTTAAGGGAATTCTGCTTGGTCCACAACATTTATTTGATCCCACTCATACTTACCCTTTGTCTTTTAATACTTCATTTATTTATTTATTTATTTTTAAGATTTATCTATTTGAGAGAGAAGAAGAGAGAGTGCATGCACATGAGCAGGGGTGGGGAGGGGCAGAGGGCCAAACAGGAAGCCCAATGCAGGACTGGATCCAAGGACCCTGAGATCATGACCCGAGCGGAAGGAAGACACTTAACCAACTGAGCCACCCAGGCGCCCCAATACTCTGTTATTCTTGATGGAAATGCTTATCACAACTCCTAAAGGAGGTTTAAGTTTTCTTTCATGTACTCTTCCCTTCTGTCCTATTTGTTGCCACCCTATGGATTATACAAGTTCAGCAAGGGTCCATGGTTAGGCTTAAGCATAAAAGAGCAAATGGAAAAAAAGAAAAAAAGCAAAGGGGCGCCTGTGTGGCTCAGTCGTTAAGCGACTGCCTTTGGCTCAGGTCATGATCAAGCCCCGCATCGGGGTCCCTGCTCCTCGGGAAGCCTGCTTCTCCCTCTCCCACTCCCCCTGCTTGTGTTCCCTCTCTCGCTGTGTCTCTCTGTCAAATAAAATCCTAAAAAAAAAAAAAAAAGCTAATATACATTATAATCTGAACTCTATATTTAGACAAGTCAATGTGCTTTACAAATCATAAATAAATAGGGGCAGTTGTCAGCCTAGGGATCACTTATGCTCCAAAACTTTTGGAAGGCTCCAATTTTTTCAGAACTTGGCACACATAATTTTCCCTGAAAATAAGGCAAGCACTGGAGTTGGGTTTAGTCGTGAGAGGCAGGTTAGCTCGGATAGAGGGTAGGACAGTGGAATGATTAGCACGGACCCTGATGTCAGACTCACTGGGTTCAAAATCTAGTTCTACCATGTCATCTTAGTGACCTCGGATAATTGGCTTAGTTGTTCTAAGCCTTGGGGTTTCCCTTTGATAAAAGGGAAAAATAATAATACTTAGGTACCCAATAGGATTGTTGGAATTAAACGAGATAACTCATTTGGCACAGTGCTTGGAATATTCTATATGTTCATTAAGTGTAGTTAATTTGTTATTGTTTCTATTATCATTGGGCCACCATTTAAGCCTATAACTTACTGAACTATGGTACTAACCTGAGTTCTAACGCCTGGAAGGAAAAGTCTACCAGGTGCTGACAGAAACTGCGCAAAGGAGAGAGTACTTTCCTCTGCTATTTCCAGTACAGCCAATGCTATAAAAAATAAACCACGTTTTTGTTGTCTGATTGCTGAGGCTAGGACTTCTAGTACTATGTTGAATAGCAGTGGTGATAGTGGACATCCCTGCCGCGTTCCTGACCTTAGGGGGAAAGCTCTCAGTTTTTCCCCATTGAGAATGATATTCACTGTGGGTTTTTCATAGATGGCTTTTATGATATTGAGGTATTACCCTCTATCCCTATACTCTGAAGAGTTTTAATCAAGAAAGGATGCTGTACTTTGTCAAATGCTTTTTCTGCATCTATTGAGAGGATCATATGGAAACAAACGGAGGGTTTTAGAGGGGAGGGGGGTGGGGGGATTCGTTAGCCTGGTGATGGGTATTAAAGAGGGCACGTTCTGCATGGAGCACTGCGTGTTATACACAAACAATGAATCATGGAACACTACATCAAAAACTAATGATGTAATGTATGGTGATTAACATAATAAAATTTTTAAAAAAATGAACCACGCTTTTATTTGAGGTGGACCCTTTCTTCTTTCTAGTAACTTCCTTCTTCATCCTGTATCTCCCACAGCCTCTAGGACTTCATATTCCCCAATTTCTTCCTCCCCCATTGTTGTTGGTTGGGGGTGGGGGGAGGAATCTGAACATCAAAGAAACTTCTCCCCTTCAGACGAGTGTGCACGTTCCTTTACTACCAGAGGTCTTCAGCTAGATTTTTAAAGAAGCAGTGTTGATTTATCATTTTAACATTAAGATGACACTTTCATGACACTCTCATTTTATAGGATGAGAAAACCCCAACTGGTCACTACTGCAGACTGATTTCACGTGTGTCTGTGTACCTTTAGGAGTGGCTGTTACACAGACGGCTGACATACGGTGGATATACACACTTTACATTTCCCTCCCTTTTGTTATAAAGTCGTGGATCATCAAAAACTGGTACATTTATTCAACAACTCGTATGACTGCACTAGCAAGAGCTCAAGAAGCGTGGGTTAAGGCAGGGTTGCCATTTCGGGCAACAGTTTTTGTTTTTTTTTTTTTTTAAAGGACTACTTTTAAATACAATGTAGGTGCATTAGGAGTAGGAAAAAGCAAGCAAAACTAGGTACAAAATGAGCTCTTTTTCTCAGGAATCTTTGCATCTGTTTATAACCCACTTTCTCACACTCACAGCTTTTTGGTAGCTTTTCTGTAAACATGCCACATTCGTCAGGTCTCTATCAATTAACTTTGCTAAGTATACTCAGGATCTTCCTGCTCAATGCGTTCACTACTACGTCTCCAGGTGTCTCTGCAGACTCTGGCACAGAGCAGCCTGTCTGTATTTGTGGGGAAGTTAAGAAGTGAATGAAAGGATGAATATGTGCGTTCTTTGCCCATGAGTCGGAGTATAAGCAGTCTCATTTTTATATAGTCTAAAATACCCTTTATTGCTCCCTTTTTTTAAAAAAGTCTTTATTATTTTAGAGAGAGAGCACGAGTAGGGGGAGGGTAAGAGAGAATTCCAAGTGGACTCCCCGCTGAGAGTGGAGCGGGACGCCAGGCTTGATCTCACGACCCTGAGACCATGACTTGACCAGAAATCAAGAGTCGGCCACTTAACTGACCGAGCCACCCAGGAGCCCCTCCCTTACTTCCTTTCATAATTCTTGTCTGAAATACTCTTCTCTCTGAGCTTCTTTCTAAAGCAGGGCAGTTCTTTTTTGTCCTCAGAAGTAAGTTTTCCGTCTGTCCTTCGAAATTGCCCTTATAAAAGGAATACTAGTGATAAGACCACTCCACTTCAGACAATTCCAAATGAATAAACTCTATAACCCTGGCTGGCTGAACGACTCATTAAAATGTCCTTAGGGTAATCAGACTTCCTTTTTTACACACTTACTGTATATTTAAATGAGATTAGCCCACTACATCACACATACCATTAAACAGATTTCTTCATGTGTAACTACATCACTACATCAATAATCGCCACCTCTGTCTTTGAAGCTCTGCAATGTCTCCGATTATCTCAAGAGGCAAGTGGAACTCTCAAAATGAAATTAATTTCAATTAACTATAAAATATAAGTATGTATGTATCACCCAGCACTTGGGGACAGAGGGTTACACAAAATAGAGTGTCACAGCATAAAAAGATTAGGAATCAGTGCACTAGCCAAAGAGAAGACAAATGAGTTTGAACACTGCCTGAGGTTAAGCACTTCACTTCCAAATACAGTTTCCCATGAAGAACACACTCAAAAGAAAAGAGACAGTGCAATTTAAATGATGCTAAGCCTACTAAGTTTTCTTTAGATTGGGTTAGTTGAAGAATATATTTGCTTGAGGATAAAGAAGAGATTATATGAAAAGACACATTTATTAGGTATCCCGTAGGGCTCCACAATGCTGAGTTTTCTTAAAGCTCTGATATTAGGACTTACTTTCAGAGCTGACTAATGAGGCCCTGTCACACCATTCATGTCCTCTTTATTTTAGGTAAGTGAAACAATTATAGGGTAGACATGTATAAAAGTATGCCAATCTGACATAAGATCAGAGTCCTTTAAGAAAAAACTTATTTTCAACACATTTATCATATACTTGTTGCTATTTTGAATAGTATCTCTTATATACAAATGGATAAACCATGCATGCAGCAATTAGGAGAGGAAAAACACTATCTACCTCACCCCCATTCTTTGGTTTGTATCTTTCAAGATCTATTCCTTCTTTAATTAGAAAAATGATGGCCTTGCTGTAAACCTCAAGAATCAGATCATTTCATTCAGTGCACACACTTAGGTTCATACACATACAAACACAGTCTTAGTATACTAATCAATCTAAGGTTCTGTATCCTTGTGAATAACCAATGTCTAAGAAATAATTTCTGCCAAAAAAAAAAAACAACAGGAAATATTAAAAGAATGACCCACATTTTATATTTTCACAAAGGAAATGACATCTTCTCTTTCTTTACACCTGCCATAATGGAATCACAGGTACTCAAATGTTCTTTTGAGTTTACATGAGGAAGGTTCTGTCAAGAAAAGCATATGATCATCGTAATAGAAATAATCAAAAGCCTCACAGAGACATTAACAGCAAAAGCTATCCATTATGAGAGGCAGCCTCCAAGATGGCCCTCAGTGATCCCCACTTCTTGGTGCTGAGGCCTTTGTGTAATCTCCTCCTGAGTGTGGGCTGGTCTAATGACTTACTTCTAACCAACAGAATGTGGCAAAGGTGGGGGCGTCTGGGTGGTTCAGTTGGTTAAGTGTCTGCCTTCAGCTCAGGTCATGATCCCAGGGTCCTGGGATTGAGCACGCGCCCCCCACCCCCGCAGCCTCCCACCCCCCGCCGCACTCCCTGCTTAGCGAGGAGCTTGCTTCTGCTTCTCCCACTCCCTCTCCCCACTGCTCATGCTCTCAAATAAATAAATCTTAAAAAAGGAAAAAAAAAGAAAAGAATGTGGCAAAGGTGATGGGATGTCACTTCCATGATTAGGTTACAAAAGATTGTAACTTCCATTTTAACTACAGATTAGCTCTGTTGCCTTCTCAGTCAGGATACTTTTATAAAGCAAACTGCCATATTGCAATGGCACATGAGCCCAGGAACAGAGGCAATCCTCTGGCCAACAGGTGGCCAGGAACAGAGGCCCTCAGTCTAACCATTCCTGAGGAACTGAAATCCTCCAAGAAAAATGTGACCTTAGAAAGGGATCCTTTTATGGCTAAATATTTCACCATATAAATATACCATATTCTGTCTGTCCATCTGCTGATGGATGTGCTGGTTGTTTCTACCTTTTCTCTTTTTTTTTTTTTTTAAGATTTTATTTATTTATTTGAGAGGGAGAGACTGAGAGAGAGCAAGCACATGAGAGGGGGGAGGGTCAAGAGGGTCAGAGGGAGAAGCAGACTCCCTGCCGAGCAGGGAGCCCGATGCGGGACTCGATCCCGGGACTCCAGGATTATGACCTGAGCCGAAGGCAGTCGCTTAACCAACTGAGCCACCCAGGCGCCCGTTTCTACCTTTTTTCTACTGTGAATAGAGCTGCTATAAATATTGGTATACAAATTTTTGTTTGAACACCTATCTTCAATTCTTGAGTATATAACTAGGAGAATTGCTGGGTCACATGGTAATTCTGTGTTTAACTTAAGAAAAAAAAAACATATTTACCTTGCTAAGTCTCTAAGTTTGTAATAAATTGTTACACAGGAATAGGAAACAAAGCTCAAGAACCTGCAGCTAGGTAGCAACTTCCAGAATGTGAGCTAATGAACTAGACGTGGGGAAAAAAAAACTTACCCTAAATCTTACTGGCAACTTGTTATTGCTCTATGTAAATAGCATCTAGTAATTTTTCAAAATGTTTCTTTCCAAGGCAACATTTAAAAAACAAATTGTTATGAGGGCTTATTGAGTGCCATGTACTACACTCTACTGTGCAGGTAAGACCATGGAACAGACATGGTATCTGCCTTCAGAGTGCACAGATCTCTTGATTGCTCTGATTTTCCCCAGAATTATTCCTCCTCACTTTACATGTCCTCCTAGAGAATGTCTTTACTCCTATTGTTTCAGCTACCTCTAATATCCTGAAGACAGTTCAAATGCCCTTATCCAATCTTCTCCAAAGCCCCAGTATTCTTATTCCTTACCATCTATCTATCATAATATATTCCCTTCTAGAAGTTTCCCAGGTATTTTAAACTCAACTTGTCCCCATGTGAACTCATTCTTGCCATGAATTCTTTTCTAAACCAGTCTCCTGGATTCCCTGTCTGGGAATTGACAGCCACCCAAATTACGAATCTTAAGAATCATCCTTAACCCCTTATCCCTTTTCCTAGTAGTCAATCAGCCATCACCCAACTTTACCGTCTATGTAACTGCCAAGCTCTTGGACACTCTGAAACTCCACCATTCATTTTTCCTATGGTTCTTTTTCCCCTGTTCCACTCATGTCTTACCAAAAAAAACCCTATGCACATTTCAAGTCTTACATCCAAACATCTCCTCTAGTGAAGTCCTCCTTAATTTTTACAAAACTGCTGTCTCCATCCTTTGTTATTCTAGAGCAAACTGTTCATCCCTTCACTGTTAGGATCTTGTAACGAAGTTTTTTTTAGTACTTCCAGCTCCTTATGACTGCTCTGGACTGACAATCTCTACTTGTGCTTTGAGTCCAATTCTTTTGTATATTTCAAGGACCTAGTATAGGAACAGGCATAGAGTCCTCAATTAATTTACATATGCTGAACTAAAAATAGCCATCGGATTTATATTACTCATTCACTTACTCAACTAACAAATATTTATTGAGTGGCTTCTATGTACCAGACCCAGTTCTGGGCACCAGGAAAACAGTGGTCAACTACATACATGTGGCCCCTGCCTGACTCATGACCTCATGGTCTAGCAGGTCACTGAACTGATAATATCTTTATGACAGTATGTCATTTAGGCTTCAACTTACATGTGCTGCAAAGTATTTCCTATAACAGCGTATTTATTCTTCTGATCCTTAAAGTAGTAACAATTGGAAAGTTAAGCTTCTTTTGGATGAGTTGTAAATAAAATAATTTTACTTCCAATGTCATCATCACTGCATTAAAAAAAAAAACCTTCCTTGCAGTCTCAAGGCATATGACTGTACAATATATCTAAACACCTATGGGATACCTCAACTATCCAGCACACAGCCAAAAACTAGGAGCCATGGGGCAGCCAACAGAAAGGGCCCCAAATTAACATTCTAAAGCTCACATGCTTAACCACTCTAAAAAGTCCCTCAGGCCCACACAAAAATCTTGCCTAGAAAAAAAATGTGATCACACTTAGATTCTTGGCTCTCTGCTCAGAGCATATTAGAAGTAGTAAATCATTATGTGGGAGACAGAGGAGAAATAGAAACCACCAGAGACAGGCATGTGGACAGTAGCAAGAAGAGACAGCCACAAAAGAAAGCAAATAAAAAAATTAGAACATTTTAAAAGAAAAAGAGAGGCAAGATCAACAACTATGAAAGAAAAAAAAAAAGGCAAAGACCAGAAATAAAAAAGGCCAATAGTTCAGATTTAAGGTAGCAGGGAAGAGTCACCCACTGCCCTCTTGACAGTATTACAGGGTTTTTAATGTTCATCAAATACACGATGTATTATACTCCTGCTACTTCCATTATTATGGAGAATTTTAAATATATGTAAGTAACTAAAAAAGTATGATGAACACCATCACTCAGCCTCGACAACCATCAATTCTGGCCAATCCAGCCTCAACCTAATTGCTCTGTCATATTATTTTGAAGCAAATCTCAGGTATCATATAGTTTCATCTGTAAATATTTTGGTCTAGGTTTCTAAAAAAAAAGAACTCTTAAAGACACAACCAAAATATCATTACATCTAAAAGAAATTAACAAGTCCTTAAAATCATCAAATATCCAGTTGTTCAAATAATATTTCGGTACTAGAGGTATACCCTCAGCTGTTTCCAAAGTGTCCAAGTGAAATGCTACTGTGGCAAGTATAACATATAAGAATTTCAAAGTCTTAAAAATCAAATTGCAAGGTTTTCAATCCATTCTTGGTATTAAAATGTCTTAGTATTTCATCAAAATCTATTTTTATACTCTTAATTAGTTTAATTGGTTAAATGCCACGTGAGATACAGTAAGTGTTTTAAGAAACACCTTCTTCGCTAATGCAACAGCTAATGGAAATGTAACATTGTCAAATTATGGCACTGTAGGGCGCCTGGGTGGCTCAGTTGGTTGAGCAACTGCCTTCGGCTCAGGTCTTGGTCCTGGAGTCCCGGGATCAAGTCCCACATCGGGCTCCCTGCTCAGCAGGGAGTCTGCTTCTCCCTCTGACCCTCCCCCCTCTCATGTGCTCTCTCTCTCTCTCTCAAATAAATAAATAAAATCTTTAAAAAAAAAAAAAACATTATGGCACTGTAGTATTTTAAACTTGTTTAATTAAGGGAAGACCTTTTATGGAAAAGCCATTTATTAAGATAATTTTGTTTACAGCCTACAATAGTTCCTACAGATTTGAAGTATAAGAGTTTGATTCATTATTATTTCAAAGCCATATACTAGTTCCCCGAAATCATCAGGGGTGGTCTGTTTACTTACAGTAACCTTGAGAGAATTTCATGTCACAATCCAGCTGCACTAGTACTAAGTTTTAATTATCCTTCAAAAGTAAAAAGGATGGGGGCACCTGGGTGGCAGAGTCAGTTGAGTGTCTGACTCTTAATTTTGGCTCAGGTCATGATCTAAGGGTCATGAGACTGAGCTCTGCCTTGGGGTCCCTGCTCAGAGGAGAGTCTGCCTAAGACTCTCTCTCTCCCTCTCCCACTGCCCCTCTTCCCTCCCCCATTCTCTAAAATCTTTTTTAAAAAAAGTGAGTAGGATGAAACAATTGTAATGATACACACCTGAGAAATCTAGACTTTATCTTCGTTAACCACAACCTGGATAGGAAGCTAAAAGAACTTGAACACAGGGAGATTGGTATTCTCTTCTTACAATTAGAAGCCATGGTTTTGAAGGAAAAGTAAATAAAAAGGACTATCAGTACTTGAATTGGGAACTGGAAACATGTGGTACATGTGAGGAAGAGTGTGTGTGTGTGTCTGTGTCTATGTGGTAGGTGAAGAGGTAGTTTGCTCAGCATAAAGTTCAAAACAGCTTCAGACTGAAATCAGAGAGAAAGTATCCCTTGATAAAAATCTCACCTTCCTAACATATATGTACCTTGGAAGGATTACAGATGTACTGAAATTCCTGTGGTCATTAGGGTGTCCAGTGGGGGCCAGGGTACAATCCTCTCATTTCTTGTCATCACCTCTCACAGTAAGTAGTTTCTGTTTATCCCAATATGTCATAAAAATATCATTTTCCATGAGTCTGATGTGAAAAATCTTGGGAAGCATTGGTCAAAAGAGCTTAGGCTGCCATTCAAGGCTCCTGATGGTCTGACCCAAGTGACCTTTCTATCCTCAAATCCTTCCACACCACTTATGAAACCTTTGCAGCGTCCAAAACGAACTGCTCACATTTTCATCTTATACCCATCATGTTCCTCAAATGCTACCGCCTCTGCTTATGACTTTTCCCTTGGCTGGGAATCTCCTCTCTCCCTAAATCTTTCTATCTTCGAGTGTCATCTATTCTCAAGTCCTGCATTAAATGCCACCTGCGCCACAACCATTCCTTTTACTGCACTTGTACATCATCTTTTTTCCTCCACTGAAGAGTAGTTATTTGTAGTTTTTTTAATGTCATGTGTAACTTTGTATTTTGTACTATTTTTGTTTTATGCACGGTTTCTAGTTTGCCAATGAGAATCACAGCTCTGACAGCTAAATTCAAGTCAACTCACTCCACACTTTTGAGTACCTTTTATATGCTGAATACCTTTTATATACTCGGTGCTGAGGAATAAAAATTAATGCGGCCCTACTATCATCAGAATTATTTAGCATTGTTCTGTTAAGTTCTAGTCAATATAATAAGGCAAGAAACTGATATAAGAGGAATAACCACTGGAAAGGAGACAAAATGATCATTATTTGCAGATGATGACTGTATACCTACAAACACAAGAGAACTAACTGGAAAACTTAAGACAATAATATGGTTCCAGAAGGTGATTAGAAACAAAATTAAAATGTTTTACAATCTTTTTACTTCTACTTAAAATTTTAAAACCATGCAATAACATGTTAATACAGAAAAATCCCAACATCTGTATGAATGACACCAACAATGCCCATATGAATAAAGCACTGTACCATGTTTTTAGAGGAGAAGACCAAATATAGTAAGTATTTAAATTCTTTCCAAATTAACTAGTGAGTTTCATGCATCGCTGATCAAAACCTCACGGGAAACTTTCAACCCAAAAACTCACCTGGAATAACTAGTACATAAAACTAGCCATATTTTTTAATAACAAAATGATAAATAGACATAGACAATAACAAAGGTGACAAACTTAATCTCGGTTATCAAAAAAATTCAAGCTGAAATTATATGGAACCATTTTTCAAGTATCAAATTACCTAAAAAATCTAAATGATGGCCTGCAACAATAGGAAAGATGCAGTAAGATAACAGAATCAATTCCTATATAGGAATGCAAATCCATGCAAGTTTTCTATAGATGCATTTTGTACAATATATTAAGAGCCTTAAAATGTTTTGATACCAAATTCTGCTTTTAATATCTAAAAAATATTCCATAACTCAAAAACTTATGCTTTTATAAAATAATCAGAATAGATATAGGTCAGATCTTTATCAAAATACATATGACAACAGATATATAAGGGATCTGGGAAGGACATAGATACAGAATTAAATTATTTTATCATTAATCATTAGAAATTGTCAAGCACATTTAGAGTCAAAATTACACAAAGATCAGACTGAATTAGGAGTACTGACAGTTGTATTGAGGAAAATGAGAAAGGGGTAGGTTAGTGATAGAGCCCCCAAGGACACAGAGTGGTAAATGTTGGCAGTACCCTAAGAGCACTCTCCGTGGCCTAATCCACGGCTTGCCCTGTCTTGATAGCAGCCCTGCTATCAGAGCCAGATGCCATTAAACATGGCTGCTAAGAAGTCCTCCGTTCTGATAAATGTCTATCTTATTCACTCGACAATCTCATGGCAGAGAAGCATGAGCAAACAACAGAATTTAAATGTCTGGATTGTGACCATCAAAAAAGAAATGGTGGATCTTATTCCAGAGACCATAATATCAGTGATGGTCATTTATGCTAGACTTTAGGGTTTCAACATAATTAGATGAGGAGGAGGAGGAGGAAAACCAGCCCATGACTTTAAGGGAAGATAAAACTGTAAGAAGGGGAAAGAATAGAGGCTAAAATGAATTTATACTTGTAAAATTGGTTATGAAGAACAGGTAAGCAAAAAAACCAAGGTAGGCATAAAAAGAATGATTTCGATCTGGAAAGAGTTAAGAGAAGGTAAATTTGAAGTGAGGAGAAAATGCATATCAAGCTTCTTTAAGTTAATGCAAGTCTCCAGATCCAGACAGATTACATACCAAGATAGCAGAAAAACTCAGACATCACCACAAAACTCCTCCAAGCACTGTGATATAACCATAAAGAATGGGAAAGTTACCAGGACACTGAGGATAGGCAAATATCAATCCAGATTTTTAAAAAAATGGGATCATCATGAACAATCATGGAGTCACTAAGAAGTCTTTGAAAATAATTCTCAGTTCCTTTTGTATTGGCTCGCCAGGTTGGTACATTTTGGGAATAGCGTAGTATGAGATCATTACAGCAAAGTATTTACAAGTCTCTTGCTGTATCCTTGGGCAAGAAAGAAAAAGTAAATCAGATGACAGTAGTTAGGCAGCATTATAAGCGATTTAACAGCCACATCCAAAAATTCATGGAACTGTGCCATGGAAGGTGTTGGTTCTTCTGTGATTTGCAACCAACCTTGGTTCTCCTAGCACTTTACACATAACTCTATTACAGCAATTATCACAGGGCATTATAGTTATATAATTACAGGTCTATTATTCCTCACAGCTTGTGAGCTCCCTAAAGGAATGAGTACATGCTAGTCTTCT
This sequence comes from Mirounga leonina, assembly GCF_011800145.1. Classification (NCBI taxonomy): domain Eukaryota; kingdom Metazoa; phylum Chordata; class Mammalia; order Carnivora; family Phocidae; genus Mirounga; species Mirounga leonina. The sequence goes on from NW_023270971.1 coordinate 3,545,954, forward strand.
TGTTATCCCTAGGAGAGAGCATGAGACTGGCACAAAGTAGGCAATTTGATACATGTCTATACATTTTAATTGAGTAAAAACTTTAAAGGTATCATTTCAAGATTTACAGATGGCACAAGGCTGAAAGAAATTGCTAATATGTTGGATGACAGAATAAAAAAAGTCAAAAAGTTCCTGACAAGCTGGAACAATGAGCCAGTGCTTACATAATGAAATTTAATAGAGATATAAGTAATGTCTGGAACTTGGAATTTAAAAAAAAAAATTAACTGGGCAAGAACAGAAGAGTTGTGACTTAAAACAGCTGGGTATTTTGAGAGCATATCCAACGTGAACCAATGGGGTATTATGGCTCAGATTGTTGGCTTTAAGAGAAATTTAAGTATTCGAAAGAAAGAGGGAAGTATCACTAGTCAGAGCACATCTAAAACATCATGCTTCCGGATACATGTTTTACAAGGGACCACCACAGAAGGTGGCAACAAGGATGGAGATGAACCTGGACACCATGTAATATAGAAAATGACTGAAGAAATGAAAGATATTTCGCATGGAAAATGATCTTCCAGAATATATGATAACAAGTTTCATGTTTCTGAATTACTGTCTAGAGAAGATATATCATTTGTTGAGCATGCCCCACAAAGCAGAACTGGATTCATTTTAGCTTCAAAGAAGCAGAAAGTTCCCTTTTGGCAAATGATAATGAATTGTAATAATTAAAACTCTTCCAACATGGCAGGTAAGTACATACTTTCTGAAACATGGACTTCCTCACCATGGAAGCATTCAATCAGATACTGTATAGCCACACCTGGGGGATGGGAAAAGAGTTAATTCCTATCCAGTATAACCAGTTTGACTAAGTAACATCTGATTTAACATGTATGGTTTCATGTTATTTTATATGATGAAAGAACTGGAGGGCAGACTGCTATAACTTGCCTCGAATGACTTGTGAGACTCATTTCTGAAGGAAACTGCATACACAACTTTTCTGATACTGCTTTTGAGAAGGATGCTTGGGTCACTGCAGCAAATACACCCAAACCCAGAGTGATGGCGGAGGAGAGGTAAGACACTGCCATGTCTTCTGTGGCCAGAACTCTGCACATGCCCGCAGGTATGGGAAACCAGGAGCTGCCCACTATGATGTAGGTACACTACCGAAATACATAAAAATACATAGACAATCAAGAAGAACAAACTTTTAAACTCCATAACCATACCCTCCATCTTTTTTACACTCACTCCCAGACTTTTGACTGATTTGAAACAATTTTCCCAGCAAAAAAGCTTTGGCTATTTAATGAACTATATATTATAAAAAGAAGACATGAGCAAACAATGGAGTTCATTTATAAGTATATAAAATATGCAGTTTTTCAAGCACCTTTCAAATACCTGCAACAGCCAGTTTTATCACCACAGATACACATCTACTGGTTTCAGAATAATTCAAATCACAAGAATTCAAAAGTGAATTAAAATGTGACTTACGTCCAGTGTAATACAAGCAATTTTTCAATGCATCTTGACTAAATGTAAAATATCATCTGTTTTTGCGACAAACAAGTCTGTGCCATTAATCATATGCTTCCAGCTGCAACAACTCACATTCAAATTAAAACCATGAAATAGCATCCCAGTGTCAAGATTCACACAAACTGATCTTTTAACAGATTGGTGGTGGGGGGGGAGGGGGGCAGAAAAACAACATCCATTGAAAGAAGAATCTGGAAACAATGTTACACAATAAAAACATCTGAAAGAGCTTAAGCGCACAAGCAGATAGAATTCTGGTTTTTGAACTGCACAGGAATAAATGTTCAACAAAATTCACTGCCTGCTCTTAAGCCACGAATATATCATAAAAAGAAAAAAATACTTCTTTTTATAGCCACGGGGCTGAGCGTTTTGCTGTTTATATCTATCCCAGCATACACATCCACAGTACTGCCAGGACTGTCCCCTCTGACTTCACTGGGAAGCCAGACAGGAGACTGTCCTGCCCGGGGTTCCTTTTAGTTGATTCAGTTTGTGTCCAAAACTGGCCCCAGAATCCTCTCTGCTTCGGTCACTACACTCCTGCCTGCCAGTGACAAAGCTCCAAACAGCTCCCTTCCAGCTACAGATACTACAATGTTCTGTTTAAAACTCGACTTAGAACTGCGGTAGAGAGCTTGTGGGCTGTTCCACAAACAGCGCCACGGCATCCGCTGCACGTTCAAAACTAGGACGGTGCCAGGAGCCAGCAAAGTGATATATTCTAGCTTAGCCATGTCAGGCATTTTCCAGGCCCAGAGAAGGTTTCATATGGTCAGCACATGGGCCAAAGGATGCACACAGCTGTCCTATATTTGCCCCCTTGTGTCCTCCTCTGGTGACCTGCCCCCTTGAACTCCCTGCACACATTTCCAGAAAGGGACGCTATGCAAGGAGAACATGCTCCTCTGAGTCTTTCCTTTCGGCCTCAGGGCTCACACTATATTGCTATGGGGCTCGACACTCCAGGGTATCATCTGGTAAGCCGTACATTTTTCTCTGTTCTCAGGTGACTTCTTTTTAAAATGGTACCCCAGCCCTAGACTGTCTTAAGAGCCAGACGAAAAAGAACAGACAAAACTTTGAAAAACCACAATACAAATAAAAACTTTAATAGCCATACTGCCCATCAAGGTTAACAGTTCAGCTTCTCCAACTAACAAACCAAGATGAGACCAGGGTAGTTAAGATAGGAGATATAAAAATAGAGTAAAGAATCAGTGCTTCACCTCAAAAGGTTGTATGCTGGGTGCCTGGGTGGCTCAGTTGGTTAAGCGACTGCCTTCGGCTCAGGTCATGATCCTGGAGTCCCTGGATCGAGTCCCGCGTCGGGCTCCCTGCTCGGCAGGGAGCCTGCTTCTCCCTCTGACCCTCCCCCCTCTCATGTGCTCTCTCTCTCTCTCATTCTGTCTCAAATAAATAAATAAAATCTTAAAAAAAAAAAAAAGGTTGTATGCTTTAACTAGATTTTCTTCTCCTGTACTCATTCTTTCTTTCCTCCTCTTGTCCGCTTTCACAGAGACACTTTGTCCCAGATGATGAATGAACGAGTATATAAGACTATAATATCATAACAGCTGATGGAGAATTTTCCCAAAACAATTTAACTGAAGGTAAAGTTGTAAGTGATAGCTGCACATGATAGATTGCAGTGATTTTCAAACTCAGTAAAATAGACTAGCATCCTCTGGAGAGGATTTTTTTTTTTTTTTTTTTTTTTAAAGATATTATTTAGGGGCGCCTGGGTGGCTCAGTTGGTTAAGCAACTGCCTTCGGCTCAGGTCATGATCCTGGAGTCCCGGGATCGAGTCCCGCATTGGGCTCCCTGTTTGGCAGGGAGTCTGCTTCTCCCTCTGACCCTCCTCCCTCTCATGCTCTCTGTCTCTCATTCTCTCTGTCTCAAATAAATAAATAAAATCTTAAAAAAAAAAAAAGATATTATTTATTTGACACAGAGAGAGAGAGAGAGATAGCACATGCGCACAAACAGGGGGAGCGCAGGCAGTGGGAGAAGCAGGGAGCCTGATGTGGGGCTCGATCCCAGGACCCTGAGACCATGACCTGAGCCGAAGGCAGACATTTAATTGACTGAGGCACCCAGGTGCCCCAAGAGAGGTTGTTTTTTAAAGAAAAGTAGCACAAGGAAATTAGTAAAACACTATAGTAACTAAGATTTATAAAAGAGAATGTCAGAGTCAATTTATGCCTTAGAAATGGTCTTGATAATATTTAATCAAATAATTTAAAATATATTGGGACTTCAATACCTTCAAGAAAACTTGGGAGTGAAACCTTTTACAAAACCAATAATTCTTTCACAATACTACATATTATTTAATAAAACCTACTAATGTGTATATTTATATTTTTGTATAGGGTTTTCTTAAAGCAGAGTACAATTGTACAATCTTAACGAACTACAGAAATGATCCCTGAAAGTATAGTCTTAAAACAAAAATCTCAGTAATACTGTAAATGACAGATGACTAGCATTCTATTGATTTTTGCAAAATCTCCGCATCTGGGGATGATAATGGTGGTGAGGTGTCATGGTGGTGTCAAAATCACATTAACCTAAAATCCCAGCACCATGTTAAAAGAGAATTCTTTTCCACAGTGTACTGTATGCAAATAATCAAAATGAAGTAAACTATTTAGATCTTTACATCTGGGCAGCACTCAATGCTTTTTGCATAAAATAATGTATAATATATATATATGATATACAATTATATATGATAATATATATTATGTAATATATATAATATATAACTTTGTTTTCAAATTGTCTCATTTTGTTAAATCATGACTTGAAATTACTAGGGAAGGAGGCTGACCATTAGTCTCAGACAAAAGACTTGGTAGATAAAACCTTTCAAGACTCGTTAAATTCATACCCTCACTCCCTAATGCAAATAAATAAATACCTTTACCCTCTAATTGTGATCAGTTTAGAGAAAGGAAGAATTAGATGGAACAGAAAACCCAAAAATAATTATATTACAACCTCTTTCAAATTACAATGGGAAAAAAAAAATCAGGGAAAACTAACATGTATAGTTCCTTGACGTTTTTCCTTTTTCCTTTTTTCCTCTGCTGATCAGAGGGGAAACACAATTTAGAAATCTGAAGGAAAGGAAGACATGGGTGGAAAGGTTCATCCAAGCAGAAAGCTGTATGCTGTCTTAGTTCCAGGAAGTAACAGGATAAAGGAACAGTTAGGGTCCTATGTAGAAGTCAAGAAGATGTTTAATACCTGAAACACAACGGACGGCTATGAAAAAGTTCCAAGGCTCAGAACACCAAAACATCAAGCCTACCTAGAACAGGGCTACGAGAAGGCATTTGACCTTAAAAAGAGAGATGAAGTTGCTTGAAAAAAACAAAAACACACGAGCCATGGCAAAGGCTGATAATATTTAGAAAAAAAGGATCTTCCACCTAGGTATCTGAACTTCATCTGTATTTGTTCTTCCCATTTATTTGGCCGTGAACTGTTACTCTTTCATTTTAGGTAGAAACATGGGATTGGATTTGGGGTCTTTTCCTCTCAGCTCTCCTGCAAACATAGACTCTTTCAAGGATCTGAAAAAACAAAGTAACCTCCAAGAAATTTTAAAAAGTAACCACTAATAAAAAGATTCTTGGGTTTGGTGTTGCTCTATTATTCACAGTACAATTCCTGATACACCTCTGTCAAAATTCCCCCAGCGTAATTGATTTTTGAGTCCTCATCCAAATCCATAGCAAGTTTAAAATTTATGGTGGTAACCCACATAACAAACTCAGAAAGGGAAAACAAACTGTTGACGGAACCTTGAGAGAAAATGAATTTATATTTACCAATTTTGGAGGATAAAGAGCAATCTGACATTTCCATTCTAAAATTTCAGCTGCTGTTGCCCAGCCTCATTTTCACCCAGAACTAAGAAGACTGCAGAGTCAAATGTATTCAGCCTGAGTCTCTCAGGATTTTTTTTACTGACACAAGTAGAATCTAGAATAACCAAGAAATTTTAAGTCTATTCAGAGATACACCTAAAATCTTTAGGTATTTTCGAGATTCTAAATTTAAGGCATAATCATTTTGGATCTTACCAAATTACCACTTAAAGAGATTTTTTATCTGCCCAAGGAGATCTAATGTCCTACAACTTGATAAATAATTGTAAAAATAGACAATCATACATAAAAGAGTAACAGCATCAAAGACAACCCATACTGAAAAGAATACCAACATGCTTATCTATTATCTACTGTAAAGCCCCATATTAAACTGACAACTAAGCCCCTGCATTTTTAACATGGCAGTTTATATTAGGTCCATCCTTACTTACTGAGATACAATCTAATTAGAGGAAAAATTCATTGACACCTAAATCTATTTAGAGGACTTTGGAAGAAAAAGAAAACCAAAAAAAAAAGAAAAGTTTTATATTTACACACCCAATTTAAAAAATACCATCACCTTAAAGAACATGGCAGGCCCCAAAAGAACTTGTTGGGATTGCTAATGGCAAAGTACACAGAGAGAAAATAGGTTATGTTCTACTTTCTTAGCTTATTATGTATAGAATATTACCAACAACCATACCTATACCAATCTTGACCAGGCATTTTGCGGAGACTTACAAAAATGAAAAAAAGAGAAATGCAAATGAAAAATACATTACTTTTTATGCCACAATAAGGTCTGCTTGGAAAACTTTAACCTGAGGTGCCATCTGGATAGCCTAGGATCAGGTCAAGCAGATTGATTTAAAGCTGTAAAGATTCCTGAACAAAAAGGGATATTTCACCCCCCTACACACAAAATGTGTTCTTAAAATGTGAATTATTCCAATGTGGTTTGGAATCTGAGGCTTCTAATATATTGGTTTGCTTTAGTGTTACTGTTTTCTTCCCCCCTCAACCTCCAACTTTGTGTAAGACCTGTGTCCTACCCATTGCATAATCACTGACAGTATTTTTCATAAATGTAACTGCTAAGGTTGGAAAGAGAATTGTATCACTATGGTTCTGAGTATCCCTATGGAATGAACCACAACTGGTTTATTCTGAGAAATCTCTCACTCTTTGTATAATGAATCTGTCATATAAATTTCTTTGATTAATTGATGCTGCTGTGCACAGACAGATCAATCTGTCTTCTTTTATTAGCAATAAGATTTTTAAAATCTACACATTAAATTGATAGATTTGGTAACATCTTAATCTTAGTTTAACTGCCTACATACTTAATTTTAACAATTCAGCTACATATGATCATCCAGAAATGGATATTTTTCTTTGTGAAGTCTTTCCCCAGTCACATTTATCTTTTTTTAAACCATGGATATTAACTTAGCCTATTTAAAATAACTCGTGGGGCGCCTGGGTGGCTCAGTTGGTTAAGCGACTGCCTTCGGCTCAGGTCATGATCCTGGAGTCCCGGGATCGAGTCCCGCATCGGGCTCCCTGCTCGGCGGGGAGTCTGCTTCTCCCTCTGACCCTCCTCCCTCTCATGCTGTCTCTCATTCTCTCTCTTGCAAATAAATAAAAATCTAAAAAAACAAAACAAAACAAAAAAAACAAATAAAATAACTTGTTACTGGAAAGCAATCCAAGAGAAGGACCGTAAGTTCTTCACAAAACATATTTTCAATGCTTTTGACCAGAGATATTTCTAACAGTACAGAATATTTTCAATAGTTTTACTGTGGTATAATTGATATATAATAAACTGCACATATTAAAATATACAATGTGGTAAGTTTTGATTCATGTGCATCTGTGAAACCATGACCATAATCATGATAATAAGTGTATCTATCCATCACCTCCCAAATTTTCTCATGACGCTTCAAATCCCTCCACTCCATCCCTCCCCAGCCTCCTGTCCCTATCCCTCAGGCAATCCCTGAAACACTTTGGCACTAATTATTAGTTTGCATTTTCTAGTACTTTCTATAAATGGGATAGGAGTTTATCCCAATATGGGAATACTACCTTATGTGTTCCATTTTGTCTAGCTTCTTTCACTTAGCATAATTTGAGATTCTTTTCTTCTTTGATAAACTTATTAATAATCCTGATGAATTCTCCTTCTACTTCATGTTTCCATGGCCTATATCTCAGTCTTTGTCATGCTTTCCTTTCTTCATTGCAGATTAAATCTGTGTTCTAGGTTTAACTTATAATCGTTTTCTGATTTTTGTCATTTTATGAGATTGTGGCAAAGGAGGGAGAATAGACATTAAAAAAATCAACCCTCAATTTTCAATCATAAGTATTATGTATTAATGTATGTATTAAAAAGTTAACTTTAGACGATATTCTTCACATTACTTCTCACAATGATGCCATAAAATATCAGTGAATTTCAATATTAAAATAATTAAGCATTTTCAGTATAGAGCTTTTTGATAATACTTTGGACCTTAAGAAATTAAAAGCAACACATTTATAATGCCTCAAAATAAATCTAACCAGTTCTATTTTGTTCAGTTCTAGGATAGGTCAGAGAACCAACCTGGTCTGATAAGAAATGAACAGCTACCAATATATTACCTCTTGAACAACTATCAAGCTGCCATTCTAATTACAGAAATCTAGTAAAGCTGTTTAATCTTTTCTATGAACTTCCATAATCTTTATGGCCAATATTACTCTCCCATCAAAATATCCAAAGAAATGGGCTCGTGATCGTGTGCATGCACACGTGGGGATTATATCTTTAGGGGATGGCATGTAGTTAGTATTTATTAAGTATTTACTGAAATGAATTTAATACAAAACACCATTTTGCTTCCGATGGGTCTAGCTTTACTCCACTATCTTGGGGCATAACTTGGCAAATTTCTCTCCAGCTTGGAATTGCAGATATGTTTTACATCACAATATGATAGACCCTTAAGATTACAGTGTGTTTTTCAATTCTTTCTAATTTCATGGACTGGTATGCTAAATACTGTAACAGGACTAAGTACAAGATGCAATTAAGATCATACTGAAAGGAGAGACATTACAGAGGAAAAGAGTCTAGGAAAAGAAAACAGATGAGACAAGTCAAGGAGTTGACAGTGAACTTGGTTTATGGATGAAACAAGATTAGACCAAACCCACTGCCACTTCCATGACTTTTGTCCCAGACTGTTTCTAAATTGTCTTTTCCTCTGTGATGTCTCCTTTATCCTTTCTATATGATCCTAATGGCATCTTGCACACAATCCTATTATAGTATTTCCCGTACCAGACTGTAATGCTTCTTGAAGTAAGCAGCACATTTAGTATTAGTTCGTATTTCATGTATGTATACCTGTTTCACACAAACACAAAAAGAAAACAGATTTATTGAAATGTCTACTCTACCAAAAAGAAAAAAAAAAAAAAAAAGAGGAAGTCCAGGTTAAATGAAAAGAGAAAAAATAAAGCATTACAATCATGCATAGTTGTTAAAGATGAGCTCTATGGTTCCTAGGGACCACAGTGAAGTAGATACTATGGGTTTCAAGATTATAAAAATAAACTAGTTCTGTTCTATCAAACAGGAGAATGGTTATCAGCATCCTCAGCTGCTAGAAACGCAAGCAGCCTTGGAAAAGTTAAGAGGCTTGCCCAATGTCCCATGGCTTGTTTTGATAGAGAAGAATACTGGTCTCTCGACTTACAGTGCTGTTGCTGCAATACCACGCTGAAACCAAATACACGATGAAAATTAGTTGCTATTATGGCAACCCCTGGGAGAAACAGAAATATCTATTCCCTTCTAAAGGTTAGGAAGCTCAGAACCCAGCATGAATGTTCTGTGAGGAAGTTCAGTAGAGTTGGAAGATATGATATGACCTGGCTGCCCCAAACAGGAATCAATGGGTGAGGGAGCTACATTAGAGGCACATGAAACCCCTCTTCTCAAGGGGGGGGGGGGCGCATCAAAAGGCCAGGACACTAGTTTCTTGACCATTGTGTGTATTCATGTGTTTATGTGTGTATGTATTATACATCTGCGTGTGTGTGTATATGTATACAGTCTTAGAAGAGTGGATTGTTAAGTACTATACAAAACTATGACTGGGAAGGCAAATTCAAAAAAAATGTCCTAGGGCATTTCTCCAGAAGAAAACAAAAATTAAGGTCAGGTCTACATCAGCCAGTAACAGACTTTTGGGTCCCCAGATTCATTTATTTGGCTCTGTGACTGTTTGGCTCAGTTTTCCCTTAGCAAGTGTAAAAAACGCTTGAATACCACCACCCTGGGATCCTGTTCAACCAATTCAGATAGCTGTGGCCTTTCAACTCCCATCCAAGTGACTTGGCTTTATACCAATATCATTTCCCCTAGTAGAGCTAAGCCTCAGTGAGAAAGTACACAGCTCAGAGAGCCAGGAGTTAACTGGTTGTTCCCATTCCAGAAAGGTCTGGTTCTTCTCCTAGATAAGGAAACAATATTCTATCAAGAAGTTTCGATCATTCAATATTACATATCACACTGGAACCACAACTATAAGAACAGAATTAGTGGAAATACCACTGTCTATCTTAAAGCATCTTAAAGCATCTCTTGGGGAGCTTTAGGCAACTGAAGATTTCTTTTCCAGCCCAATCCCTTGAGAAATAAGTAGTGATGATTTATTAAAACTTACATTTTGCAGATAAGAAAACAACAAGAAGTTCAAATGCGCAGAGGGACAGAGCGTCTTGAGGCCACACTCTACTTGCTGAACCTCATTTCTTCCTTAATTATACAACAGATATGGAATATGCACACTTACTTGTGTGTAGCTGACTATAATTTAGCTGGTAGCATGACTGTAAGGGAGCCCCCCTTACAATTCCTCTGGCCCCCACTCTGTGCTGTCATGTTCCTTTACCAGCATCATGGTTTCTTGCCACCACCAGAGAATTCCATGTTTGGAGACATCGAGAAGAGTTTTTGAATGGCAAGTTGTTCTCTCCTACACCAGCAAGCAATCTTTTAACTACACGTGTCCCTTCAAGCAATGTGGCAAAAATGTTTTCCAGACTACCTACACTGTTTCTAATAGAAAACCATTTTGTTTATATGGTCTTGATTCCTTCCTCTGTCTGTTGGATAGTATGACTCTCAGAGGCAGTGACATTAAATTCATAGGTATTTAGCTGGAATTTATTTTTTTTAAATAGGAGGTGGTAGTGGGGATATGGAGGCAATAATCATAGTATATATAGAACTGGGAGAACACATCAAGTGAAATATAGAGCTATTCTTCCTTCTGAATTAAGTTTTAATGCAAGATTCTGAAGGAAGAAAGCTTTATTTGGGTGAAAGACATCAAATGGCCTGGGTACAGAAAGCAGAAATTAAAAAGATGCAGGCAGCAGTGCCCCCTGGGTTGCCTGTCAAGAAATTTGCCCTGTACTGTTTCTGGAGAAATTAAGAAATGCAAATAACCTGGACAGATTAACAGCACCCGAAGATAACTAGCAGGATACAAAGAAACAGCACCTTTCACTATGAGGAGGTGGTGTATTCCTCCAGGCAAACAAAGAAACAGGACAGAGTCAACATCTGTTTCATATAACAGCTTGGCTGCTGAAAGAAGCAACCTTTAAAAAAAAAAAAAAATGGCTTAGCTGACAATCCTTAAAAATCATTCAATCACTATTGCATGGGCTGAAGTAAATGGGTAAGTGAACACAACTTGCACTTTTCCACACAACCCTCACCACCTTCTGAAGAAATAAGTTGTCTTGTCTTTAGAGGAAAAAAATAAAGTGCAAACAAAAATCTTCATGAACTTTCTTTCTGATTGACAACTAGCAGCAAATACTGAAGCGTAAAAGACAGCTTACTGCATTTTAGCTTTTGCCTTTCCGAGTATCAACGGGGAAGACAAGACTGCCAAAGAGTTTACTGGGTGGGGAAACGACTCAGACATAACTCATTAGACTATCAGAAGGAGAAAACAAGTCATTTGACAAAACCAATTGTGATTCCAGAATTCAGTTAGGGAAAGAAAACGGAATATTATGATGTCTGGATCCTCATCAATTCATGGTAACAAACCAAATGTGTTAAGAAATGAAAAATTTCCTCTTTGGGCTCTATCAATGTGCAAATGCAATTTCAAAATCAAGAGAAAAATATCTCCAAGTGCATCTGTAGATTTAAAAACTGGAAATTTCTAAAAGGAAAAATTACCAGAGCTGTAAGATCACTGAATCAGGACTGGTGCTTTCAACTCAACTAAATGCCAGATGCTTCATTCACCTTAGTAATGTGGTTACAATACATAAAGCCAAACAGAATGAAAGCAATTAAGAGACATGATAGAAGAGATTTTTCAGGTGGAAACTGAAACCAAAGGGAAAAGTGATAAGGTAGATGGGACAAAAACATTTAATATTAACACGTGTGTACTGCCAAAAACTATGTGAGGCTGCTAACCCAAAGACTCTGAGGAGGTCCCTTCCCTGTGACTTTTCAGTTTAAACAGGTGTAACGAATTAAAAATAGAAATTTAAAAAAAAAAAAAAGGAAGATCATCTTGTCCACAAGGGAGCAAGGCATGACCGCAAAGAGAAAAGCAATCAATGTGTGATTTGGGTTATTTCTCGAGCCTTTGGGGACAAGGCTTTATTGAAAGGTGTTTTTTTGAGGGGGTGGGGGTGAGGGAGGGGAAGGGTGTATTAGAATATAAATCTTCCAAAACTGTTAGCTATAGGCCAGGCGATTTCTAAGTAGCTGACTTACGTTAATATAGTCCTCACAAACGGTTATACATAATGCAGGAACTATTATTACTACGTTTTACAGAAAAGGAAGCAGAGATACAGGAAAATGGACTCGCCTAGAATCCTACAGAATGGCTGGGCTTCCTCTAATAGGAAGAAGGGACATTTGCTGAAAGATTCATCTTTCTGTCTTTTCAGGATCCTGCTAGGTGTCTTGCACAACATCCAGAATAATAAAGAGCACAAGACAAGCAGAGTAATTAATTAAAACTAAAAAAGGATTTAGATTAGTTTCAACAAAAACCTCCCAAATGAAAGAATTTACAAGAAAAACAAATCCACTGAGCAATACTACAGAATGTCCTTTGTAGAGATCAGAACAGCCGTGCTGGATGGTATTAAAAATCCCTTCAAGTACTGAGGGGATTAACCCAGGAATTCGTTCTAGGCCTGTAAATAGCAATATTTGGCTTTACTCAAGGAGAGAAGTACACAAGAGTCTTCCCTTGTGTCCAATAGCTCGTCCATGCAAGGACTGTGCCTCTCTTGCCACTGTAATTGCCACTTTCTAGAACTCAGCCTGGGCATACCAATATGTACTTAATAAATATCTGTTGAATAAATGAAATAAAAAGAATAAAAATATGAAAATGATGTGTTTGTATAAGCCTCGAGATAGACTGGAAGGTTGAGACTGTGACTGATTCAGAAGCCAATCTTGAAGAGATGGGAAGGGAAGCAGGACTCTAGCACTGAGAGTCAGAACCCGAGGCGTACAAGAGTTGGACTTGAGAGTCAGAAAATCAATGATAGAAGCAGCAGCAGGTAACACATGGAAGCACTTCTCTTGTTCCAGGCACGGGATAAAATGTGCCATGTGAGAGTAACTGGTTAAGTGCTTCAGATGGACATCCACCTCCTCCAAATAACCTTGATCAAGTCCCTCAGTCTCTGTGCCTGGCTGTCCTATGTCTCATTATCTGTGAGACAGTCCTAGCACCTACTCATTAGGCATGAAGCTGCAAAAGTGAAATGAGAACTTCACTGGAGGGAAATGGGAATAAGCAAAAAATTACAAAAAACATTTAGAATTTCAATTTCACATAAATATAGGCATCATCAGTGCAGCCTGGTGGGTGTGAGAGCTAACTCGAGGAAAGCAAGTCATTCTCAAAACAGTGAAAATGGAGCTTGTCCATATACCACCAGGCTGGGCTGATTATGCCTATATTTGTGTCACCTCTTACCTTGAACTTACCCCCCCAACACACAATTTCATTTTCAAAAAAATTTCATTCCTTTCAAGTATTTGTTTTCATGAATGTCTCCATAATCAAATCATGAGTTTCTTGAAGACAGGGAATGTATTTTAAATATCTTTCATTCTCAACTCCTAGAATCATGCTTCATATACAACTGTGCTAGAATGATTGCATGAATGGTAGGAAAAGACCACACGAGAAAAATGTGAGTGAAAATTTTAAGAGTTTTTAGGTGAAAGATGTAGGAAACACTCTCCTAAGAGAAAGCTGATGAGAACATAGAACTATATATGTATATGCTATACATACAAGTTATATATAAGTTATATATATAAACAAAGTTTCTTACGAAGATCTCCCAAAAGTGACTTCCATTTAACTCCACTGGTCACTGTTAATTCATTTCATTCCATTTCTTACTAGATAAGGAACACAAGGTCATGCCTCTTCCTATTTTGAACAAGTGAGAAACTTAAGGTTGAAAGCGGGATGATGGAGAGCCTTAGAACCATCTGAGAGTGGTACTCCTCCTGGCAGGGAGGAGCAGGGGTCATGCCAATCTCTTGAATTACCCCTACAGTAAGCAGAGCTATTAGCATTCCCTACGTCAGTGACGTTGTGGCACTCAGTATTGCTATTTCTGCCATCTATCTTCTTGAATTTCTCCCTTGATTTCAAGATTTTTCCCTGGATTCACACAACCCTCAAAAAAATATTTTTAAATAAAGAACTTAGTGAAGGCACAATTAGATTCTACTCAGAAAAATCACTTTCTCCTTGAAACAGTCTCTTGACTGAAAATAGAATGACTAAAATTGAGGGGGTAGAATACTGCATGCCAAACACATCCTCATTAGCCTGGAACTCATGTACCTGGACCTGTTGTCCTGGAAGTTTTACCTTTTACCTATATCTCAAACTACCACAGAATAACCATCACACGAACTAAAACGTTGCACCAAGCTCTATGGTTTTCTCTTCACTGCAATGTCCATTACTGCAATTGTTAGGGCAGAGGTTTTTCAGCAAAATTAAACCTTGCTTGGGAACAGACAGATTCCCACCTTATACACCCCTGTCCTCTAATTTTTCTTTTATCATATTGAATTTCAGTGTTACAGTGGCACGGAGTCCAGGCTACAAAAATTCCCTGAAGTGTTCACGTCAATTGTCCAGACACATTCACTATCTGTATCGTCCAACTAACATCCATAATAAACGCCTTTATCAATTAATCAACAGTTTCTTACACCTGGAGGGGGTTCAATAAAAGTTTTGTGTCTAGCCTAGTAATAAAATCCTTAATGAAGTATCAACCACACTTAAAACCAATAAAATTCTCAAACCATATATTTTGTTCCCATGGACTTTTACAATATATCCTCTGACTATAATTCTCTGGTCACTGAGAAGCAGAGTCACTAGAAACCACAAAGTAATATTAAAATATTCAACCTAAAAGAGCAGTCTTTTAAAAATTTTTATGTAGAAAAATGATTCCATGCTAAAAACACTCATGCTTTAGAATTTTTGTAGTCATATGACAAAATCAAATGCCTTAAAGGATAAACCAGAATTTATCAGCCACGGTTGATTTAAATATTAATGCTATGAAAGTCAAAGGGAGCTATACAAAAAGACTGGCAGAAGTAAACCTGTCCTAGATACAGCTCTTTAAAACACCTGAGAAGATGAGCTAATACATTAGGGAGATAAAAATAAGGTGGCATCAAACACTATTAAAATGGAATAAAGTTTGTGTTTCAATTGCATCAAGTTAAAAATAGGTCAGTTAGAATGAACTTAGGAAAAAAAAGGGGGGGAAGGTCAATATCACAAAGTGATTAAAGAGATGGAAGAGAACTTTCTTCTAAGTCATTAAACTCACCAATATGATCCTGAACTTCAGAGCACTTACCATTTGCCTGTGCTATTAGAGAATTTAGTAGGTTCACTGAATTGACTGATTTCTTTGTTAACCTATTTACATGGGTTAAGACCCTGACGGACATAAAGCACAACCAAAAAATCCCAGACAGAGGGTGTAACGAAAGACTGAGTGATGTATAGTTTGGGGTACAGCCTAACCAATAAATGTGCCTGGCCAGCAAAGAACCCGCTGGCAAAGATTTATTATCGGAACAAATACATTCTAAAAAGATCGAATACGA
The DNA here is from genome assembly GCF_011800145.1 of Mirounga leonina. Lineage (NCBI taxonomy): Eukaryota > Metazoa > Chordata > Mammalia > Carnivora > Phocidae > Mirounga > Mirounga leonina. The sequence continues at coordinate 3,561,624 of NW_023270971.1, forward strand.
TAAAACCTGGAGGATGAATACAAACTACTCTAAAATATAGTTCATTGCCCCGCATAATGTATGGCTTATCTTTCTGTTATGTTAAAATTTTCTTCATACTTTTTGATCAGGAATAAATGTTTTGAACAAATAAAACCAAAGAATATGTAGTGTATGAAACAGAACCACTAGCATGGTTCTCTAATTAAAAGAAAAAAAGTTTATTACTTAGAACTCTTCAACAACCTTTAAAACATATATAAAGAGAAAGACATATCTCTATTACCAAGGGAAAAGGTAAAAATGAGTCACCTGCTAGAATAACAATTTTTTAATTACATTTAACATTAATACCGAATTAGCACAAATTTAAGCCAGACACAGAAAGGATTTTAAATGTTATACCTCCAAGTTCCTTTACATTCAAGATGGCATTCTGGAATGGCACTGCTTTTATACTAAAACCTAAAATTAAACAAAAACATAAAAAAGGAATTAGCAGCTTTTCTTTTAAAAATGCATAAAATGCTCAAAGCCTTTTTTAGACTGATTAAGAGCTACTTTTCATAGCTTTGTATTTATGCAGGAAACAATTCAAGACACATTGATAACACATTATCCTCTTCAAATTTTCAAAACATAGTTGATTATTACAGCAAAATCTAACACTTTTTCAAAATACTGCCCTATTCTTTAATATGTTATGTAACTTGTAAATTTTACCAGTAGTGAGAAAGAAATTTGGAAGTACAGAGAAACTTCAAAGAAAATATTAATCTATGAGGACCTTTGCATCTAATTCCTAAAATCAATTGTCTCTCACATATAACTAAGCAACTCTAGAGAGTAAGGTAACTAAATTACAACCATCTTATATTACAATTACATAGGTTTATGTCATAGTTTTAAGAGCATGGTTAATATCATACATATATTTAAAAGTGCACCTGTAATTGTCTATTTATGTACATTTTATAATACATGCAGTAAGTGATTTCTATTACAATATATATTCAGAGTATAGTTTTTTTTATTATATATTTAGAACTTAACTATTATCATTCAAGTCATGATTTACTTCAACATATCTGGTTCACAGGTTTTAGTATAAAAGCTTAGCAGTTACAACATACACGCTTATATACCTACACACATACACCAACAAATATACTATTTCTGAAAGAATCCACAAGAAACAAACTAGTGAGGATTCTTGGGACAACTGGGGACATGGAGGTCTTAAATATAAGATTCTTGTTTATTAAATATAAGATTCTTTTTGTTTCATTTGAATGTTTTGCTATATACAAGGACTTTTTTTTTTTTTTTAAGATTTTATTTATTTATTTGACAGAGAGAGAGACAGCGAGAGAGGGAACACAAGCAGGGGGAGTGGGAGAGGGAGAAGCAGGCTTCCCTCGGAGCAGGGAGCCTGATGTGGGGCTCGATCCCAGGACCCTGGGATAATGACCCAAGCCAAAGGCAGATGCTTAACGACTGAGCCACCCATGCACCCCTATACAAGGACTTTTTCAATTAAAAGCCCTACTAATTTTTTTTAAGATTTTATTTACTTGTTTGACAGAGAGACACACAGGGAGAAAGGGAACACAAGCAGGGGGAGTGGGAGAGGGAGAAGCAGGCTCCCCGCCAAACAGGGAGCTCAATGTGGAGCTTGATCCCAGAACTCCGGGACCATGACCTGAACTGAAGGCAGATGCCTAACGACTGAGCCACCCACATGCCCCAAAGCCCTACTAATTTTTAAAAGTTAATTTATTCAGTCATTTCCAACCACCTAAGTAATCTAAGGTTTTACACATTAGTATGTGCAATTTTAAGATAATTTCTTAGAAAATGGATGATGACTTAACACCATCAGATATAGAAATACTTTTAGTTGAAGCAAATTATGAAATAATGATAGGTGCCTAGAAAGGTAAAAAGATACACTGTATGTTGTGGATAAAGAACAATTCTTTTACATGGTTCTGCTTTACTGTATAAAAACAGAAGTCAGTATGTATCTTTTTATATTCTGCCCTATTACTACCACTCTTTTGCTGTATGTTGTCCTAGCACTTTAAAATTCTATATAGTATCTTCCACTTCAGGCAGTGAATATTACCTAATGGTTAAAAAAAGGACTTTGGAGTCAGAATTAGGTTCAAATCAGCTCTGTGACGGTGGGCAACCTACTAGCCTTGGCTTTCATTGGGAATGAAGAATCTGATAGAATCTACCTCATGTAGTTGTTATAAAAATATATAACGTATGTATTATGTTTATCACAGTGCCTGATACAAATAAGCATACAATACATGATTGCTAGCATTCTCTATCAATTGGCTCTGTATTGATGATTTCACCATTAGCTATGCATGTCTCTTGCCTGCCTGAATACATTACAGACTCTTAAGAGAAATCCTGGGGGCTTATTTATTAATCTAAATACTTAGTTGGAGCTACAGATATTACCACTGAATGAAAAGTACCGTTATTAGAGTGACAGAAGTGTGAACAGTTGAAATTTGTGGTATAGAATGTGAATGTTCATTGGGCCCTCTAGGAATCTTCCAAAACATACCCCTCCTGTGTGGGTTTTATGCAGACTGACGACACAGTCACCACAGCGTTACGGTTAATGGTGCATGCAGTCACTGAATCTTAGTAAAATAGCAGAAGGAATGAGGAGGCAGCCCCATGTGGCTGAAGCACTGGCATGTACTTGAGCCTGCAGAAAAAGCCTCTCCAGGTGTCTGGCCTCTGGGAAATTAAGGAGAGTCAGTGCCAATCACAATATTCCTGCTGGCACCGAAATTTGCCTGCAGGACACGTGGATGTTTGAATGTACCTACCTACCTCACAGGGGTGTCATATGGATTAAAGGGCAATGATTGTGAAATCCTGAAAATAAAAAGCTCTATGCAAATGCTCAACAGTCTATTAGTGGTTATGTTCAGGACAACTCCAGTATGGATTTTCCAGAGAAATGAGAAAGGCCCCAACTTTGACAAAGACACAGTTATGGAGTACATCAGCGATATTTAATTTGCTGTGATTCTTAAAAGCTGACAATATGCAGGTGCCCAAGGAAAGGAAAAACCTTCCAGAAATTGCTGCACCCATATGCAAAATACGACTTTTGAAATTTATAATCCAACAGGCAGATTATACCATTGTTACCCTCTTTAACCCTCACAGATATAATAAATTGACTGCAAAAATGTCCTCAAATGTTCACGCTAAGCAAATGCTATTTATAGGCATATAAATGTTTCTGCAGAATACACACGTTTTCTCTCCAAATAGAACATGTGTGGCTAGATTTATACTGCAAAGGTATATACAGTCTTCCATTTTGCTGTCTTCACATTTTTACAGTATAGCCGTGGTAATGAATGTTCAGAGGACAAAGTCTACATAATCAGTCTAGGAAATAAGAAAAATGTACTACACATGGAAGAGAAACAATTTTTAAAAAATTTTTAGTCATTCTAAATGTTTGCAAGGATTAAAAAGAATTAAAATTTAAAGCTACACTTTCAGTTCACCAGAAGGGCAACCAAGAAGGGTGACTATCAGATCAACTCTTATTTATTCCTTTACATTGGGTTAGATGAGGTCAAAGGAAGGAGGGAGAAATATTAATATTTAGTGGGATATAATGGTCAAACCATCAAAATACCTTTCTCAAAGGTTGCTTTGAGGAATAAAAACCACCAGGATAGCATGGGGTCCAAAGAAAGAATAGCTGGGTTCCAATTCTGGCTCTACCGTTATTATCAACTGAACAAGTAACTTAACCCCTCTGTGCCTCAGTTTCCTCATGTGTAAATGAGAACAGATGGCACCCAGTGCTATAAAGTGTTGAGTAAATAAAGCTAAAATTTCAGAATACTAACAGTCAACAGCTGACTACTAGAGGCTTTAAATTTCTCCCAGTCAAGGTCACATGCGGTCTCAAGGTCTGATATATCATGAAAGCAGTGGTAAAAATTAAACCTACAGAATGAAAACATTTGAGGACTTTTATAGACTAAACATCTAGCATCTTCCATAGCACTTCCTTTCCCTCTCTTAATTCCTGTCAATTCCATCTACAAAATAGTTCTCAAATAGGTCCACTTCTCTCCATAACTCTGACCAAGCCACCACCACGATCTGGACAACTTCAAGAGCCTCCTAACTCAACACTTTGCATCTAGCATTGGCCTGCTCAATCAACTCCACACATCAGTAGGAGTGACCGTCTTGCAATTCACATCTGTTCACATCACTCCCCTGGCTAAAACCTACGGGTAGCTTCTCCCTACTCAGGGTATAGTTCAAAACATCCAACAAGGCTCGACCTGGTCTGGTTCTTTTTTCCTTTCCCAGGCTTATTTTGTATCATTTCCCCCTCATTTTCATCTTCAGTTCTTAAAACAAGCTATGTCCTTTCCAACTCGGGGCCTCTGCACATTCTGCTCCGTCGGTGCCCTTTGCCCCTCTGGCAAAGTCTTCATCCTTCAGGTGCAGTTTTAACTCCACTTCATCAGGCAAGCTTTCCATGGCGTTCCTCAAATAGGGTGATTTTGGGGGATCCATGTTCTTGCAAGACTCAGTACGTCTATGTAATTTTCAGTGATAATTACGTATCAGTTTCTTTGTTTTAGGTCTGTCCCCCAGTAAGGCGGCAATAATCCCTACCAGAGAAAGGTTGTGCAGTATACCCTGTATGCCAGTGAGAGGCACATAATATGATTGCAGTATTTCTTTAAAGACCTACGCTAAGGGTTTTTATTTATTTCCTGATTTAACTGTCACAACAATCCTAACATCACAGTACTACTATCGAGGAGGAAAGTGAGCCAGAAATACTACTACTAGGTACCATCTTCAAAACTTCACCCCAGGCCTTGTCACCAAAGCTCTATACCTCCTCTGGACACCAACAACCTGATCGATTCACAGGATTCTGTCCAATTTTGAACTAAATACTGGTGAAACTGATTGTCAAAACACACACACACACCTAATAAACCCACTATTCTGCCTCTTTATAAATAATTTAATACGAAGAACCAAAGTAAAGTGTTCTCAGGAGGCACACTACAATGCCTTATTAATGGAATAAAAATAGCCTGAGTTCAGAAAGTACTTTTTCATTGGCATTAACAAAACCAGGAACTTAGTAGGGGAGAGAAATATCCAACTCGGCCATGACACTAGGCTTGATCACTCTTCCTTGTCCACAAAATAGGCATCCTCTGATGCTCTCCACAGGTAGTCAGTGTACTGATGTCCTAGAAGTCCTAGCCACAGCTCTGAGACTCACCAGCCACATTTTTTCTTGACCTTGAATCCCTCATCTGCAAAATGAGTAGACTAGATAAGCTCCTTGAGGTTTCTTCTAGCATTACGTTTCCATTATTTATATTAAACAAGAAAGAGGAAATGACAGTAACAATGGAGTCAATCATCACTGGCCTCTAGTATTGGCTGAAGGCCTCGTGGGCAGGTCTCCCCAAAAAGGGACAACACCAATCAAACAAGTCAATGGCTGAAGCCTAAGTTACGCAGTCATTTTTTCCTGGCCTCTCTAAGCTACATTAGTAAGACTGAAACCTCCCCTAAGATTTAACCCCACAAATTTTAATAAATATATGACTTAGCAACTCTTTGGGGAAATAATTGTTTGCATAGACTTTAAATTTTTGTCTTTTAGTCCTTAAATTCAGCAAAACCTGTGATACGAGGGAGATGGATGTGACATTTTTTATGCAGGGAAAGCCTTCCTGGAATTATAACAAAATTAGTTTGGGGAGTGAGGCTAGTCTATTTTTACTCATTTGTGGAACACATGAGTATCTTATTTGGATCTACAGACCAACTACCTCCCCACCCCCCTAACACATAAGTCTGCACACTTGCACATGGATACTTTGTGTGTACTTCTGAAATCCCTGGATCACTTTAAGGACTGTTGAAGGCAAAGGCATTCCACAGATCTGGTGGCCTTGACTTAGACCCAGGGCATGATTTATGCCATGGTAATTTTGTGACATTTGGACAATTCTTCCAGTCTAGTGAGATTCTTCTAAATATGATTTCAGTATCCTAAAAACAAATTTAATCCACCAGCATTTATTAAACAATCCTTTAGCAGATAACAAAATTGGACTAACTTGTTTCTCTTGTTGACTTAACACATATGCAGCAAATAAGTTTCTAAAAACACCTCATTCAATTTTTCATGGGCGTTTTCTACATTTCTTTCAAATTATCACGACCTTTTTCTATTTTAAGTGAATGGCATACCACCCGACTTTTTTCCAAGTGTAGTAATAAGTGTCCATAGAGGAGATCTTCAACCTTTTTCAATTCCAGGTGCTCAGCTTTCTCCAGGTTACATCACTATATTATCCCAAGCCTTTAAACTCCATTCCTCTAGTTCAGAGTCTCTGTGTAATCTACAGGTTAACAACCCTTTTATACAAATTCCTCGTGCATCTTCAGTCAAGGAATTCACTCGGGACAGAGATCACTTTTGTTTCTCGACCAAGGTGCAAGCTTTCCAGAGATCACTTTTGTTTCTTGACCAAGGTGCAAGCTTTCCAATCACTCTCTGGAGGGTTTCTTGGCCCTTTAAGTTTTGACAATTTAACTATCTTCTAAAAATTATGACAAAGGTAAACGATTGCTGATGTTAACCATCCAATAAAGTTTGGACTCCCTTTGCTTCTGAAGAAAGGGCAGACATTCTTGTCTTGCTAAAATTGGATGGACATACCTCTCTTGTGATGCTTTTAAGAAGCAAATTCTCAAAGGTAGATTCTCTTTTCAGTCGTTCCCAACTCTTCCAACAAATATTTTACTTTTAATTGGCTTGCTATCAAAACATTATAAAGAAATAATTTAAAATAACAAAATTTCACATATAATTCAGCTGTATCAAAGCACTGCTATTTTTATATTCTTTTCTCACTTTTCATTCAAAAGCCATTTAATTTTAAAAACAAATGTAAATTATCTTCAACAGAAGACTATTTCTCCAATCTATAATCTTTTCAATGGAGGTACTAGAATTTAATTAATAAAGCCCCTTGCTATAGGATGTTTAAAGTTTTAGTTATACAAGTGTTGCCAGAATCACTTTGTGTGTATTGTTTCTTTGAAATTATGTGCTTAAGTTCTCAGTGGCATAATTACTAGGTGAAAAGATGTGAATATTTTGGTAACCTTTGATTTATATGAATAATTGTTTTCCAAGAAAAGGGACAACACCAATCACAATGCCACCACGAATGCATGCTACCACAACCTTACCAAGCATTGGGTCTTATCCTAAAGAAAAAACAATATTGGTAAATTTGAGTATAAAATTAACATCTTTGTTTATTCTCTAGTCAAGCTGAATTTCTGGCCAAGTGGAACCTTTCCCATTTATTTTTTTGCCATTAATTCTTTTCATGAAATCTCTCTTTTGATTCATTTATCAATTGCATTCTAGATACTACTTGTAAATATGATTGACTTCTCCAAGTGGGACAGCCATAAACTCTAATACCTGTTACAAATATTTCTCAACATTATTGTTTTCTTCTTACATTTGTCTTGTTTATAAACATTTAGAATTACTGGAAAACTGACTTAAGGCCCCTGGTCTCTTCCTTCATGAGTCATTCTACTTACTGTCTGTCCTGCAGCTGTTCTTCCATCTTCCACATTAAATGTTCACATGCACCAGTGGCTTTCTCACTTCATTCTTCCCTCTAGTTATCTTTTCTTGCTGTTCGGCTCTGTCATTTATTTTAGGACCTTCCTTCCACCTCCTTTTTTCTTCAGTTACATACACACACCCCGCTGATCCAAACAAACAAACAAGCAAAAAGAACCAGGAAGTACGTTTGAACACACCAGCCAAGCTTATCTGGAACTCCAGTGGGGACTGGTTTTTGTAGGTCCACTGATAACTTAAAATCAGCCTGCTTGGCTCTTTTCTACTGCCTTTCTTTCCCCCTTCCTGTCATCGCTAATTAGTTTCTCCAACCTCTTACCTACCTTCATTAGCTACAGTGAACACACAAGACTCAACCAGTAAGCACCTCTCCCTTCCCTCCTATATCCTTCTTCAGGCCTCTCATTCCCAAGCCAGCCCTTCCTTCATCATGATGGAGCCCTTTCACTGAGTCATACGGAACCTCAGCTTTGTTGAGAATTAAGAAAAGTCTTCTCTAGGCTCCAACATTTTCTTGCACTTTTCCATCCTCCTTATGCTAGCCAACAGAACTTTTCCTTTCCCTAATAGTGCCATCCAAGACAAGTGTGCGTTCCTCATAATGCTTTTGGACCACTTCAGCCCAGTCACCTCTTAATAATTTCCCACCTGAAGTTGTGGCATCTGCTTATACACAGACCTCTGCATTTCCATTTATCAATTTTCAGGGAGTCTGGTAATCTACCTGAATGAACGTTTATCCACCACACTCTTCCTGCTTCTATTCTTATGGACAACATTCTCCAAATTAATGATCAAGATATCCTCCAAATTTTCATATCTCCAAGATTACTGGCTCTAATTCACATCTGCTGTCTCTAATTCACTGATAAAAAGTTGTAGATTCCATCGAATTTTCTACATAGATGATTGTGTCATTTGCAAATAAAGATAGTTTTACTTATTCCTTTCCTTTTCTTTTTCTTGCCTAATGCCCTGTTAGAATCTCTGCTACAATGCTGAATCGAAGTGTTGAGAACAGACATCCGTGTCTTCTTATTCTTGATCTGAGGAGGAAAGAATTCTTTCATCATTAAGAATGACAGTAGCTGTAGGGTTTTCACAGATGCCCTTTAACAGTTGTGAAAATTCCTTTTTGTTCCTATTCTGTAGTTTTATCAGAAACTGAGGGTTTTTTTGTTTGTATCTGAATCACATTTTTTTAATTTGATATTATGAATTAAATTTTATTGATTTTTTTGAGTGTGAAATCAACCCTGCATTCCTAGGATAAATGTCACTTTGTGATATATTAGATTTGCTAAATTTGTATTTATGCTTTTTTGCATCTGTATTCATGAGAGATACTGCTATGTAGTTTTCTTGTAATGTCTTCGGTTCTGGCATTAAACTTACTAGTCTTACACAAGTTGGGAAGTTTTCCATCTCTTCAATTTTCTAGATGGTATTATGTAGCATTGGCATTATTTTTTCATTAAAATTTGATAGAATTTACCAGTGCAGCTGACAAGAGTTCAAGTTTTCTTTTTTAACTAAGACTTCATTTCCATTAAATACAGATCTGAGTTTTCTATTTCTTCTTAAATGACCTTTGATGGTTTGTCTTTCAAGGAATTTTTCCATTTAAGTTGTCAAGTTTATTGGTATAAAGTTGTTTATATTATTCTTTTTAATATTTATAAAACCTACATTTATGTAACTCCTCTTCATTCCTGATATTAGTGTCTGAATATTTTTTCCTGATCTATATGGGTAGAGTTGCAAATTTCATTCATCTTCTCAAAGAACCAGGCTTTGGTTTCAATGATTTTCTCTTTCCTTTTGCTTGAGTTCCACTTTACTTTGGTCTTTAGTATTTCTTTTCTTCTGCTTACTTTGTTTTTAATACATTCTTCTTTTAGTTCATTAAGGTAGTAACTGAGGTCACTGATTTGAGGCTCTTCTGTTCTAACATAGATGTTTAGCGCTGTTAAGTTTCCTCTACAGCCCTGCTTTGGAGGCATCCCACAAATTCTGATGTGTTATATGTTCATTTGGTGCAAAATGCTTTATAATTTCCCTTTGGGTTCTTCTTTGATCCATGGGTTATTTAGAAGTAATTTGGTATCCAAATATTTGGGGATTTCCTTAGAAATCTTCTTGTTATATTGATTTCTAATTCAATTCCACTGTGATTTGAGAACATATTTAGTATGACTTGAATCCCTTTAAATTTACTGAGACTTGTTGTATATCCTCGAATATGGTCTAATTTAATTAATTTTCCACATGCACTTGAGAAGAACGTCTTCCACTGTCAGAGTGTTCTATAAATGTTAATCAAGTCAAGTTGGCTGATAGCACTTTTCAAGTCTACTCTATCTTGGCTAATTTTCTTCTTACATGTTCTGTCAATAATTGAGAGAGTATTAAATTCTGACATGTGGGTTTGTCTATTTCCCTTTAAATTCCGTCAGTTTTTACTTTGTGTATTTTAAAGCTGTTAACAGTTATATAAATGTTTAGTACTCCTATGTTCTCTTGATTAAATGATCTCATTATAAAATGAACTTTATTCCCAGCGTTATTCTTTGCTCTAAAATCTACCTCTTCTGATAACATAGCCACTCCAACTTTCTTTTGACTCCTGTTAGCATGATACATCTTTTTCCAACCTATTTGTGTCTTTAAGATTTGTCTCAAGTCAGCATAGAGTTGGGTCCTATTTTTTATTTTTTATTTATTTAATCTAATCTCAATCTCAGTCCCTTAATTAAGTCTAGACAATTTACATTTAATTTGCTTATTGATGATTAGGTTTGAGTGTATCACCCACCCTAGTACTTGTTTTCTATTTATTCCATCTATTCTTGTTCCTTTTCTTTCTGCCTTTTTTGGATAATTTTTGATAATTCCATCTTACCTCATTTGTTGCCTTATTGGCTAACACTCTGTTATTTTAGTGGTTATAATAGTACATCTCTTATCATAGTTCATCTATCTTCAAGTGTTATAACCACTCTACATATAAGAACCTTACAGTGGTATACTTCTTTTTACACTATGACTTTTATGCCATTATTCTCCTGCATTTTGCTTCACGTATGTTATAAACCCCACATTTTTTAAACAATTATCTTATAAAGAGATTTAAATAAGAACTAAATCTTATATAATTACCCCTGTAGTCACCATTTCTGTACTTTCCACTTCTTTGTGTAAATCCAGACTTCCATCTGGAATTATTTTTCTTCTGCCTGAAGGACTTAACACTTCCTCTAATGCTGGAAAAAGTATAACAAAATTGTAATAAAAAGGTATAATGAAAAAGTCTTTGTCTTTTTCCAAGGTATTTTTACTGGGTATAGGTTGATAAATTTTTTTCCCTTTGGTATTTTAATGATGTTGCCCCACGGTCTTCTTGTTTGCGTTGTTTCCAGTGAGAAACACTGGAATCTGATGTCACTCTTATCATGGTTCCTTTGTAACATCCATTACTTCCTTTTAAGATTTTCTTTGTTTTATCCAAAGTTCTCTAGAGAAACAGACCAATAGGAGGTATATGTATACATAGATTTATTTTAAGGAGTTGACTCAATTATGGAGGCTGGCAAAGTCTAAAATCTGCAGGGTAGGCCTGGTAGGCTGGAGAAGCAGGAAAAAAGTCCAAAGGCCACCTGACACACATTTCCTCCTTGCTGGAGGGTGGAATGGTGGTCATCTTTTGTTCTATTCAGGCCGTCAACTGATTGGAGGAGACCCACTCACATTATAGAGGGCTGTCTGCTTCACTTAAAGTCCACTCATTTAAATATTCTCATCCAAAACACAAACATCCAGGATAATATTTGACCAAATACCTGAGCACCTTGGCCCAGCCAGGTTGACAACATAAAATTAATCATCACACTTTATCACTGGTTTTGAGAAACTTTACTATATGTCTTCACTGTAGCTTGTTCTTATCTCTTCCTTGAGGTTTAATGGGCTTCTTGGATTTGTTGTTGATAGTTTTAAGTTTAAATACATTTTAGACCTTATTTCTTCAAATATTTTTTTTCTATCCCTTTCTCCATCCCTTACCTTCACAGACTCCAATGACCCATGTTTGGGGACTTGAAATTGTCCCACAGTTCATGCTGCTCTTTGCACTTTCCATTTTCTTCTCCCTCCCTCAACACTATAGATAGTCTCTAATACTAATGGCCTTCAAGGTTATTACTCTTCACTTCTGCAATGTGTAATCTGCTGTGAATCCTATCTGGTGCATATTTTCACCTCAGATATTGTAGTATTTACCACCAGAAATTTTATGTGGGTCTTTTAAAAATCTTCCATGTCTCTACTTAACTGTATGAACAGACAGAATTCAGTTATACTAACAGCTTTAAGTCTTTCTTTGCTAATTCCTTTGTGTCAGTTTTGAGTCAGATTCAATTGATTTTTCTTCTCATTATAATCATGTTTTCCTGCCTTTTTCATGGCTGGTAATATTTTAAATGTCCAACATTGTGAATTTTGCCATAAGTGCTGGGTAATTCTGTTTTCTGTAAATCTCCTGCAACTTTTTTCTAGGATGCATTAAAGTTAGTAGGAAACTGAGCTTTTGGTTTTGTTAATATGATTTCCTAGGTGAGTCTAGAGCAGTGCTCAGCTTTGGGCTGAGTCCTAAGGCAAGACCCTCCTGAGTACTCTGCCCAGTACCTTGTGAATTATGACTTTTCCAATCTGGCTAGTGGGAACAGCCCTAACTTTTAGCCTTGTATGAACAAGGCTAAGCACTGAGTATCCTGGATACTCAAGGGAGACCCTCTGTTCTCTCCCTGTACAACTCTTTCCTCTCCGTTACTGTGTCCCATGAACCCCAGCTGCCTTGGTCTCTCCAACTCTTGCTCCATCTCAATGTGGGGAGTCTACTGAACTCCACCTCAGTTCCCCCTGGAAGCGTGCCATGGCCGAGGAGCTCTCTCAAGACAGTAAGATGGGGCAAATGTAGGGCTCAGCCCATTTGTTTCTCATCTCTCAGGGATGACTATGTTTTGTTGCTTCATATTCATGTTCTTGAAATCAGTTTCATATTTTGTCTGTCCCCCAACCCCTCCCCCCAGTTATTTCAAGTGAGAGGGTAAACCCGTTCCAATTATTCCTTCTTGACAGAATCAGAAATCCTCACTCATTCTTGCTATCACTGCCTCTGTTGAGCATCTTCATCTTTCCTTCCCTCTGACCACCACCCTAATACCTCTGCCCACCACTAGCATGCCCACACAGCACTTATCCTTTTATAAAAACAAATTTCCTGGACACTGCTTCCTCTATTGCTGTCTGCCTTCTTGAAAGAGTAGTCTATGTGCGGTCTTAGCTAAGGGGCCAAGGGTGAAAAGGACAGTCTATACACTGTAATTTCCTCTGCTTGCTCACCACTCCCTCATCGCTCAGGTTTTGACTCTAATACTCTGCGCTGAAACCGTTCACTAATGGCCATAATGTCACCACACCCAAAAGCCATTCCTCAGACTTAAGACTGATGATTATTTAAGCCAATTATTTTGACTTCTTATTCATATCTGACTATATGGTACCAAACAGAACAGCCTGGCTTAGAGTTCCTGTCTAATGCAGATGCTAGAATGTAAGCTCCAACATTTGTCTATTAATGCATACTCAGTGCCTAAATCAGTGGCAGTCATGTAATAGGTATTCAACAAATATGGGAAGAAGGAATGAAACATAGTTGGTGCTTAGCACCCTTCTTCCTTCTACCACCCATCATCCCTCGACAATCTCCAAACCCACAATTCAGTTGTCTGTCAAATCCAGATCCAAACTTTCTCTAGTCAGCTTGTCTTGTGGTATTTGGATCACTGTTGAAAGTACTGCCAATACCTCAAAAGTAGCATGTTCAAAGCCAAATTCATCATTTATCTTAAAATTGCCTGTCATGTTCTCCATACTTTTTACAATTCACTCAATCACTAGGCTAGAAACTTAAGGCACACTTCATTCTTTTCTCTTCCTTTCCTCTGTATTACACAATATGACTGTCACTCTGACGGCATCAATCATATCTGCCTCTAACTCTCCATCCTCACAATTACAGTCCCTACTGGACCCACTCTCCATGGTACACGTCTTAGAAGCTCCTTCACTGTCAGGTCACCACACACCCTAACCTCTGTGTCCTTGGCCTCACTCAACCCAGGAAGATCTCTGTTCTCTGAATGCTTCCTATCCTTCCTCTCCTCACTTCATTCCTCTCTGCTCAGGTACTCATCATCACGAGGCCCTTCTCAAATGTAACATCCTCTGTGCCTTCTTTGACTCCTCGCATTAGAAATGACCCCTTTTAACTTTCTCGTTTTCATCATCAAGTACAGCACTTATCACGCTGTCTTAGCACCTGGCATGCAACAAGTATCAAATGTTTGTCATTAGAAAACTTATCTTCCTAACCTGGGTGTAAACTTCTTGCTGCCAGAGACCTCCAAAAAGGCCTCAAAAAGTCATTGTGCCTGGTTCAGGATAATGACAACTTATAGAAGCTTGATATCCAAAATGTTAGGCAACTTAACATCTAATGTATCAGAAAAATCAACTAGCACACAATATAACTATTGGTTCCAGTAAAAGGAACATGTTCAAAATTTAATGATATAAAACTTATAATTTACAAATAATTATAGTATTATTTACAGACAATCTTTTACATTACAATTCAAAACTGCTTTTCTAGCAAGAGTGCTTCTGATTTATACCTCCGGTTAAGTGAAGAAGACTATATTTTGTATTACTTTTACACATTTTAGGGAACGGTATTTTGCTTGGAAAGAATTACTAAGTTAATAAGGTTTGTATAATTTCATAACCCATTTCTCCAAAGATATCCACAATTTTACCAACAATCAGCAAATACTACTCTCATCACAAATCCTAAGCCTTAGGCACAGCTAAACTTCATTTGAAGACTTGAACTGGCACCCCTACCTCGATCACTAGCTGTGTAACAATAGCCACATCGCCACAACTTTAAGCCTCAGATGATTTAAAGACAGAATCTGGAGGGGAAAAAAAAATCTTACCTGCCATGTAAGGCCATTATAAGGCGCACAGAGTTTTGATACTTTATGCAAAAACAAAATTCAAGTTACTATTGCCTCCTATTCACTCAAAAAACATCTGGAGCTATGTCCAAAGCCTATGCTAGGTTCTGGGTATATACAGCCAAATAAAATGTGCTATCTCTGCCCTTAGGATTTTACACCCCAGGCTGGGGGACATAAATGTAGCCAGCAGTGTTGTAGGCACTAAATAACAGAAATATGGACAATGTACAGTGGGGGAGAAGGGAGAGCTCAGTTCTGTCTTGGAGAAAGGGAAAACAGGAATGGCTTCACCTGAAAGGCCAGTCTTGAGCTCTGCTCACCCTCTGTCATCTCACCAATTACCATAAGCACCTTACTCTTTTCTTCATCCTTTATTTTTTATTTTTTTTAAGATGTACTTACTTGACAGAGGGTGGGGGTGGAGGGACAGAGGGAGAGAGAGAACCCCAAGCGGACTCCCCGCTGAGTGCAAAGCCTATTCCCAGGACCCTGAGATCATGACTTGAGCCGAAATCAAGAGTTGGCCACTTAACTGACTGAGCCACCGGGCAGACCTCTTTTCTTCATCCTTTAATGGTGCTGTCTCTATTGCTTTACAAGTCCACAGTTTCTCATCTACATTTCTAAAATCTGAAAAGCTCTAAGAACCCAACTTATCTGATGGTAAATCCTGACCCTAACTGAGGTAAGGCTCTTCTTGGTCATCAGTATTTTTCCTACTTGATAGGAAATCCTAGTTAATGATTCCATTACCCTCCTATCACCTAAACCAGGCCTTGAGTCATCTTTGGCTTCATTCTTGCTCACCATTCAAACCCAATCAGCCACTAAGTGAGCTCTCACTCCCTCTTCCTTGTGGTGAGGGCCTGTTTTGCTCATTGTGGGATGTTTGGTAGCATCCCGGGCATCCACTCAACAGAAGCCAGTAGACTCTTCCCCTACCTGTGACAACCCAAAGTCTCTCCTGATTGAGAACCACTGCCTAGACTGACTTCTTAGCCACGTCTAGAAACAACATAACCTGATCAGTGGTTCCTGCACTGACTCTCCTCCAGACAGGAGCTCTGAGGAAAGAAGATTCAGACCATCAGCTGAACCGTTTAGGGAGTGTATGACCAACACAAGTAGGCCAGAGTGATTCCTCAAGGGAGACTAGCACTCAGTGAGCCTGAGATGAAGCTATTTTGTTACAGTACTAAAATTCCCGGTTTCAGTGTTAGTTTGTACTAATATTCTCCTGAGCTTGACTTGTCCAGTGGCATTGAAATATCCAACTAGAGAGATACAGGGTACAGAAATTAATGCATCTAACCCCCTACTCTATTTTGAAAAACAGAACACCCAAAAATAAACTGACTGAAGCATTTAACCATAAAGAGAAGAGAGAGGTCCCACAAATAGCATAAGAAACCAGAATATTTGAGGGGTGAAAAAGAGAAAGGGGTAGAACCCTGGCACAGTACCCACCTGTGGTCGACACGATGTTCTCGGGGCTTTCGCTGCAGAGCTTTGACAACAGACTGGTCTTGCCAGAGCCTGTGAGGCCTATGCAAACCAGGTCATATTCAGGTCGTGCGGGCGGTGGTCCCTTGCAGCAGAGTGCTCTAAAACACTGCCAAGAAAGGGGAAAAATGGGGCTCTTTTAAATAAGACAGGACACAAAGCTCAGTAACATTTATAATGACTAAGTATGAAGTAAATAACTTATTCATTATAAGGAGGAGAGGTAACTTCAAGGTGGAGAAACCCAGAAGACATCACCTTAAGTGATCAAAGTTAACGTCCCTAGGAACGAGACCTATGTGGACCTCACGGCTCCCCTCCTGCTGCGACAGGCACCCGGTGAGGAGCATGACATCCTCGCTCAGCTTTCCTGCCAAAAATGCACAGCCTGAATCCAAGCATGAGACAATTTCAGACAAAACCACTCTGAGGAGCATTCCATGAGATGGCGGGCCCATTCTCTAAAATCTCAATGTCTTAAAAGTCAAATGCTGAGGAACTGTTCTAGGTTTGAGAAGACTAGAAACAGCCTTCTGAATTGGACCCATGGAACAGGTGGAGGAAAATGGCAAAGTGAGATTTGGACAACAGGTGAGGGCTGACTTGTGACCATATAATAGACAGCAGTGTTGTATGAGGTCATGTTTTCCTGAATTTAATCACTGTACTGTGCTTTATAAAAGGAAAATCCTTGTTCTGAGAAAACATGTACTAATCAAGTATTTAGAGATGAAGGGTCTTGATGTCCATAATTAATAGGTTAAGAAAATTTCTAAATCTGTTTCCATCATCAGCTCTATATGGTGAGGACTATAAGGCCAACGTGGTAAAATGTTAATGACCGATGAAAATTCCTTCTGTTAGTCTTCCAGCTCTGGTATTATTTGAGAATAAAAAGCTTTTACGAATCATTCAGCAGAGTCCCTGTACATATCACTGCCATCTTGACCTGGGCCAAATTCTGTTTCAGGTCAAATGACCTCAGGATACTATGAACTGTTTACAGTTTGGGCATGGCAAGAACCTGTTTGCTCTGCAACAGTTAAAGGCAGGGAGATTTGGGAGACTGGAAATTAGGTAGTTTATGATCTTTCTACTTATTTGACATTCATTTATTAGGGGCCAATTATGTGCCGACTTGTAGAGCCTTAAATATTTAGATCCCCAGTAACTCAGGAGAGAAAAAGAGGGAGAGGGAGAGAGACCTACTGACTGCTAGATCATCTGGAGATCATGAGAGAAGAGTCCTATAAAAAGTCTGTGCTAATTCTCATTCAGATAAAATCTGAGGCCTAACTGGCTCTCATAAGTCAAGCTTGACTGGTTTTCTCCCATGTTTCTCCTACCTGGTCACTCATTAAGTCCATACCTCCTCTGAAATAGCTCTAGAACTTGTCTACTTCTCTCTAGGCCAAGCCACCATCACCTGGACAACACCAACATTCTCCCACTGGTCCTAGTATATTGACTCTCGCCCTCTCTGTTCTCCATGACAGCCACCATGATTGTTTATAAAGACAAAATCTTATCTTATCTGTTTAACCACCTTCAGTGACCTCCCACTGTTCTAGGGTCCAAACCCTTATGATCTACAAGGTTTTCCATAATCTGCTCCACCAACCCCCTCACTTCCACCTAGCCTCTTCTCCCATCCCTCTCCACTCACTCCTCCCTCTACTCTGCCCCCCGAGCCACACTGACCCTCTCACACCTCCAGGCACTCCCAGATGCCATTCCCTCTTCCCCTAGCTCTTGGCTCAGTGAACTTGTCAGCTTTCAGGTCTTAGCTTCAGCATGCCTTCTCCAGGGGCACCTGATCTGATCCTTGGAGAATGTTAGCAATTTGGCTCAAGCTCTTACGGCACGTTTGTCAAGTCACCACACCGACCATTACAGTTTCCTATTTACCACTAAACCACCTCTTTCCATCTTCATCCCAGTGTCCCCAGGGCTTAGCGGAAGACACAGCACAGAATCTACCTTCAATGAATAAATGTTGAATGAAGAACCCACGACACTGACATTTCACCTAAGGGAAAAAAAAAATGTAAAAACTACTAGGAAGCTTCATCTATTCTTTCCCGGAACCCTCACATTTCAAGAAAATAGTATCAAAGTAAGAGCAACCCTTTACCCTTTCAGTTCCCTTCAATGCCAAAAGTCAGTCCAGTTTTCAAGAGTGATTTTGCTGTATAGGGTCTCCTTGCCCAGTATAACAGGGAAGTTGTCCTCAGTTCACTTCTTGGCTTTTAAGAGGTTCTGCCTACTTCTGGTAAACAATTCTATGATCATCTAATCCATACTCTTCACAAATTTATTAAACTCTAATCCTATTTCTGCTCTGTCTTTTCAAACCTGAGGAGCCCTAATTATTTCAGTCTGCGTGCATATAGCAACCCCTCCTACTCCCTCATATTAGTTGCTGTTCTTTGGCATTATTTGAGTTCCATTATGCCTTCTCTTACAAGATTAATGACCGCAACTATAAAGAGCACCCTAGATGCCAACACATCACATCCTGGATTTGCATGAAGGTTGGCTGATAGTGTGACTTCTTGCAAACTTTATCCCCGAGTCTCTTGGACTCATGGTGAGTTTTTCGAAGAAGCAGATGTATTGCATATGCACATACATGCATATACACATGTGTTCCCTCAAAGAGGACCACTGACTAGCAGCTATTCACTTGGGAGAGTTCTGCCATGTTCAACTACATCAGGCAACACCACTAATCACACTGTGGTTTCTCTCATTGAGCTACTTTGATCTTCACTGGGGAAAGAAGGGAGAGATCCTATTCCTGCTCCCGACTGTCCCTTTCTTGTTCAGCTCCTCTCCCAGAACTCCCTCAGACTATCTCCTGGAGGGAGCCTGACCCAACTATCCTGGTCCAAACAATCAAATCTTAAATACAAAATAAAATTGTAGGTGATTGCTATATTGCCCTGTTTAAGTTATTCATATACCAGTATTACTCAACATACTTTGAAGTTCCAAAATTTCACCTTCATGCTCTTTTTAAAATCCAGAATGTAAAAACGTTTGCAGCCAAACTCATTAATATCTAGATCACCTGTTAATTTTCTCCAGGTCACCAAGACACTTAGGACATGAAAAGCAATTTAGTAGTGACACTCTTATCCACATGTATGTTTCATCTCCTCTCTCTAGATTCTCCACAGTGATATTTAAGACACCTAACATGACATTTCTCCTCTCCCCCCAGTCTCGTTCCTGAATTCCAGGCTCTGTATTTTCAACTGTTCTGGAAGAACCCAAACTTAATCTGAATAAAACAAAAGCCTTCCCCCAGCCGCCCCAAAACACAGTCTATGGAAATCAGGTATTTTGGAACACAAAAGGCATAAAGGTTAGATTGACAATCATTACAAGACAGAATCTTTGAAATAAATCACAGAACCTCTGAATATTTATTTGAAATAAATAAATCCTATGCTTGGCAGGAACAGTGTCAGATTTTGAGCCAACAAAATAAGGCTTTTAAAAATATGCTATTTCAAACGGGAGAAGAATGTTCATGTTTTTTGAGTCAGTTCCTAAAAACTGTACAGTCTTCACTTGTTTTTCATTTTAAAACTTAATGAAGCTTTGGATCTCATAGTCAATTTACTTAAAATTACTCATTTTGGCCTCTAGACTATACTGTACCAAAGTTCATTGTGTCTGCCTCCTAAAGCAGCTCTCGCATTGTTAGGAGTAAGCCCCTTTCACTGCTGTACAATGCTAAGCACAATGCCGGCGGCAGTCCTGACAGCAAGCGGCAAACTCAGGCTTCATTCCCAGGCCAGACACTAAGGCATTGTGTGACTCTGCTCAGGCTCCATAAACCTATCCATGCTTCAGTTTCCCCATGATTAACCAGTAACGTTTCAACACTATCTGCCACTTCCTTTCTTCACGAGGATGTTGTGAGGCATCAGTTCAATGCATTTTGCTACAAGAAAGGCACCATACAAATAAATAACTGTTCATCGGGATGCTTATTATCCTAATGTATCCTAGGTGATAGTTTCCTTGGGCAAGGGTCTGGCAGCCCACATGCTGGTACCTCCCTTCGCCGGCCCACAGCGGCTTCCACAGGCTCCATCCCCTTCCACTCCAACCCAAGACACTGCAGACACACAACCCTTGGCCCTCACTTGCAGCAGGGAATAGAGAACAGGGTGAGTCTGCACTGTAGCTATGGGGTGGGGGGAGGGGGTGCGCGCGTGCGTGGGCAACCAAGGTCATGGTCTCTTGTCTAGACTGCTTCAGTTCACAGGTCTTTTCACATAGGGTCTGTTATGATTTGTTCCTTTTCAAAAGGACCCAGGGTATCTGGGATGCAGGATGTTTCCCCTTAGCATGTGTCTATAAGCTTCTACCCATGTTGTATGTGAGGAAATCACAGTGTGGAAAGGTCTTGAGAGAGGGCAGAGACCAGAATCACCAGAAATCTGTGTCGTAGGCTTCGGACAAATTATATAATCATGTAATCTTTAGCTGAAAGGTGGACTAACTAAAAAGATAAACAAAAGCCTTAGCAATATTTGCTTAAGGAGAATGACCACGTGTACGGCGGTGGGTGTGTGTGTGGGGGAGCCAAAGATTAAATTGTGAAGGTCAAATGAGAACTTGCATTTCAGATGGGTGGTCTAGCACCAAGGCAGCAAGATGATCTTAAAATGTCCCCATTTCTGTCGGGGACAGTGGCAGACGTCTTGGCAGGTCTGGTAGAGCACCATACACAACAGGTACACAGTGAGTAACTGCTCCACGAACTGGCATTCTAAAGCACTAATTCAGCACTGAACCGTAGATCTCATTTCCCTCTCCATCTCCCCCTTAATGGCCCCGGCTACTGTCCCAATCACTCACTAGTTCCTCCAGCAGCCTGGGAACTTCATGCTCAGACTGTGCGCCCGCGGAAGGGAAGGCTCTTCCCACTCGTTTCTACTTGGCAAATTCCTATTCAAAGTTCTACTCAGATGGCACCTCGTCTGGGACGTCTTCTCCAGTTCCCGCAGAGAATTAATCCTTTCTTTCACTCCTGGGTCTGTTACACACACTTCTATCGCTGCAGTAAATGCCAGGCCACACGTGTTTTGTTTTGTTTTTTCCTAATTGTAAGAATTAGATGATAGAATTACACGCACCGACCCAAAGACCTATTTATCCTTGATTCATGAAGTCTAACTTTATAGTTACCGAGGGTGGCCAGGCACCAGAGCAGAGGGGCAGAGCTGTCCTACAACTTCTCAACCCTGGACCGAGTCTTTCTCAAAATCTTCCCCCTCGGGCAGCGGCCCCAGCATTGCCAGGACTTCCTACCATCCCGTGTCCCTGAATCCCTAGCCTTTGGGGACATGGCATTTGTTTCAATCGAGGCTCTGTTTTTCATCATGAATACATGATTTTATTCTGAGCATGATTTCAATTTGATTGAAGCTCTGTACAGTTGCTGGAAAATGTTCTTCAGTCAGCTCTGGGACTTCCCCAGGGCCATGCAGTCACTGCCTGAAACCCCACTCTATCTCCTCCTTATTTAAATACGGGTCTCACTGACTAAAACCCAGAGATTTCCGATAGCAAAGAGCTAAGCCTTTTGGTGGCGTCCCAGGGTGGGTCCTGGCACTGCACTCCATAAATACTCGTCAGAGGCAGGCAACACCAATTAGTTGGTATCTAAAACTATGAGACAATTCACCCATAACCTGAAGTGGATTTATTTCTCAGACTGGTTTTAAAACCAAAAAGAGGGGGCGCGCCTGGGTGGCTCAGTCGTTAAGCGTCTGCCTTCATTCAGCTCAGGTCATGGTCCCAGGGTCCTGGGATCGAGCCCCACATCGGGCTCCCTGCTCCACGGGAATCCTGCTTTTCCCTCTGCCACTCCCCCTGTTTGTGTTCCCTCTCTCGCTGTGTCTCTCTCTGTCAAATAAATAAAATCTTTAAAAAAAACAAAAAACAAAAAAACCAAAAAGAGGTACCTATACATTCTGACCCTCACTCTCACGATGAAAGCAGCTTTTAAAAGGAAGTCAATTTCTAGAAGTGTTTTCTAACACTAACCAGTTAATAAAATACTTAGTATTTAAATACCTAAAATTGTAAGATTTAAAATACAGTATTTTCTAAGTCCGTAATAGTCAAATGTGGGGTCTGTCTTTGGAAACTACAACCAAAATGTGTCATAAGGTTTATAAAGCTCCTTAAACTTCTGGGAAAGACACGAGGAAGGATGGGTGCCCCCCAAAACTTAAAAACAAACAAAAATGGGGGCGCCTGGGTGGCTCAGTCGTTAAGCGTCTGCCTTCAGCTCAGGTCATGATCCCAGAGTCCTGAGATCGAGCCCCACATTGAGCCCCACATCGGGCTCCCTGCTCGGCAGGAAGCCTGCTTCTCCCTCTCCCACTCTCCCTGCTTGTGTTCCCTCTCTCACTGTGACTCTGTCAATAAATAAAATATTAAAAAAAAAAACACACAAATGTCGCTAATACTATTTAACACCTGATACAAGTGACCTATGTACTAATTCACTTACTCCTTGAACAACCCATTGACAAAGGCACTACATGCTTCCCATCTTCAGATAACTGAGGCCCAAAGGTGGTAAATGACTTGCCTCGGTGGAGCCAGGGCCAGAAGCTGCTAACGTCTGAGGAGGTGCCACGTGGAGGAGACATTAGCGGCATCCGGTATAGAGGGAACACGGAGATATGACAGTGCGACAGAGCTCAGAAGGGACAGAGCTGGAGGTCCGAGCAGGGCTGCTTGGCTCCAGAGCGCCTACTCATGTCCTCTCAGCCTCGGTACCGCCACCGCCGAGGCCAGACTCAGGGATCAGAGCCCCAGAAGTGGGGTGTTTCTGTGGTTTCGAGGGAATGAGAGCACGTTGAGGACGTCTGCCCGTGTGAGAGAACAGACACCCTGCAGGGGACGGGGATGGCGCAAGTGCTGACATTGCTTCCTTCCTTGCACCCGTCAAGTTTACAGCTCAAGTACCCGCATCTTCAGTAGACCGGGAGGAACTGCTTCCTGCAGGACGGAGATAGGGAGCAGGGAAGGGGGCGAGCGGACAGGCTGGGAGGAAGGCGAGGGGGCCCGGAAGAGCTGCTGGCTTCTCTGCCCTGCCTTCTGGTGTTCCACGTAACCATTTTTTGTCCTCTGGCAAAGACAAAGCTGGTCTATTAAGAGAAGCCCATGCTGGCTGCAGAGATTTCGGATTCTAAGCACGGTAGCAAGGGGGAGAAACATCTCTAAAGAACAGTCCTCAATTTTCTCCCTTAAAATATAGGTATATGTAAATTATCCCTCAATAAATAGGTAAGTAAATACTAAACCAAATAAACTGTATTGGGGGAGAGTATGGAGAAAATACATGAATAAACCGGGATGTGTGGAAATACACGTGAAGGAGATAGTCTATAATAAACATGCCATCTCTTAGCTAATCCTTTCCTTCTACCTGCAAGAAAAATGAATTTCAAATATGCCCCAATGTCTTGGAATAAACCAGCGGTTCTTGCAAACAAGTGAAGAGAATGGAAATTCAAGTGGCACTGATAGCAAGAGAAGGAAGGAACAGGGCATCGGCGCCGACTGTGAAGAGGCCCCTTGACCACCAGGCAGACCCCAGCAGAAGACTCTTCCCACGTCACCAGAGCAATCCACTTTTCAAGGTGAAAAATCCTGTGGCCCTTTAAGACCCTAGTGGGAAAAACAGTAAATTGTTTTTATAGAAGGTGGGTCAAACCTTTCGGCCATGCGGCCTGCTCCAAGCTCACTGATGAAGGCTTTGGCCTGGAATTGTCCCAGGGCTGAGGCTTCTGGCCAACACATCACACTGCCTCGGGACACTAAGTCCGTCTTTGCCTTACCCTTTGTATTTCTCAATCCACATTCCTTTTTGGGGTGAAATACTCCATTATTTCTGCTTTGTTCTGGGCTGTCTCCTGTCTCTGTCCCTATTAACTCGTGGCAACAAAAGAAACAAACAGAAGCAGGGGATTTCATGCTTAGCCGCTGCAGACACTGGCCTCCTGGCTTTGCAGAGGAGCAGACATCTGAGACCCTGAATGGAAGAGAGTGCCGCTGTGCTGAGCCAGACCAGGGACCCACGTGGCTCCCCGCTTGTGCATCAGTCATCCCTGATGGGCGGCATTCACTAGTCCTGGGACAAGCACCTCAAGATGAACCAAAAGTAGGGTTTTAAAAGTTAGGGCATGTATCTGATAATTAGATTTAAACAGACTCTAATTCAAGGCATTCCTATGTTCCCAGCTCTCTACAATTTCAGGACTTTTCATATTGAAAATCGGTCAAGGGGGAGAAGGGTGGGTTTTTGTTTTTGTTTTTTAAACTAAAACTCAAAAAGGTAGCTAAGTAGAAGATAAAGGTCTTACTTTTACTATGCAATTCTTCTAATGGCTAGATGGAAGATCTCATTTCTAACTATCGATTTTTAAAATAACAGAATTATCCAATAAAACTAGCAGAAAATTTCCCAGGCATGACTGTGTGTAATAAGACTCAAGCTTTATATGCATATTCACACACATACCCAAATTAGGGCTTCACCTGGGTCAGTTTCAGACCATGTATTTTTTTTTTCCTATAGAGCCAAGAAATAAAAAATTGGGCTGAAAATGAACGATTAATGCATTTTGTATCAAATCTCATTTTTGGTCACTATCTGAACAGAACACTTCTAGATGGGAAGTGGGGCATAAAAATATACAAACAGTTTAATATTCCTTACCAAGGGCATTTTCCTATACTTTTTTTTTTTTTAAGATTTTATTTATTTATTTGAGAGAGAGAATGAGATAGAGAGAGCATGAGAGGGGGGAGGGTCAGAGGGAGAAGCAGACTCCCTGCTGAGCAGGGAGCCCGATGCGGGACTCGATCCCAGGACTCCAGGATCATGACCTGAGCCGAAGGCAGTTGCTTAACCAACTGAGCCACCCAGGCGCCCCATTTTCCTATACTTTGTACACTTAGGAAGAGTCAGGGAATGAAGACATTTGGAAGAGTCAGGAAATGAAGACATTTAAAAAGAGCTAGGCTCCCTAAGTGGACCTTCAGGTAGGTTTAAGTATCCTCTAAAAATCCCCAGAAGAGACCCTAACAAAGCAAATTCTCTCTGCTCTTGGTACGTTGGGTGCTTTTGGAACTGGAGCTGGGGAGCCTTGTAATCCAAGAAAGGAAAACAAACCAAACTCAAGTTGGCTTCCTGGTAGCCCCTAACAGTGGAAATCCTATTCCCAGATTTTGGGAAACAACAGAGCATTTCTTCACTTAACAATCTTTAGGCTCCACAAAGATGGGTCTGAGGCCCACATATCCCCCATCAGTCACCAATTCCTGCTCTGTCCCACTCAGTCTCTGTGATCTCCCCGCTGTTCTCAGCCCTAAAGCCTTTGTTCAAAAACATTCCCACTATCTCCTAGATAACACAGTCTGTTCTCCCAACTGGTCTCCTTACCTCAGGTTTACCAGACTCCAGTTCAGTCTCCAAAATGCTAACAATGACCTTTCTTAAACACATCAAGTCATTCCCAAGATTTCAAATCTTTCCAAGACCACCTAGAATGTCAGGATAAAGTCCAAGCTCCTTATCTAAGCAGATAGGCTCCTCATGATCTAGACTTTGCCTTCATTTGTGGTCTCCAATGGCTGTTCGAGGGATCACGTGAGATAATGGTTGTTAATGTCTGTAAAGCACCTAAACCAGGGTTCGACACACAAAATTTAAAGTTATATTTTAAGTTTACAATGTATAGGAGATGATTTTCCACCATATTAATGACCCCCATGGCAGTCATACAGATCTGTGTGCACAGGTCGTGTTCCAGTCCCTTTCATGCTCCAAGTGCAAGGAACTGGCCCTCTGCCTACACATCATTCTCCACTATCTCCCTCTAGCTGGCTCCTGTCACCCTTCGAAATTCAGCTCCATGATCTTTTTTTTCCCATAAAGACTTCTTTGCCCTCAGTCTGATTTAGATGATCTTCTTTAACTTCTTTAGCACCTTTTCTATTCCACTGTCGTAACACTTCTCATTCTGTGAAGCTGATTTCCAGTCCATGTTCCCCCCACCAGACTTGGAGCCCTTGAATGTAGGCACCACTTCTAATTCAGCTTTGGAACTTCAGTGTCTGACGCATCCACCCCGTGGTTGATAAGCTCCCCCATGATTCAGTACATGGCTTTATTAAGTGCATAGTCTGACAAGCCTGAAATGGAGGCCCACTGGGATCTGGAGAAGTTATTTCACTGATATCTGTTTCCCAATCCAGAAAGTGGGGATCATGTCCCAGATTGCTGGGAGTAGTAGTGAGATACTCTATACCAAATGCTCTCAATAGTGCTCAATCAGTAGGTATTACCATCATGACTTATTAGATTTCTCACTTAGAGCTGTTTTCCTAAAGAGAACAGATTTTTCTGGCCAATCAGGACTCTCTTCAGAGTAGATAATTAAAGAATTAATTCAGCATTTGGATTTATTTTATTATCCATTTGGTCAAAGTTCTGATATGATATACCAAATGCCAACGGTGACCAAGGACATGTAGACAGTCCTTTGGTTTGCTATAATAACAGCCATTAAAAGCGATCACGATATGATGTATTGTGGGACCATCACTGGATTTTTTTTTTTCTTCACCTGAGAGGAGAAAAATCCTATGAAACGGCTTTTAAACATTACTGGTATATCTTAACAGGTAAACCAATTCTCTGAATCTGAATGTGAATCTCCTCCTACGTGTATGTGGACCTAGACAAAAGCATAATAGGGAGTCAAGGGTCTGTAACCCACTTATATCTTCAAATCTCGTTGCTGTTAACTGCTGACAAAGATGAACGTTTACTACGGTCTGGCACTGAGGAGCCAACACAGTGCGCGAGATGTGCTCTCGCCTCACACATCAACGCCCGTGTCAGACAGATTCTGACTGCGGAGTCTGCACTGGTGGGGGGGCCCAGCTGGGTATTTCAGATCCACAGCTGAGCTGGCAGCAGTGGTAGTTCAAGTCATCTTCTCACTTTAGAAGCTGGAATTAATCGGAGAGAGTTATTTAAAGGTGCATTTCATTAAAGAGGCGCTTTCCAGCCACTGTCGAACTTCACAGAGGCTGAACACAGATGAAGGCAGCTCCACCTGAGGTCATCGGAGCCATCACCAGGTTTCTCTCAGCCCCCACACGTCACTGATCAAAAATGAAAGACCAGGGCACCTGGGTGGCTCAGATGGTTAAGCGTCTGCCTTCGGCTCAGGTCATGAGCTCAGGATCCTGGGATCGAGTCCCGCATCGGGCTCCCTGCTCCTTGGGAGCCTGCTTCTCCCTCTGCCTCTCTCTCCCTCTGCCTCTCTCTCTGTCTCTCATGAATAAATAAATAAAATCTAAAAAAAAAAAAAAAATGAAAGACCAACAAAAATAATCTTCCGTTCCCTCAGAAGTAGCACGTGGACTTCATATTAAAAACATTTTTATTATTTGCTCTATTTAATTCCCTGGGATACAGCATAAATGCCTTAAATTATGTCCCCATATAGGTTATAGAGACAATACGGATCCCATTTAACAGGTTGGTGAAGATATCTGAGGACTCTGTGGGCCTGACCTATTTATCTGGGGTCTTCCCACAACAAAGTCCGATCAACTTTTTTCTTCTTTCCTGAGGGGTCAAATAAGGCACCAACTCCCATCAAAGGAGTTCTCAAGCTACCAAGAAAATACGATAATTTCCAAGAAGTGTCCTTTTTCTTTTACACCAGACAGGAGTCTGCTTCTGAACAGCAGCCTACTGACAATTCACAGAATAGATGAGAAGCTAAAGGACAGCGAGAACCAAGGCAGCCCACGGTGACATGGCAGCACCCGCTACTTTAGGAGTCGCCACTTGTACTTGGCACCCTGCACCCAACTCCACTGTGGTGGAAGAATGACCTCTGACTGCACCAGCCAGGTGCCAATGAGCATCAGGCTGGAGCATCCAACTGGACGAACCTCGGCTTCATACTGGGGTCCTGGCTGCCAGGGAGCAGAGAACAAAAATAGCTGTCCCCTACCTTCAGCAATGAAAGGAGGGAGCCCCGAAGCCAAGCTCCTGTGGGATTGCAGATAGAGCATTCATTTGTAGGGCAGCCAAAAACAATACCAACTACACATTTTGTCCCTTGGCCCAGGAGACAGCAGACTTTTTCTATTATTACAATTTAAAGAACATAAAATACAACAGCATTTGTTGATCTTCCAATTCCATGGATTTACTCTGAAAGAATATGCCAGAGTCTTAGGAATGGCCAAGAAGAGTCCAGCTGACTCAAGGCAGAGGGCAGGATGGAAGCTAGTAGAAAATCTGGCTGGGATTTCCCTGAGCAAACATGTTTGCCCTCTTAATGTCCCACTTATGCACTCACAGCTCTTCTATCCTACATGCATTCTCGGCTTTCCTTCCATCGTCCTACCGCTCTATTCTTACATGTATGAAGGTGGGGGGTGGCTGTGTACGTACAGAAGGCTAATGCCTGGCACCTCTGATGTCCACACTTGCATATTCCCGCTTTCCTTTCACTTTAGTATCTTGGTGGAAAATGGGACAGGGCAGACTTGGAGATGTGTACAGCACGTAGCTTTTGTTACTTAAGAACAAAAATTCAATCAGGTAGTTGTCTGTGCTATAGCTTGTCACTAGAAACACAAATCCCCTGATGATGTGTGACTGGGCCGTTTTTTTGTTTTTGTTCTTTAATAGACCATTCTGGTGTTCAACATATTTCTCCAATGTATAATTCTTCCAGTCTCCCTTTTCTGGTTTGCAAATTATAGCATAATCGAGAAGCAACTGTTACAACAAAAAACTACTCACCTGGAACATACACACACAAAAAGAGCAATCATATTTATGCTTTGCAAAAAATTAAAAATTTTTAAAAACCATGGTCTTTGGCTGACAAATTTAGCTTTCCCAAAAGAATAAAATCTGAATGCTTGCAGTAAACAAGCATGTTAAAGAACAACTAACGATATGGAGAAGGAGGTTGGAAGGAAAAGCATTAGATAACAACGTGGTTTGTTTGTTTTGTTTTTTAAAGGACATTTTGTCTCATTTGGTGAATCTGTGGAAATAATTTACGGCAGTCTGTACGAGAAATTATGACCCCACCTGAATGGACTCTGTAGTTCTCCATGGCTCTCCAGAAGCAGGAAAGGCTACACTCATGATTCTTTGAATCTAGTGTTAGAATCGATTTTATAATTACAATAATAGTGCATACAAAGGTCCTCGAGGGAACTGTTCATGGACAAATTAGAGACACTGTTGGCAGAGATAAAATATTCATCACCAAAAGAGTACATAAAATGTATCTGAGAGGATCAGGACTCATCTGGGAATCACAAGGGGAGTAAGACATTACCGGAAAAATGCAAGTATTCTCTGCTACGTAAAAATCTGAAACAAAGAATTTCAGTCTTAACTAATTCTGTATATATTAAAGTAAGACCTCACGGTCACATAATCTGGTAGCAGTGGGGTATGGTAGAGAATACAAAATTGCCCTGAGATTTTCTTAACTAGCAAGACTTCCAAATCAAGTATACATGAACACCACAGCTCTCTGCAATCCTATTAGTTTTCCGTGATTTACAATTTCCTATAATTTCTATTCACATTTTTCTATTCACCCTCAAAAAAGTACAGATGATATGAAATCTTCAACCCTGAGATTTTTGAAATGCTACATTATGCAATGTTAAATCATGTATTTCTTATATGCTTTCTTCGATTTTTTATTGTAAGCCATAGCTAGTCCTTCTTTGAAAGAAATAAGAAGTGAATAAGGTAATAAAAAGAGATCCAATAAAATGTGAACAAATAGGAGCAAAAGATATACTCTAAATCCCCTTCAATTCAGGTTAAAGTAGGGATTTCCAGCGTTCACAGACCAAGGATAGAAAGGCAAAAGGAGCCAAAGGGGGGTCGTACAGAGCGCACTACGTAATGTGCTCGCTCACCTGTGACTTCACACAGGATATGCCTCAGTGGGAGTTGCAACTGCCGCCTCAGATACTCTACCGAATCTCAGCTGGAGCATTTCCTACACTTGCATTACAAGACTCAGTATTTCTTCTACTCCAACAATTAATGAGATTTCAAAAAGGCTCAAGATTTAGAAAACAAAGCATACAATACTAAAATGTCAACTGCTAATAATTACACTTCACATACGTTCATCAGGTTTAAAACCATTTCTAACAACTTAACATTCAAATTATCGGGCTATAAAAAGCATATTAATTAACAAAATTTCTGGCTAGCCTTCTAAGACCGCTGCCTGACTAGATGAGTGTTTCAGGAAACAGTGATACCCTAGGTGTGATGAGGGCTTCATTACTCAAGAGGGGAAAAAAAAAAAAGGTTTTTTTTTTGTTTTTTTTTTTTTAAAAAGACCTAAAAAACAACAGAAAGAGGGTCATAAACCACGAAGAAAAGGAGAGTTCAAAGATAGGTGTAACAGGAAATGGACACCAAATGCAGAAAATACATGGGGGAAGAAAAAACTATTTATTTAGGATAGGTCCCAGGTAATGTACTGCAGGCTTCACCACCCTCTGTGCTGGGTGCCCACCTCCGCTCTTCTCCTCCCTGCTCCGTGGGCCCGCAGGCTGACCTGTAGGGACTGCACAGCTGGGCACCCCAGCCTTGTCTTCTAGTCCGATTGCACAGAGTAGAGGCACCAGTAAGAGAAGGCAGAAAGAATGAAACTGGGTGTTTATTCCCTCAGCTGCCTGAGAGTGAGACCCACAGCTCCAATCAGGCTAGCCCCTCCACTCAGCCCTCTCTGCCTCTGGGTTCCCATAAGGGCTCCCTCACTTTGCTCCTTTGGGACTATCGATGGTTTCCTCATACAGTGTCCACACCTCTGTATATTCTCATTAGTTAAAGCTCCTCAAATTACCCAATTTGAATAGATCATTTTTTTCCCTGCCAGAACCCTGATAGAGTCTTCTTAGCAATTGAAATGAAATCAAGAATGACACCTAGATTTCTGGCTTTAACAACTAAGGAATTAAGGTTTGGGGGTACTGGAGGAGAAAGAAATGTAAGAATTTGGTTTTAGTTATCTCTGAGATGCCTATTAGTTTGGGGTTCTGAAGAGGGGTCAGTGTTGATATAAATAGGAGTATTGCTGGGTAGTTTTTAAGCCACGGGTGAGGTCACCTAGGGAGTCTGTATGTCCGGAGGGGAGTGTGAGTTTTCTTGGTATTCTTGTAAGAAATGACTCCTTTTGGGGTGCCTGGGGGGCTCAGTTGGTTAAGCGACTGCCTTCAGTTCGGGTCATGATCCTGGAGTCCCGGGATCAAGTCCCACATCGGGCTCCCTGCTCGGCGGGGAGTCTGCTTCTCCCTCTGACCCTCCCCCCTCTCATGTGCTCTCTCTCATTCTCTCTCATGCAAATAAATAAATAAAATATTAAAAAAAAAAAAAAGAAATGACTCCTTTTGTAAACTAATGTTAAAATTACTAAAGGCAAAATGTAAAAACTTCATTCTTCCTTATGCTTTTGTCTTATAAATCTCATTATTGTACTTTAACAAACATAATTCATTAAATTCCCTTTAAATTGTATTTATAAATTTAATATATTGGCTTAACACAAACATTTCAAAGCACTAAATTCTTTGTAACATCAATAAATCAAACATAAAACTTGGTAGATCTTAAATTCTCAAACATTTCAATCCTGATTACAAAAACATACTAAGATCACAAGTCTAAATTATTCAATTCGATAGTTTTAATTAGAATCACAATTAAATCATGATTATAGAAAAAATCTTTTAATTACAAAAATTAAAATGTTATTTCAAACCTACCACGAAAATATCAATAATTAAAGTTTGATTTACTTTATGCCCATCCATAATTCTAAATTTCATCCAAAGACTTCTGACAGCAAGTCATGATTTGGATTCTTCTGTGAAGTATCAGTCATGTATAGAATTCTTTGCCAAGTCCCTATAATGGAAATGCCAGGCCTTAAAAATGGTTTTGTTAAGGAGCAGGTACCCCAGAGTGAAGCTGATACCACATAATTCTTCCCTGAGATCTGGATCAGCAACACCCTCCTAGGCTGTACCTAAATTATTTCATTAATTCACTGAATTTGCATTTCTTTGCATTTTAATGGCTTCCCATCTAGCTCTAAGGACACATTAAGGCCAATATTGTGGGTTGCTGCATTGCTTTTCTGGAAAACCAGTCTTACCACCAGATTCTAATCCCTTCAGCCTAATCGAGGAAAGTGCTACAGCTTTCCTCCTCCCTGTCCCTAAATTCCCCCTCCTACTGGGTGATGCCCACCAGTATACAGCATGCGGCTATTTCTAGAACCAGGAAAGGAGGATTAGAGGAAAAGAGGGGGAAGGGGGCAGAGGGAAGGGGAGAAAGGCAAGGACTCTCTCCAGGACCCATTTCTTCCTCCATTTCTGTTTTCTGTTAGAGCAAAACAATTTAAAAGCATCATCTCTGTTTCCTCTCTTTCCTTTCTCTCCCAAACCCACTCTTACCAGGCTTTAACCATGTGCTCTCTTCTCCTCAAGGTCATCAGTGATGTCCCCAGTATAGACCCAATGGTCAAATCTCAGCCCTCATGTTACAGGTCCTTTTAACACAACTCTCACCGTTTCCGCCTTACAGCTTTCTCACTTAACTCCTGGACACCACCCACTCTTCTGGATTTTCTCTTATTTTACAGAGAAGGAGGTTCCTCTCTAGTTGCTTCATCCCACCAACCTCTTACTCCTGGGATATCTGAGGCTGACCTAAAGCTTCTTTTCTATCTACACTCACATGCTTGATCTCATCCAGTCCCATGCTTTCCATGTCTCTAGAAGCTTTTAACTTTAAATTTACATCTGCAGCATGGACCTCTGAACTCATAAGCAAATTATTCTGCCTATCCCAACTTGGATATCTAACCAGCATCTCAAACTGAACATAGCCAGAATAGCACTCCTCACTTGTTCCCAACC
The DNA here is from genome assembly GCF_011800145.1 of Mirounga leonina. Taxonomy (NCBI): domain Eukaryota; kingdom Metazoa; phylum Chordata; class Mammalia; order Carnivora; family Phocidae; genus Mirounga; species Mirounga leonina. The sequence goes on from NW_023270971.1 coordinate 3,594,957, forward strand.
TTTTCCTCCTCCATTAGTGACAACTCCATTTGCGCTCAGGCCAAAAACCCTGGGATAATCCTTGGTATCTTTTTTTTTCTCTCAAACCACACAACTAATCAATCAGGAAATTCTGCCAGTAATAGCTTCAAAATATATCCAGAATCCAACTACTGCTTGCCCTCTACACTTACAACTCTGGCCTAAGCCATGATCACCGTTTGTCTGGATTACTCTCCCCTTAGCCGCAGCTTTGTTTTCTGCTATTCCAGTTATGCACTTTGAAGCTCACTCCCTAAGCAGGTGATCCTCCTCCTAAAGAGTATCCTCAGCAGGTCAATAGGAGCCTAATGCTACGTCATTCCCCTGACTTCACCTCATCACATAGGCACTTTATCATCTCACATCATCACAAGGAGGGTGAGTGCAGGCCAATAAGACTGTGAGAGAGAGACCACATAACTTTTATTACGGTATATTGTTATAATTGTTCTATTTTTTTATTAGTTGTTAATCTCTTACTGTGTCTACTTTGTAAATTAAACTTTATCACAGGTATCTACGTACAGGAAAAAACACATGCATGGGTTCAGTACTATCTGAGGTATCTAGTATCCACTGGGGGTCTTAGATCATATCCCCAACAGCTAAGGGGGACAGGGAGACTGCGTAGTCTCACAGCTGGCTTCCTCCTCCCACCCTAGCCTCCCCAGAATCTGTTTACAAAACAGCAATGGGAGCGGTCCTGTTAAAATGCAGCACAGCTCTGGGGCGCCTGGGTGGCTCAGTTGGTTGAGCATCTGACTCGATTTCGGTTCAGATCATGATCTCAGCGTCATGGGATCAAACCCTTTGTAGGGCTCCTCACTCATCGAGGAGTCTGCTGGAAATTCTTTCTCCCTCTCCCTCTGCTCCCCCCGCCCACAGTTCACGTGTGCACACTCTTGTCTCTAAAATAAATAAATCTTTTAAAAAAATTTTAAAAAGAGGACATTCCTTTAAACACACACACACACCATAGCTCTTTTCCACTCTAAGTCCTCTCAGGCCACCAATCTAACTCAGGGTAAAAATAAAAGTCCTTATAATGGACTGTATGATCCTATAAAATCTGCCACCACCTCTGTCCCTACCATCCCTCCCCGTCCTACAATTTCATCCTCCAGTTGCTCAGGCAAACTGGTGTCTTAGCAGTTCATGGATCACGCAAGGCACAATCCTACTTCAGGGCCCCGCACTTGCCATTCCCTCTGCCTGCAAATCTCTCACCCTAGATACACAGGTGATTCAGTCACTCCTTTATCTTGTTTGGGTCTCTGCTCATAATCACTTTTCAGTGAGACGTGCCCTAATTACTCTTTATTAAAAAGTATATCCTTCCCTCCTCACAACATTCCCTATCCCCCTTTCCTGCTATGTTTTTCCATAACATTTATCTTCATAAGAAGATATTCAATAATTTACTTATTCATTGGTTTGAAATCTCCCCTCACTAGAATGGAAACCCTATGAGGGCAGGAGTTCTTGCAGGCTTTTGACTGATACATCCTTAGCAACTAGAACATGAGCACACATCCCATACATTTATTATTAAAGATTTATCTATTTGAGAGAGAGAGAGAGAGCACGTGAGTGGTGGGAAGGAACAGAAGGAGAGGGAAAGAGAAACCCAAGCAGACTCTGCCCTGAACGTGGAGCCCAACGTCATGACCCTGAGATCATGACCTGAGCAGAAACCAAGAGTTGGAGGCTCAACCAACTAAGCCACCCAGGCGTTCCCCCCAAGCAATAAATATTTTTAAACTAATTTGTTGAATGGTTTCCACAGATCCTCTACAAGCATATTGGATTATTTCCTAACCTCTTATTAGATTGAGGTCAATGGAGTTTATATTCTATCTATCTTTTCCTTGAACATGAACACATATCCTCTTAAATCACATCTTACTGGTTTTGGCGTATCTTATACCTTTATCTGACTTAGGAAGTTTTGTTTTCCTCTAGAATTACAACACTAATATCATGCCAATGACAAAGAGGGGGTAGGTCTAGGCAGACTCCTGGAGCTGTCCAACCTTTCTGAGTTGGGTACAAGAGGAGAAACCAAGCAGTCTGACTGAGGGGGTGGGGTGGGGGGGGAACAACTAGAAAACAGGGTCATAAAAGTCAAGAAAGATTAAGTGTTTCAACAAGAGGGAGGAGAAGGTGATCAACTAAGATAAATGCTTCTAAGTAGTAACTTAAGATCAGAACACACAGATAAACGTTATATTTGGGAATATGCAGGATGTTGGTGATCTTGATAATCTCAGGGGAATAGTAGAAATGGAAATCCAGGGTGTATATGTCCAAATATACTCTTTCTCACTTGAGGTGTTTTACCTGGGCCATTCCCCTCAATTCTCATTGTTTCAACTATATTGAGGACTTCCAAATCCTATGTATAGGCTTCGATCTCTTTCTGGAGACTCAAGCCAGTGTTTTTAAGTTTCCTGTTAGACATCTACATCTGGATATCCCTTAGGCACTCAAAAACTCAAATTCATCATTAATCTTCCCACTCATTTGTTCCTCATTCCTATATGTCCTACTTTAGTAAATGGTATCATCCAACCCACCATCTAACGCCAGAAACCATTTAAACATCCTCACTCCTTTCTCTTTCACACTGCTCACAATTCATGAAGGCCCCCACTTGTGTTGATTCTACCTCTTAAATTTTTCTTCAATGTATATATGTTCTATCCCTACTGTTTTACAAAAGAGCATTCATTGTTTATTGACAGAACTGTAACTACTTCAACATATGTCTAGCACATCACAGCTGCTGAATCAACTACTTGTTGATTCACTGAAGTAGCTCAAAGGGCTCTATTAAGGTTGTTCAGATTTACGGTTATAAAATCAGTCTGAGATATCACCGATGAGATATCATTGATGGATCTACCACAAATAAAGCACCAAATGGAAAGTACCATCTGGATTTGAGTGTTCACTGGGAGATTATGATCGTGAACACTGTAGAATCCTGACTATGACTGTCACTCATTGGAATTATTCCCACTATTACTTTCCATAGTTGCTCCTTGTCCACTCGACCTTCCACAATGTATTTCCCCTTCCTAACTTACTCTCCATTGTCTACAAATTGTAACTCCAATGAAAGAACCTGAGCATTGCTAAGACAGACAAAATAGGTAACACATCATTAGTTTATCTTTGTTGAGACGTGGACCCAATGAGATGTTCGTCTTGAACAAGAAGTGACAAGTCATGACTGAGAGAACACAGGCAAGGATAGAAGAGGATGCAAGCCTAAGACTCATGACTGCTCACTTCCTGCAATGCTCTGAGACCCAGCTACATAGTCTTAACCTTGATAACCTTCAGAAAGCCTCACCAGGAGAGCACAGAAAAGATCTCGGAACTATTTTGGCCCCAAAACATTTCTGAAGCAAGTTAGAAAAGTTATGAAACTCACAGTTGTCATACTTGACTTGCATCCAGAAACACAACTCAAATGAAGCATGTAGTCTAAATGGTTGATGGTTTTCAGCTGGATGTACTTTCCAGCCACCTAAAATGAAAAATCTTTCTCTAGTCTTACCCTAATAAAAATCTTTGACCTGGCAAGGGGAGGAAAAAACAAACAAACAAAAAATTATCTACCTTTTTGTCAAAGTGAGGAGAGGGGTTGGGTAATAGAAGATAGAATAACTTTACATAGCTTTAAGCACTGTAATTTATAGGTTAAATACAGTCTAGAAGGCCAAAGCCTGGAAAGAATCTACTATCAGCATACCTGATACATCATACACAAAAAAACGAATCCCCTGTTATCTAACTCCTACCATGGAAGAGTTTTACTTTCAGCTGTACACACTTCCCAAGGGGATCTCTAGTCATGCTATTTGGATTCCCAAAGGGCTGGCCTGGAGTGGGGTTTCCCACACAGTAGGGTGTCCCCATCTCTATAGTAGATGGAAACGATATACAGACTTCCTGAGACACTCAGGATGATTATTACTCAGAAAGTAAGTCCATATTCCTTTTGTCCAAGAGGCAATACTGTTCTCATTTCTCATGGCCCACTTACCCCTCCTAACTCCTCCTCCCTGCTCTAGGCTCACACTGCACTCTGTATACTCATTATTTCATGTTGCTCATGATCAATTACTATATTGCATTAGAGCCAACATATGACTGAATGTCTGTCTCTCCCATTAAATGTACGGTTTAACACAATCATTTATTCAACTTTGCATCATTATGCCTGACAGCGTGTTTGTGAAATGTGTCAATCAATGGATAAAATTAATCATGTCTGATCTCAAGCAAATTGAACAGATCCATTAAAATAGTCCAGAATCAAGGTTAGGTTGGATTAATGGAAAATATGAAGGTTTTAGTCTCACTTTTTGAGGTAGAGTCTCTATTCACTACCCATATTCTAATTGGTAATTTACTTGCAAGCCTCAGAAAGATCTAAAAAAGGTATTCCTTGTCTCAGACTTTGAAAATTATCTTGTAAGAATAACAGATGCAGGGGAGTTCACTTTAAAGTATATTTTAAGAACAATAATTTTTTTTTGTAAAGATTTTATCCATTTATTTAATTGACAGAGAGAGACAGCGAGAGAGGGAACAGAAGCAGGGGAAGTGGGCGAGAGAGAAGCAAGCTTCCCGCCAAGCAGGGAGCCCGATGCGGGGCTCGATCCCAGGACCCTGGAACCATAACCTGAGCCGAAGGCAGTCGCCTAACCAACTGAGCCACGCAGGCGCCCCTTAAGAACAATAATTTAAATGAGATATGAACACTTACATACTAAGTGCTCTTTGGGGCTAAGAATGAAAACAATTGTCTGAATCATTTGATTTATATAAGGAAAAAAGATAAAGCTGCCTGAAAGCTTCTGGAACCAGGAGTTTTGAGTCAGAGCTATACATTTCTTATAACAACCCCTATCCCCATAATTGGGGTGTCCCTCTCAAAAATCAAACAACCTGTGGTCAGTATATACTGAGGCAACAAGACTCGAGAGGGTTATTTCAACAAAGAGAAATTAAAATTTTGTGTTCAATCAATAAAAATGTGGAATAAAATGAATCCAACCCCTTACCTTGTTTTTATTCATAAGGAATCCTGCAAAGAAGATTTTACCAGGATACAAAATAGGATGACTTAAATAACTACAAAAACAAATGGAGGCCATAAAATTCTTCCATAGGCTAGAGAAGGAAATAATTTGCTGTCTCCATTAATCTAAAGGTTGGTCCAACCCCTCATGTTTCAGGAAAAGTTCTGTTATGTCTAGTCCAGTTATAGGCACACATAGATGTACATTTGACTTTTTTTCTATTTTTTTCTGATGCTTAAAGTACTTGTAAAAAATAATTCAATCAAATGTATAAGGGAGAAAAGTCAAAGTCCCTCTATACTCTAACCTCCGAAAAGATTATAGGTGTTTGGTTCTTCAACTTTTTTATGCATATATACTAGTGTTTATACACCATTTTTTCTTTTTACACAAAAACAGGATCACTGTATGCATAGTTATACAACTAGTTAGTTCATTGTTTCTTATTTCTCATAGACAATCCTCTGTTCTGTTGATTCTTTTTAATGTCAGCACAGAGTTTCACTGTATGATCACCCCAAGATGGATTTAACCAGTCCCCAACTGGCTGATACATGGTTAATTTTAAACTATACAGAATTTAGATTTTAATTTTTTTTTTAAGATTTTATTTATTTATTTGACAGAGAGAGACAGCGAGAGAGGGAACACAAGCAGGGGAGTGGGACAGGGAGAAGCAGGCCCCCCACGGAGCAGGGAGCCCGATACGGGGCTCCATCCCAGGACCCTGGGACCATGACCTGAGCCAAAGGCAGACGTTTAACGACTGAGACACCCAGGCACCCCCAGAATTTAGATTTTAGGGCTAAAGAAGACCTTATAGTGTATAACGTTGTCATTTCACAGATGAAAACACTGAACCCTCAAAATACCGAAGCATATTAATAAAAAAGATCACAGGGTTGCTTGGAGGGAGACAGGGAATATGGACTGCAGCTTTCTCTACTACTTAGAAGTTGAGAGCTCAAACTCTAGCATCCGACTTCTGGGTTTGACTGTAACCCAGCTTCGTTATTTACTAGCTGAGCCACCTTTGCTAATCCTTTAACCTCTCTGGGACTGTTTTCTTATCTCCATAATGGTGATAATTATATAGTTTTTTGTCAAGCTAAGTTTGTTCTAATATAAAGTGCTCAGAGTATTACATTGGCAATGAAGCAGTAAGTGCTAATTACTCCTGTTGCGGGCTAAATGTTTACGTCTCCCCCTTCAAATTCATTGTTTTGAAATGCTAACCCCTGATAGGACAGTATTGGGAAGTAGGGCCTTTGGGAGGTGATCAGGTCTTTAAGGGTGGAGCCCTCATGAGTGGGATTGGTGCCCTTATATAAAAGAGACACCAGAGAACAATCCTGTCCCTCCCACCATGTGAAAACACAGCAAAAAGTCTGGGCTGCCTATGAACCTCAGGAAGCAGGCCCTCATCAGACACTGAATCTGCTAACTCTCACCTGGGACTTCCGAGGCTCTCGAACTGTAAAAAAATAAATAAATAAATGCTTGTTGTTTAAGCCACTCATTCTATAGTACTTTGGCACAGCAGCTCGCACTAAGACAATTATTGTTGCTATCACTATACCATGCTACCCCAAGCTTATTTTACACAATATTAACATTTCTGTTGGTATGGAGAGAACAGAAAGCCCAAGATTCTGGTTGTTACTCAAAATGTTGGTATTTATATGTTCATGCTCTCTCCATCATTCCTTATTAAAACATGAAATTACGTTAACAGCTATAGTGAGATATACTGAATTGTAAGTGATTAGATTTAAGTATATCCAATTGAAATAGAACTCTTACAAATGTGAATAAACATTTATTTATGTTAGGGTTACTAGTTACCCATATAAGCCTCGTTGGAATGAGGATTGGAGGAAGAAAAGGAAATCAAAACCAACAGTCCTACTATATTTTCAATCATATGAATTTTACAGTAAAGGGCGAAAATTTTAAGCTCCAAAGAATACACCAGTAAATATACTGTATTGATTCTTGAGCAGTAAAGACACCTGGCTCCAGTGGTAGACTAACATTTGCAGGAAACAGATGTGTTGGTTTTACCTCTTTGTGACTGGTAAGATTTGCACTTCCTTTAATATTGGTGGTATTACTGGTTTTCTGTCTTATTCTTTATTTTTTTACCTCAAACACATTAGAATGAAGCTTATTAGCATAGTCCAAAACGTTTGAACACTTTTCAACAGCAAGAACACCACACTCTATACCTGTGAGGCAAAGCCTAATAAACCCACCAGGACCAGTGTGTCTGTTCTCATTCTAATGTTCTTCCCTTCTATATCCCCATCAGCTACACGTTACATTTTTCTTTATTGGTCAAAATCATGAAATTTTAGGTCACAGAATACTTTTCACTTTATGATCTAACAGCTTTTACTAAAAAAAAAAAAAAAAAAAAAAAGCAGAGTTCATTTCAAAACTTAAAAGATTGAGTATGTAGCTCACCAGAATGGCCCAAGAGAGTCAGCATGTGGAACACAAATTACTTGTTGAAGTTAAAATTTATAGAGCATTTTGGCTGGTCCAACCAAGACTAAAATTTAGAAGGTCAAGTAGGTATTTAAAGGAAACTTATTTTAGACTGAACTCATCACTATTCTACTTAAAGTCACTTTAGCCATTTAAAATTTAAATTTGAATATTTAAGAATTGGGGGACATTTTCATCACTTTTTCAAAAGGAATCTTTGGTAATAAAAAGTCAAGCAGGACTCAGATCAAAGGTTAAAATTTCTCAGACCATATTTCTTTCTCAGGCCTGCACCCCCTAATCAGGTAAACAAGCTTCAATTGTTAAAATTATATAGCTTGGACCCTAAAGAAAAAGCAATTAAACATTCTTGTGACATCATGGGAAATTCTACTTTGAATATAGATCAACAGCAACAAGAAATAATAAAGTAGTTGATTAGCACACTTGCTGGCCCAGCTTTGCAACATATAAGCTCTTTAAAATTTTAATGCACAGTCTTTTTAGTGATAGAAAATGGAAAGAAAACAAGCACGAAATTGGAAAAGATCAAGTCTGGGTCTCACCCCATCCCACTTTTAAAGAACTGAACTTGGTCTGTGTCCCCCAGAGGCTAGCGCCCAGACAAGAATAACTCTGGCAGGTCATTCCCAGGTCTTGAGTGGACTCCTAAACGAAGTCCTTCTCGTCTCTCTGTATGTTACCGTATGTGGAGCAATTCACTTACATCCCAACTGCACCTCACATGAGAAGACCCACTCTGAGACTATGCTGACGGGAAGAATCTGGAATTGGAAGTGTAAGACAGAAGGAAAAGGGGAGGAAATATTAATCTGGAGTGTCATGGTGAAAAGGCAGCACGAACTTGCCTGCGTATCTTCAGGTAATGAGAAACATCTCACAAAGGCCAAGGAAAGAACTTGAAGTGATTGCTCTTTTAACTCGCCTTTCAGGGAATGTCTTAAGGCCGGTGTCACAGAAAAGCACCTAAACAGGAGGGGCTGCCCCTGCTTCATGATCACACTAGCTCTCAGCGTAATTAAAACTAATCCTTTTACCTGCCTACATTTCTTACAAGCAATCTGTCTAGCGCAGTGCATAAAAAAGGTCTGGATGCTTTGCACTGACAAGATTCAATCAGTACTTCGACATTTGGGGGAGAAAAATGCAAGTCCCAACAGCGGCAGCTCATTCGCTTATTGAAAACATTCAGCTACTTTAAAAGGCTTAGAACATGCAGAGCATAATGGTGTAGCAAAATGACAAGCCCTCATCAGAGGCCCTGCATCCAAAACTTGCTTACCTCAAGCTTTGAGACATAGCCAAGACATGAAAACTCTGGAGAAGGGAAAACTTATGCCATGACTTGCATTAAGAAACAGGCTGTAGGATCAACAGATGTTTACAAACCAGTTTTGGGTGCTGGAAATTACACAGGGAGGATAGGGGAAAAAAACAACAAAAGCCCTCTTTCACGAAATAGTTGATATAATTACAAACCAACTCCCTAGAAGGGTGACCTTGTGCTAGGGTGAGGGAGAGGTCAGTCCTGCTCTGTCCTCACGTCACCCTCCTGGCAGAACCAAAAGGAAAAACAGGGAATACCTTGACTTAGGTGCCGCGGGAGAGACCCTTCACTCTTTTTTTTTTTTTAAAGATTTTATTTATTTATGTGACAGAGAGAGACACAGCGAGAGAGGGAACAAGCGGGGGCGCTGGGAGAGGGAGAAGCAGGCTCTCCGCAGAGCAGGAAGCCCGATGCGGGGCTCGATCCCAGGACCCTGGGACCATGACCTGAGCCGAAGGCAGACGCTCAGCAACTGAGCCAGCCAGGCGCCCTGAGACATTTCACTCTTGCAACACACACTTTGACCGTTGAAGACAAACTTTTCTGCGCAGTTTTCTTCCTCTCCGCACTCTGACAGAGGGGCCCGAACAACAGGTAAATAACTTGAGTCACAATTATCCTGCTACAGTGATTGTTCTCACACGGTTATTTTATTTACACATTACTTGTTAGGACGTCAAAAATCCTGCCTTTCCAAATTGGATTTACTTTCACCACTTTTTTGCAGCTCAGTTGCCTAGCATGGGATATACCACCCCTGCGCCCTGGTCTCTATCTCAATGCCTCCAAGTCAGTAGGGGAGGCAAACAGTGTTAGTGATTCTCATCACCTCAACAGCTTTCCTTGGCTTCCTCTTCCATTCACATCTACAGCTTTCCAGAAACAAGAGGGTGAGGTAACCCAAAGTCCCTGATCTTCTCATCCTGGTAACTGGGGCTCCTTAGAAAGTTTCAAGCCAGGAATTTAAAGTCACGTGGATTATAATCAGGCAAGCAAGATATGTGACTGGCAAAAAACTCAAAGGAAGAAAGGATTCCCTCACAGCCCCAAACACTGGTACCAGCCAGAGTAGATACAAATGAATTATAAAGGCTTTATTTTTAAAGTCACACGAATGAGTTCTCTTCACCCCAGTTTAATGACTCCCAGCCCCTTAAAGGTTTAATGCTTAACGTATTTTTTTAGGCAGGTACAACAAAGGAGCATCCTCCTACACTGTAGAAAATCAAGGCAGAAAAACGGTGTTTGTGTGATACAGAGGTGTGCTGAGGAGGAGGATGGCTTGCCCCCAGGATGTCCACTTCCTAATCCCTGGAACCTGTAAATATGTTACATTACATGGAAAGAGGGTGAACTGAGGTTGCTAATCAGCTGACCTTTACAAGAATATGCGGGAATGATCCAGGTGGCCCCAATGTAATCACAGTGGTCCTTAAACAGGGAAGGAGGAAAGACAGAGCACTGTGAGAAAGAAGGGCTAGTCATCGATGGCTGAGAGGACAGAAAGACTCGGGAGCCGAGGCAAATCAGCCTCCAGACACTGGAAAAGGCCGGACAATGGCTTCTCCCCTAGAGCCTCCAGAAAAGGATGCAATCCCACCGACATTGATTTTATCCTGGTGAGACGCATTTCAGACTTCTCACCTCCAGAACCATCGAGTAAGTAATGTATTATTTTTAAATTTATTTATTTGAGGAAGCAGGGGGAGCGGCAGGCAGAGGGAGAAGCAGGCTCCCCGCTGAGCAGGGAGCCTGATGCAATGCAGGGATCAATCCCAGGACACCAGAATCATGACCTGAGCCGAAGGCAGACGCTTAACCAACTGAGCCACCCAGACGCCCCTAATGTATGTTGTTTTAAGTCACTAAGCATGTGGTAATTTGTTATAGCAGCAGAGATGCTGGAGAATGGCCCAGATCTTTTAAATTATACAGAAGATCATTTTGTATGTAATTTTCCTTGAAGTATTTGCAAGAAAGGATGTTATATTTTTGTTTTCATTTTCCTTATTAGGGTTTTCTGAGGTCAGATTAATATCTGGCATATCAACTTCCATGAATGAGTGACATCAAGAGAAAAGAAGTTTCAACAAATTTCTCAATTAAAAAGCAATGTAGTGAAGTCCTAGAGAAGCAGCGGTTGTCCATTCTAAGGGTAGGAAAAGTTAATGTGATTCCCCATTCTCTGCCACAGCTTCAGGAGGCTCCCTATCTTCCATGGGCAATCACCCCACGTGGGAATAGTCTGTCCAAACATCTTAAGAAAAAAAAAGAAAAAGAAAAAAAAAAAATCATAGGTTGTTTCCTCCCTGTCACCTGGCCTCATCTTACTCTCCTGAATCCTCAATCCTTCACACATAATTTACTCTTCCTTCCTCTCTTCTTCTATCTTTTACATACACACCTCTCACTTGTTGATATAAACCTCAGGGGACATAGATTTAATATCAACCAAGAGAAAATATAATTATCCCCAAGTAGATACAAAAGGTTAATATATTTTAAAACCAAATAGGGTAACATCTAACTTCTGGTCACCTAACCATCAATCTCAACTATATCTAAGACATAGGTAAGAAAATAAAATGGAGAAAAAAGGCATCTGGGTAGTCAAAGTAGACATGCCAAAGTGTATCAATTTAAATTTATATACTTCATTGACAGTACAATTCCCCACCTTCGTAGTCCCAATCTAATGACATTCATTTTAGATAGAATTCTAACAGATTAGATTATCTAGTTTCGGCGGATTCAAGACATGAGGGTGAAAAACAGGAAGAGATGAAGGACAGATACCTTTTTAAAAAGAGGGGAAGGTAACATCCATTTATGGAGTATTTACTGGATGCTAAGCCCATATGGAGCACTTTGACCACCTGATCTGACACAGAGGACGAAACTTTGCTCTCCCTGGAGCTAAGTGGCCCAGAATTAGAAAAAAGGGATATATGTACATACATATATATGAGCAGGAAGAGAACTCAATCTTTTCTCCATCTGATTCAGAAATGAACTCTTTTCCCACCAAACTGTATCACCTCAAAATCAACACAAACACTGCTTCTTGACAGTAAGGGTCTGAATGAAAAAATGAGTCAAAACACAAGCCCAAGATTTCAGCAAGAGCACCACTGTAGAGGGTCATATAAAGCTGAAAAAACACTCATGCATTACTAAAAATCTCTTAAAGGCATCCCTATATAAAAGGATTTTTCAAGAAAGGTAAAATCATGATTCCCACAGATACAAAATATGTATCCAAAGTTCCTTTTAACTCATTAATTAACTAATTAATTAACTGAGGGAATGGAAAGAGAGGTCACAGCCAGTTCAAAAGAGCAGTCAAAGAACCACAAATTTAATGTAGCAAAGGAATGTTGAAACAAATGTGCGAACACTGGTCAACTGCATTCCCCAGGATATAACTAATTTGCATCTCTATGGACAAGAATTATCTGTACTGGTTTCAATTTTCTACAACTTCTAGTTCTACAGAGTTATAAAACAGTCTAGTCAAAGACAAAAACTCAGGCCCTTATGTAGAGAAATCCCCTCAGAGAGGAATGAAAGTTTATCCTGGCATTGAAAGAGTATCCAAAAGTCTTTTTTTGCCCATTTTAAAGTACTACATTTTTCTTATATCAACACTGCACCATAGCACAGTGACCGATAACTACACCGTCTTCAGTATATTCTTGCAAAGACTAAATTTGTGATAAAAACTTGAAAATTTTTCCATCTAATTGGCTATCTATGTAGATCTGCCAATCCCAATGATGCTGGATAAATGTTTTGTTGCTGTGGAATGTACCCACTGCATACTTGATAAGTGATTGGAAGGCAAGGGGGGTGGGGGGAATTGTTAGAGGATGACCTTCCCAAGTATTTCCTAGTATCACAACTCCCCTTCCTTATTAGAATAGATTTCTGGACGATAAACTATTCAACACCATTTGATTTCTCTTCTTAAAGCACAAGTCCAATACCTTGTTCCTATTTGCTAATATAGTAAGTCTATGAAAGTAAAAGCCAACATCCAATGATTTTCATATTGTCAATTCTATGGTATCTTTTGGTGATCTACAGGTCATATACACAAGCTTCTACATCTGGCTCAGTAACATTGATTTTAAGACTCTTACAATTTTAATCATGGCAATTCCTTTGTATGTGTGGAGCCATCAACTAGGACCATTCCATATACAAATGAATGATCCCCAGAACTGCTGTGTGAGCTTAGAAGGTCAGTGATCCACAGTGAACTGAGAAAGTTAAGAATATAGGGCTTTTTCTTTCTATAAAAAGTTACCTTTATAAACTTGCTACTGAGGCCGAGGGGTAGGAGGGGTGAAAGCTTTCTCTGTCATGAAATGAACTTAGTGACGGTACATAAGTATTGTTTTTCTAATGTCTTTATGGCAAAGTAAAGCCATATATCCAGGCTTTTGTCTTTATTATGTTCCATAAAATCCCTAAATCTGGAAGCTAGTACATAAAAATCTTTGGAAAGTTGAGTAATAAAGGATATATTAGGTTATATACAGTTTTCATTTTGAGGAGGAAATCAATGTATTTGTCACATGTTAATCAAACCACAAAATGTCCTTTGGGATAAAGACAACTTTTCCATCCACGGTTATGAGCACCGATAAAAAAACAAATCACATGCGACCATCATCTATGCCAGACTCCATTGTATTTGCTGTAATTCCCTAGGAGACTTGCAGAAATTCCACACTGCCCATATTTTCAAGAATTAAGATTTTCACTTTTCTTTCTTTCCCAACACTTCCTCTAAGAACTTAGTCTTAAACTATCATAAATGAACTAAGATTTTTGGCAGATGTACATTGCTTTGAATTGTTCATCAGTACCTATGATACCTAAACATGAATTTGTGTTGTTCCCTTTTAAGCTGATTCCAGACTGTGGTCTTCTTAAAGTCCCTGACAAATTACCCAATACCCAATCTTCCTTCTAGAAACTAATGAAAATGCACACACCCTAAAATTTTGATAATGGTAAAGAAGTTTCAAGACAAGTTTTGTACTTTTTCCCTACCTTTTTATATGGCAGTGTAGGCACAATAAAATTTGTAAAGTTAAGGTTAAACACTTAAAATTTCTCAGAATTGTGGATCCAAAGTCAAAATTAAAGCAGTGATTCTGAACATTTCTGTCTAATTTTAGAGCCAGGAAAACTCAGTTACCACTCAGAATCCATGTATTTATATGTAGCTTGTGGAGTATTTTTCATGAAATACCCGGAAAAATGTTGAGTCATCCACTAATAATTATCTTTGCTACTAACTCCCTTGCACTTTTCCAACTCCCCTGATTGCACACCCCTGAAAAATCTAGTAACTGCTATGGTGTGGAGAGCTCTCAGTCTGGATGAAGTACTTCCCAAGCACTTTAGAAGGATTATCGCATTTAATCCTCACAACTCCCCTGGGAGGTACGCACTTTAATCAGCCCCTGTGACCCTGAAGGAAACTGCAGTTTAGAGAAAACACTTGCCCAAGATTATACAGCTAACACAATCTGGAATTTGAACACAGGCCTAATCTGCTTTCAAAAAATTTAACCACTGCCCTGTATACCTCTTAGGGAAAAGACAGCAGGTAACAAAGTTATTCTACGTTGTTTCTTCTCAACAGGTTAGGGCCTGGCCCTGGATCCCCAAATACCAGACATCTCCGAATTACTGTCCATCTTCACTGGCTGGCCCATCTAACATACTGCAGATCTGTTCTTTGACTACAAGGCGTGATCTTCTAGGAGCTGAGGGACATGCCACTTCAACTATTATTAGACCCAAGACCCAGTGAGGAACTCAAACCTGGTATCTTACATATGATTAATCGTTCAACAAACCTTATGTGAGCACTGCCATATTTAGGTAACAGTTAAAGCAAGTGACATTTTGCAATGGAGAACCAAATATGTGAAAGGCAGGTTCTTGTCCTCTAGGAACTTCCAGACAAAGGCATGAAGAAGACCGTCTCCAGCAACAGCCACTAGAGATACCTGAGGATCACTATTTTTTAATAATTTTTTTTTAAGATTTTATTTATTTTTTTGACAGAAAGCACAAGCAGGGGAAGTAACAGGCAGAGGGAAAGGGAGAAGCGGGCTTGCCGCCAAGCAGGGAGCCCGACGTGGGGCTCAATCCCAGGACCCCGGAATCATGACCTGAGCCGATGGCAGATGCTTAGCCGACGGCAGATGCTTAGCCGACGGCAGATGCTTAACCGACGGGGCCACCCAGGTGTCCCTTTAAATAGTTTTTAAATTCTCTTTGGAGAATCCAGATTAATAGCACCAAATAAGAGACCTCAATAGGAAAAAGAAAAGAAACCAAATAGTGGAGTAATAGACAATGAGTTTTACAATGAACTGGCCGAAAGTCTAAACCCGTTTAATCCTAGCAGTTTTATCGTTTCTGTACAGTTGTTAAGACTTACAGTGGCAAAAACAACAAACTCCAGCATCTCAAACACAGTAATTAGAGGCTCATGGGTGCCAAAAGATGAACAAGAAGGCATGCTCCCTGCCTTCATGGAAGTTAATAGTCCAGAGAGGAAGTTAAATGCTAAACAAGGAGAAACACAAACATTTTAATACTGACAGTGAGAAATACTATGAAGGAAAAGAATAGGGTGCTTTTTAAAGATTTTGTTTATTTATTTGAGAGAGACAGAAAGAGAGTACACATGCAAGCGGGGGGTGGGGTAGGGAACAGAGGGGGTAGAGAGAGGGAAGGGAAGGGGAAAGAACTCAGGCAGACTTCACACTGAGCATGGAGCCCAATGCAGGGCTCGCTCTCACGACCCTGAGATCATGACCTGAGCCGAAACCAAGAGTTGGCTGCTTAACCAACTGAGCCACCCAGGTGCCACAATAGCGTGTTTTTTAAAAGTTTAACAGAGCTAGTCCAATTTAAATGGAGTTAGGAAGACATACCTGGGGGGGGCGGGGGAGGGCGGCAATCTTAGCTGAAAGATAGATAAAAGTTAGCCAGACTGAGAACGAGGAAAAGAAAGGAGAAGGAGCTGCAGTTGTGTAAGCCTTGAGGAAGAAAATAGTTTGACTTGTTATGGAAATTGAAAAGGCCCATGCGATAGTGAAGTAGCCATTGCGGAAAGCAGGAAAGAGGCCCAAGAAAAGGTAAGGGGCAGCCAAACTATGAATACACCTGAACCAAAAGTCTTCCAATAACCCCTGAAGATAAGACTACAACTGTCTATAACCAACATCTCAGATAAAGACAAATGATGAATATCCAAATTCCACATCTGAGAAAATTAGCAATATTAAATAACATAAATTGACTTTCAAAATTCTTAAGTGATGGCCAGTTTGGAACTGGAAAGGCTCATCTAATCCAACAAACCCCACTCCCTCCAAATGAGTTAAGAAAGGAGGTCCATGCATCAGATGCTGTTATGTTTTCTTGCCCTTTTTTCAGAGAAACCATGCCCCTCTACCACGGCTCTTTGGTGCCCTAAACCACATGAGCAGAATATACAAAACATACCCGGACCCTAAGCACTACTGTGTAGGTGCACAGGATGCGGCACACGCCTACACCCAGTTCCTTTCAGTGTGCCGGAGTGGGGATGTCATATGCACAGGGAGAGTGAGAAAACAGCCCACGTGCACTGAAAACCCTTCTGATAGAGACATTTCACTGGAGCCCAATGTTACCTCTTTAAAAAAAAAAAAAGAAATGTGAAAGGCACAGGGGCGCCTGGGTGGCCCCATCAGTTAAACATCGGACTCTTGGTTTCCGCTCACGTCATGATCTCAGGGTCCTGGGATTCAGCCCCACGTTGGGCTCCGCGCTCGGGCTGAGTCCGCTTGGGATTCTCTCTCCCTCTGGCCTTCCTCCCACTTGTGCTCTCTCTAAAATAAATAGATCTAAATAACAACAACAACAACAAGTGAAAGGCACAAGCATCGAAACACAGGCCGAGCGTGCCTCCGTTTGCTCTTACTTCTGTGGAATGGCTCCGACGGCACACAGACTCTCTGACCAAACTGCTGAGAAGGCAATCTGTATGGTAAGAAAAATGAGGAAAGACTTCTGATTCAAGTGGCAGATAAAACATGATCATTTAGTTCCACCTTCACCTGCAACTGTACTGAAATGATGAAAAGATCTTTTTCAAACGACAACCACATTTGGACAAAGAAAAGAACTACAACTTTCGGGCAAGCAGCTGGCAGAAGGAGTGGTAAGTGTGGCCCAGCAGAGCGGAAGAATTCCATCTCCACAAGCAGTGGGGGAAGGGTCAGACGACACACTTAGCTCACAGGACTCCGGAGCAGCTCAGAAATTGGTGGAATCCGAGATCCCTTCTAAGGGAGAGTGAAGGTGCAGCTGAAAAGAGAAGGATTGGTTGCAAGTCCTTTAAAAGACTTGTAGTTCTTGATCTGCTTCCCCATTTCACTAGCTGGGCAACTGTCCCTGCCTACCCCAGTAGAAGACTAGAGGCTTCGTCCCTGGGAGACATGGAACGCAGTATCTGAACTGAGGAGCGCCAGGCACAGCTTATAACAGGGGTATGTGCAGAAAAGGGGAATCAAGCAAAAAAAAATTTTTTTTAAGTAGACTTGACACCCAGTGTGGAGCCCTACTCGGGGCTTATACTCACGATCCTGAGATTAAGACCTGAACTGAGATCAAGAATAGGACGCTTAACGAACTGAGCCACCCAGGTGCCCTAGAGAACCAAGGGAAACTTTAACATAGTGAATTCTCAGATCCCTGGGCCCTTTGGCCTACACGCTTCCCTGAGCACTGAGAACTAAGCTTATATCCTCCAGGTGGGAGCTTGAGAGGTTGTTGGGAGTATCTGACCAGCCCAAGAGAGAAAACCTAAAGGTATGATTACTAGACCCTCCCGATAAAACCACCAAACACTCCTGGGGTGAAACTCAGAGCAGACAAGTCCCACTTGGGCACAGAGAACTGAATTAGCTTTATATGCCCCACTTTTAACAGGCGAGAATTGCCGAGCATCTAAGAAAAGTCATTAATACAAAAAACAGAAACCTAACAGAAACAAAAGGCAACTTGAGAAAAACTGAGCTGTACAGGGAGATGAAAACAGATCTATATTGTTAATGTCAAAAAAGCCTAAAGTTAGAAGATAATGTGTTCATGAAAGAACAGCAACAAGATACTACAAAACAAAAAAGAATCGAAGTAGGGAAAAAAATGGGTGGGCAAAAATTTGGAACTCAATAAAAGACTTAAGATAAATTTAAGAAAAAATCTCCCAGGAAACAGAGCAAAAGAACAAAGAGATGAAAAATATAAGTCACAAAGATTAGAGGATCACTCTAGGAGAGCCAATCAAGAAAAAAAAAAAAAAAAAAAATCAAGAGTTTCACAGAACTAAAGGATTTGAGTTTTTAAGTTGAAAGGGTCTAACACATCTGGCTATGAAAACAGTCACACTGATTTCAGACACCATGAAATTTCAGAAGACTGGAGTTTCCAAACTGGATTCTGAAACAAACAAAAAACAACAACAACGAAAATCACCACCACACACACAAAAAACAGATCAGATACAAAGAGTTCAGGATCAAAATGACATTGGTCCTCTAGAGAGCAAAACTGGAAGCTTAGAAGCAAATGGAGCAATACTTTCAAAACCATGAGGGAAAAATTATTCCCAACCTAGAATTCTACACCAACTAGACCATCAATCATGAGTTTGATAAGCAAAACGTCAAAAAACTGACCTCCAGTGCACCCTGGAGTAAGCCAAGAAAGACGAAGACTTGGAGCCCAGCAGGGATCCTACACAAGAAGTCAGGGGATTCCCTGGCATGATAATCCAGGGGGCTGGGGGAGGACAGCCACGCAGCAACCTGGACAGCAACCAATCCAGATGGGAGCAGATTGGGAGCTCCAGGAGAAATACCACCAAGATGACCAGATAGACTTACACAGCATACCTGTTAGAAATTATTACCAGGAGGAATGGGGAATGAATTTATGAGGATACCGCTTAAGTGACAAGACAGAACAATCAGTAACTCCAGGGAGAAGACCTGAACAAGACGAAAGAGTAATCCTAATTTCACAAGAGCCATGAATAGCATTTACAAGAGAGAGTACCAGAAACTGAAAAATCCAAGCAGCCACATAAGCACAGTATTTAGAATGACAGAGGTAAACACACACATGATAAAAAGCTAAATAGTTGAAAGTGAAGAAAACTAGAGGAAAGTTAGAGGGAATTAGGGGAGAAAAAAGTCACCACTTGTTTTCATAATATACTTTTAAAAATTATTTGGCCCTTTTAAGATTATTTTTTATCAGGGCTATATAGGAACAAAAACTAAATAAAAAAGCAAGAGATACGGAACAGAATTCAATATTCACTTCTGCATCCCTTATCATACTAGAAAAATATGTGTGCCTGTATTTTATAGCACAGAAAATGCTATTCTTTTTAAGTGACAATTCTGAGGCCTTTTTTCAAAAGAACATTTTGGGGGGGGGGGGGAAATTTCACCTCCGATGCATCATTTGTTAGTACCTAGACATTGACCAGACACGCTGCATAAATAATGGCTAATTTGTGAAGTTATTTGCAAAGTCAACATTCTTTCAGAGTCTTTCAAACTAGCAGCCTTTCTTATTTTTTAACTTTTATGTATTCATAACCCACCTTTCCCTCAAAGGAGTCAAATGGTTAACTTTTTCTAACATCACAAATTTCTCTTAAAAGTATAAAGATACACAGTGAGTTAGGGCATTATAGAGTGTTAATTAGAGCATAATTTCCAGAACAGCTAGAGACAGTTCTCTGAAAAAGGAAAAAAAGGAAGTAGTAGAAATAATTTTTTTCTTTCTTAATGTTTAGATTGAACCCTATACCAAAATATTTGTCCCTTTATGTCTTCCTGGAAATTGAAAAGCCAAAGAAAAACAAGCATTAATTCAAAAAAACAAGCTTTTTCTTTGTATCAAGTAGTTCTTACTAAACAGCAAGAAATGTCTCAACGTACCTACTTCAAAATAGTATTAAGATTCTGTGACACAGGTATTGTAATCATAAAATTCCTGCAATTAAAATTCTGTCTTTCGTGAACTGTCATTTCTTAAGCAAGGCAAGAGAATTTTGGCTGAATTAACCATGTATTGGTATTACCCATTTTTACTGGACTCCCTGGACTTTCCAACTAATTTGGTTCCATTATTTCCTTGAAAATATATACTTTCAAGACAGTGGCTTGAAGAAACTCAATGATACTTCAAAAAATAAATTTATTGTGAAATATATTTTATTTGATTGTCAAAATATAGTATTGCAAATCGCCCTTAGAGAACCCAAGTTCACCCAGAAGTTTCCATTTCCAGAAAATTCCTCTGATATTAAAGGATACCTGAGCAATGGCAAAATCTGAGGCACCTGGGCCTCAAAATTAGAAGGTCATTCTGAATAAAGTACCTTGATTTTCCCAAGAGTTTTTTTTTTTATTATTGTTTGGTTGTCTGAATTGACTCAAGTAAGTTCCAAACACTCTCAAGAATTTTCAAAAGTATAACCATCTTAGAATTGGAGGAGACCTTGAATGCCCTTGTCCATATAGAACTGTGCACAATGAAGTTAACTCGGTTGACAAGACTCCTGGTTAACTGAGTCTCCTAGAACCTGATCTAATGCTCTTTCTGCAACACTACATGATACAACTGGCAAAACCAATACAGTTACTACCTGATACTTTTTAGCAACCAGCAGGAAAATATTTTTTATTAGGTGACTTTTGTCTTTGTACTCACACATACGGGGATGTTCTACCTTCATGCAAAATCAAACTAGGGTTCTGTTTATTGCTCAAAAGACACAGCTGTTATTGAAAACAGACCTGTATTTCCAGGTTATCTTCCCCATCAGGTTAGTGACTTGTTTGATGTGCATGAAGTAGGACACATGGTCACAGACTGGGTGTCACTGCCAGTTTTCTCTGGTCCTACTAGATCACAGAGGGCAACAAGTTGTGTGTTGGGGGGGGCGGTGGGGGGAGGCTATCATATCCGTTAAGACTTTAAAATCCATCAACAGGCCCTATTCACTGAGTGAAAACCGAGGCAATCTTCCTTATCTATGCTCCAGAAAGCAATTCCTTGCTCAGTTATAATACTGCAACATCAGAGAGCTGATGGGAGTTTTAGGTTGCACTTAAGTGAAATGTGTTTACATTCTCATCTTACTTTTAAAAAGAAAATATAAAGACAATCAAAGTTAAGGAAGGAAGAAGAGATTAAATGGACAAAACCCAAAATGAGGAACATGCTCATCTGGCGCAGACCTGGTTAACCAGACAAGATTCAACTCAACAGGTGGAAATGCTGAGTCACAAATGTGTTCAGAGCTCTCTGGTTACTGGTTGATTCCACGAGGAATGTGTTTGGCTGCAAGTAACTGAAATCTCACTTTATGGTGCTTTAAACCAAGGGTCAGCAAACTTAAAAGGGCCAGAGAGTAGCCGTTTTAGGCTTTGGGCCAAATAGTCTCTGTGGTAACTACTCAACTCTGTCCTTGTAGCCTGGAAGCAGCCACTGACAATACCTAATCAATGCGTGTGGCTGTGTTCCAATAACACCTCAGTTTTAAAAAGGCAGCCAGCCCACAGGTCCTAATTTGCCAACCACCAGTTTAATCAAGATGTCAAACCCCTGGTTTAAAGAGATAGAACTAAAACAAACAAACCGAAAAACCACCCCAAGGTAACAAGAAGGCTACAGCAGCTCCAGATGTCACATCCATGTTCAAGGTAAAAGGAAGGGCAATGGGGGGTGGAGAGGTATGGGGGCTGAGGCAACCACATCTGTCCCTTTCACAAGAAAGCAAAAGTTTCCCCAAAAGTGCCTCAACCAGACACACACACCCCCATCATTGGTTAGAACAAAGCAACACAGATAGGCACAACCCAAGACTCATAAGCATCTTAGACAAACCATGATCCATTCATTGCCTAGGCCTAGACACATTGCTACCTCAAATAAAACTAGGCTTCTTATACTAGAAATGGATGAACAGTTACTGGGTATACAATTGACAGTATTTGTCACATTGGACTTTATTTTTTGTATTTTCTCTATTGGTATAATCCGCCAAGAAAATTAAGTGTGCTTTCTTCGCTTTGAACTAATTAGTCAAATGGAGATTAAGATTAAGCACGTCTGATGGGGGAAGAAAAAAAAAATCAAATCAAAGTAAATCTATCTCTGGCTCCCTAAAAATCGTGAGTTAAATGGGGAAGCAGAGACTGAGACACCTGAATGGCAGTCCTGCAGCCTGGCTTTGCAACCTGAGCAAAAATACTTAACCTAGGCATGCCTCCATCTCCAACTGGAAAAATGAGACTGTTCAATGAGATGCTCTCTAAGGTCTAACATCCTATGAGTTCTTTATATTATTTGATCAAGCAAATATAGCATGAGGTACACAGTCAAAATTTCATTCGAAAATAGCAAAACCCAAATCACAAATGTGGAGGATTCCCAGAGAGAGTAAAGTCTTACTAAAGAAAAAGGCTTTTATTCAAATAACATTTCACACTTTGCTAAAAGATTGGCATTCCCTTCAACCTTTCCAATTTCCAAGAAAACACCCGTGTAAGAAGGGTAGTTAACTTTTTAAAAACACTATAAATATGTCTTGTAAAGATTATACTGTTTCTTACAACAAACGTAAAATAGTTCAAATCCAAGATGGTAACTGTTCTAGATACACTACTAACATAGGATGCCCCTCAGGAAACCCCCCACCCATTCCCATAACTCCAATTAAGCATTGCAAAAGATAAGGCAGTAATCAGATTTGTTTTTGACACACTGCTCAAATGATCACCCATTTTACCAATAAATTGGAAATTAATCAAAACAAAGTAAAAACCATTAAGAGTCCTTAAGAAATATGCTTTGCAAGAGGAATCCAAACAAGTAACTCTCAGGAATTTGAGCAAAACAGGAAAGAAAAGAACAGACAAGAAGGGACGGGGAGAGGAAGTTTTGGAGGAAAATTCTATCGAGCAAACATGTTCCCATGTTTTTCTGAGAAATCTAGTTTTATATCTATGTGACAGAGAGAAATTCTTTTCAATAAGTTGGTCCTAACTTCATTAAAAATACACCCCAAACTAAGTGAATGCTGTAACACTTAAATTATTACAGAAAGCTTTTCTTATCTAGTGCACTTCATACAATATTTAAAGACTTGAAAAATGGGCAGAACTGAAAACCCATCGCATCATATTGGAGAGAATGTGACTTGTAAGTGGTGCTCAAAACAAAAACACCAATCCTTTTTTGTCATTGTTACGGTGGTAAAAATACACTTATCACTAAATTTGAACACATACGTGAGTGTGAAGCCTTTACAAAGAGCCCAAAGGAGTCTATCAAATGATTATTGTATGGCACAAGAGCAAAAGGAAGGACAGAAAGGAGGTAAAACCACCTCGGATACTCAGGGGCTACTGGAGGTTAGTAGGAAGCCTTCAGTCCAGTGCACGTTTAACAGAGAGCTCTTTCTCCAGGAATGGAGATCACTTCGTGCCAGACACTGGGCTAGATAAGAGATACCCCACGAGTGAGAATTCTGTAAGGATTCTGCCCTGTAAGAGAACAGGCAGCAGTTCTCAATCCTGACATACCAAAGGGGTTAGCAGGGGTTTCCCCAAATGCCCGTTCTCAGACAGATGAAAGAGCTTCCTTTGAAAAATGCTGGAGCTTTTCACCTCTGCAAAGCCTGTTTCCCTCTATGTTGTCTGCCATGGCCGTCTGGGAGTTTTAATCAACCCCCAGCCTCTTCACCATTTGTCATGTACACCAACATACAATAGGAAAACACATTTTCAGACATGCCTCAGCATGCCAGGGACGGGATGGACCCTCACTACTCCAACTGCTTTGGACAAAATGTGCAAAATACATGGCTTAATCCATTTATGCAAAAAGACACACACGAAGTTTAACCTGAAATGTCCTGAATGCTCCATGTGGGCATTTTCCATACTTCCAGCTTTATCACATCAATGATGGAGAATTTAAGAGGGTTTGGGTCATATTTATTTATTTATTCTAAACCCTCATGTCTCTCACTTTCCACGCAGGAATCGGTGACTCTCCCCTAGCATAGTAGCTGTGACCCCACGTTGGAAGGAGGTATGATCAAAGGCAGCCTGGCCAGACTTGGGAAAACATTTCCACTGCGAATGGACATACTGCCTGTCAAAAGGTTATTCCCACCGCGTTGGGGCAGCAGATCACGTTACCCCAGAGTAACAACATGAAAGGGCAGAATCTGGCCATAGTCACCCACATACATGTTTTTCTTTCCAACAAGGGCAAATGGGAGACACTGACCTGAACAGGACATCCTTCTTATCACTTGAGTGTGGGTGGGGGTGGGCAGGGTGCCTTTCCCTAATCAATACAGCCCCTGAGCCACAGCCACTGTTTAATTCCTTTTATATTTTTCTTTTCATTCAGAAACAGCTCACATTCAGCAAGACTTTTCTGTCTTAAACTTTTTCTTTCTTTTTTTTTTTTAAATCCAAGCAATCACAAGCTATATTCTGTGGAAGACAAAATAACTTTGGAGGCGTAAATCTTAATGTCAATGACAGGAAGGCTTTGGTGAACCATTACCATAAATCTGACAAACGCTAATTTGATGGGTGGCTGTATCTGTCTGCTGCGCGGCCAGTCTAGACAGCCTATTGAGAAATCCTAAAACACAACTGTTTGTTCCCTGTAACACCATCTGGATATGGCAATAAGCGCCGACCCAGCGCCATTCACACATGGATCAAAGCACATGCTAATGCTATCATGAAGTCATACACATAAAAAATTCAATCTGAGAACTCGAAGCAATTTTCCTAAGTCTTCAGTGAAGAAACCCCAGACTTAGTGTGACTCAAGCTAAGTGCATGAAGGGGGGAGAGGGGGGAAAAAAGGAACCGAATATTTAATGAGCTTGGGCTTCCAGAGGAATGTTAGGCCACCCATTGTATTGGAAAAGGCTCATGTCACACTTCAGTCATGGTACCCGTCAGGGTGCCCCTTTACAAAAATTGATCTGAGGACCTTTGTAATTACCTGTTTCAGCCGGGGAGGGGCGGGGGGGGGGGGCACAGCAGATTCATGACAAGAAATAAAAGAAGGGATCCAAGGTGTAAATCTAACATTATATTATATTGGTCTGAGCTGGCAGAAATTTTCAATATTGCACACAATATTAAAAACTTTTCTCATTAAACAGCAGTGTGGCATTAGATCAAAGAATCAAGGGCCTCCTATTGAACTCCTTTAAATATTACAAACATAAGAGCAAGTCTGGCTGTGCATAAAATAGAAACAAAGCCAATTTTTTTTTTTGGTCCACCCTCATCCTATAGCTGGCTGGAGAGAAACACTGTTTCAGAAATCTCACTTGTTAGTCAAATGTGAAGAATCCTGACTTGTCCCAGGGTACTTAACAAGGCAGAAATGAATACAGGTCTTTATGAATTCACTCTGATAGGAAATTTTCAGTCAATATATTACTCCTTCAAAACTTTAAGCTACTCTTTCAAAATGTATCACTCAACAGCACCACTTCAATTGCAAACCATCCAAGCACTGTTTAATCCTCGCCATCCTGTGAACCAAACTTCCCAGGGAGATAAGGAAGTTCTTCCTACACGCGGTGTTTCACTCCACTGTGAACAACTATAAGAAACTTCGATTGATTTGCTTCTTGGCTGGCTCATATCTGATGGAAGGACATAACTAAAACAATCTCATGAATTTGTTATTAGTCTGTCTGCTGGGAGACGGTAAATAGGTTATGTACCCAGTTTTCATACACCCTAAGCATAAGCAGAGTCCCACCAACATATTTTATGACAGCAGTAATAGTTGTTTCTCCATCGTACGTCTATGTAGGTGCATGTACACACATATACCGTAAGTAAATTTTTTTTAAATGTATTATGTCGTGGGGTTACAAAGACAATGACAAAACTGGTCGGGAATTACATGCTGTATCACTGATGGTGGCTTATGTTGCAAATTTCAAGGTGACATGGTGGTTAAGACTCCTGGAATATCCATACAAGTGAAGCAAAAGATGGTAACTGAAACAGGACTTTTAAAACACTTAGCAGCATGCAGATGTTTGAGCTGTTTCTACTCTACCTGCTAAAGCTTTAAAAGTAATAAAGAATAAAACATTACATTCCAGTTTTTAAAATGTCTTGAAGCAGGAAAAAAAAGCTCAACTATATAATTAGTCATTTTACCATTCTAGATACAAATGCAGTAAAGAGAAAATGAAAGGTAAACAGTTAAGCCACAGTTTTCCTAAAATTCAGTTTAATTTGAAAGACTTCTCGCCAAGTACTTCACAAAATATATTTATCTTCTTCTCAAATGGAGTAGTAGTAGCGATGCTTTTGTTTCATAAAAAGGAAAAACCACCAATTTCACCCTCCCATAGTATGAAATCTTCCCTAGTAAGATCTTAAAATTTTAAAAATTCAGGAAATGTATTCTGCCAAATCGACTGTGCAAGTTTCCATTTAAATGATGATCATATATTGTTATTTTATATTCAACCTAAAATAGAGAGTTAATTATTATTATGTATTACAACATAATCTGGATCACAAAGAAAAACAGAACAGTTTTTCTGTACTGCAGGTTTCCATAAAGGAATTGCAAAAAAAACTTCAAGAAGGTAATTTACCCTTTCCCAAAGAGAGCCTTATTCCCTGAACCTCCAAATAAACTGTAAAGATATTTGCCATTTTGGTATACAAGTTAGTTAATATACACCAAGATATCTTAACAGGATTAAAAATATTTCATTTGCAAAGCATATGTGCAGACCCATAGGCATAAAAAGAAGTAACATTTACACACAAATGCACATCTCAGATGATCCACCATAATGATCAGATGCTACCCTAGATAGAATTAAGGGAAAACAGTTGAGACAAAATAAGTGAGAAATCATAATCACGCTTGTTAACCATTTTATACATTTATATAGACTTTTTACAAATACAGTTTAAAATCTTTATGCCATTCCCATGTTGGACTGACTACATTACAACTGATAATCATGTTGTCTAGCAGGAATGGCGTTCTTTCAGGCTGTGGCTATAATTCTGTAAGTTTAAAAGAGGGGGAGAAAATCACCCAAACATTGCTTAATGTAGCTGATCAGGCTTTTTCAAAATTAGCCTGGGGATTTCATGTCAGGCAGCATTTGAAGGCACTCCGAGCCGCTGCAGTGGAACGGTACTGCCATCCACTGGCAAGCGCTGAACCGTGCCTGGGGAGTGCGGGCACCAGCAGCCTCCCGTTTCAGCTGCCCAGAGGGAACGTTCCGTTCACTTGCACAGGGAACCAAAAAAAAACCGGAAGAGGCAGATGGCTCACAGTTTTACCTGACTTTAAAAGAGAGACAGAGAGCCTCTTTTTCCTTTCAAAGTGTATGCAGCGGTGTTTATTATTTTTAGAAAATTTTAAATATAGTGACGCACAGACTAAACTAACCTAGTAACACATATCCAGCCAAGAAAACAGTCACACCTGTATCTATGGAATGCTCCTGCTCCTACAGATAATTCTTTTCAACGCCACAGAATATTCTATCTAATTCTGCATAAAGGGCATTATCTTCGGACGAATGCAGATGACACACCAGCATAAGCAGGCCAAGATATCAGCATTCATATGCCAATCATAAAAGCATTCCTTCCGTATTACTACCAAGGAAATCACTTTACTTGGGGTCACTGTGGATCCAAGTCTGGCTCTGGATTCCTGCTGTACCATTAAAGCCCCTCTGGGAGGGAGCAATGGTGCACACTGAAATCCTAGATTTGACTGACCCAAATAAAAATCCATGCATATCAGACAAGCCTACAATAACATCACCAGCATGGAAGAACCTTTGCACACCTTTTTAATGCTCAAAAATACAGAGCAGAGGCTTTATAAAAGTTCTACCAATTTTTTAGTAGTTTACAAGTATATGTCAAATGGGGAAATATACAATATGAGGGTTCTCTACAGTAACTTGGATCTGCATAACGTAACAACTCAAGAGAGGCTAGTCTTCTATCGGTGTACATGGATGCTGCTTTCCATTAGTTGCATTTGACTGCTAAAACATCTACAAGTATGGGCTATGGATTTTAACATTTTAGAGAGCAACTGCTACTGCTGTTTTATTTTTTCTTTTCTTAAAGACAGTAATCTGAAAACACATTACAGACACAAAACATGTAAATGACAGATTTTTAAAAGGATTTAGTCTCCACTAACGTAGCCGTTTTAGGCCACATAATTGCAGAACTCTAAAGAACCACAAAATAAACCGAAAACCCCAGACATAAAGAGATCCACTTATTAATTAAAAGCAGCTCTCTTACGCTATTAAAATAAGGTTGGCCATGCATACTTTATTGCTGTCACAGTCTCAGATGAGGCAGTATTCAAAACACATAAAAGTAAAGTTGAATAGTTCTCTATGTAGGGAATGGAGTTAAGTCATGTCTGCTTGCACAAAACTGTTTTGCAAAGAAGCCACATATAGAGGATCAGAGTGGAAGGAAAACAAAAAAAGAGTAAAAGCATCAAATCTCAAATTCAATGCTCCTCTTTGGTAGGGACAGTGAGGTATGCAGCAGACAACAGGAGTTGAACCAAGAAGGTCTAAAACTTTCCCTGTTTAAAAAACAGGAACCAGGAACCAAGACAGTCTGCAAAAGAAAGAGGCGGGGAGCTCATTTTTAAATTACATATTAATTGAATACAAGTTATTTGGGGGTGCCTTTTATAAGCCTGGGTTTTGTTTTTAACCAATCTGATACAGACTGTATTGGTTACTCTGTGAAAAAAGGCAATAGTCACAAAAAGAAAAATAGAGGAGGGAGAGAAGGAGAAAAGGAAGGTAGGGAAAAAAGAAGAGAATGATAACAGTAACTACTAATATTTCATAATGTGATTTTTAGGAATTTCTAAAAAATGACTAAACTCAATTTCTAAAGAACTGACTGTTCTTTCAAAGCTATGGGTGACTAGCTAGCAAAAATCAAAACCTTCATATAAAATTAGTCCTACATTTCATATGAATTTCTTCAAGAAGAGAGTAACTTAGCAGGTCTCTTGGAGGAATAACTACCTTTCTTTGCAGTGCTCTCATTGATTGGTCCGAGGATACCAAAATTATTTATGATCTTTGAAAGTATGGAAAGAAATTCCTATAATAGATTATAAAAACAAGACACTATCACGTTATTTTATGGGGTACTAATAACCACATAACTACTCCAACTGTACGGTAACTGCCATATAATTACAATGCCTAGTTATTTATGTCTCGCAGATTATATGGTACAAAAGCAAGTTACCTGTTACCATACGTAAACATCTGTGGTCAGCAGGTGTGGAACATAGTTTGCTATAAAGGCCAAAATTGGCTTCAAAATTGATCTAGCATAGGAACATGATTCTCTTCCCTTTTCCTCCATTTTGTTTGTTTTTGCTCTAGATGAAAGGAGGAAACACAGAAGCTTCCGCAGGAGATATATAGCTTTTCAGAGTTGATGGTTTATCTAAGTGGAATCTGCTACTGAACTTTATTCAGCTGGTCCCCCCCAAGCGTGTCCTCACTTAGGCTTCTGTTTGACAGGTTTCATTACCTGGAAATATAATGGCATGGAATTCAGATACCAGTGGCCTTAGGTTGGAAACTTTCTTCTTTCTTAATGTTTAATACAATAATCAGCACCTTAACTCCCATCCAAAGCACTCTAGGTACTAGGAGACCTTAAAAAGCAGTGATATGGGAACAGTGCTACTTCCTTCCACTTCCGCCACGTTTACTAGTGTGATTAAATGGGGCTTATTCTGGAATTACACAGAGGAGTAAACCCCATTTATTTTCCCTCTGAAATCAGCAACAGACTCTAGCAAGAGATAAGAAACAATGCACATCATGTCATTTACTATTCTTTGTTTAGTTTGGGGAACTAACGGTGGCCACTAAGCTGTGCTCTCTGCCTGGGTCACCTGCCCTGCTTTGGTGAGACCCACGACACTGACTCCAGCCTTGGCGCTAAGACTGGTAAGTCCTGGGAGTGAAATCATAGACACTTGTCCTTTTTTTTTTTTTTTCCTTTAATTCTGAATAAAATTCCAGAATTGAGAGCAGTGAAAAAGCATTCTCTACCAGCAGCGCCCCCCCCCGCCCCCACAATCTGACATTGTCTTGCTGCTTAGAGTCTAATTTCTTTCCCCAAATTGCTTCACCATATGGAAGGAAAGAATCACTACCTTTTATCTGAATTTTGTATCAGTCCAGGCATCTATGAGAATTTGTGTTCCCTTTCCATTTTCTTGTTTAGTAAGGTTAAGACCCAAACTATCACCTCAAGAGTTGTGGTGCATACATTTCACGTGGGTCAGAAGACAAGCATTACAAAAATGAAATGATTTTATAATGACTTTGCTTTAATAGGGGGTTTTACACAGGAGGTTTCCTGGGAAGATGTCCAGGCAAACAGTGTCCAAAGCCCAGAATGAAGGGAAAATTCACCTTGATGCAACATAGTTGAAGAGGGATTTGCTGATTTGTTATTTTAAATGAAACACAAACTTCAATTCCAGCTCAGTTAGGAGAGCATTCCTTTGTCCTCCTACTTCAGCAATCTTTTTTTTTTCTTTCGAATCTTACGATTGAAAAACCAATCAAGAAGCTGGCATGTGCATACACATGCTGCCCCCCCCACATATAAATACACACACACACACACACACACACCCTCAAACAAGGGTTAATAAGAGCCCAGCTGGTTTAAGAGAAAATATATCTAAAACAATCCTACTCTTCTTAAGCACGAATTTCACACAAAGAGCTAGATGTAAACAAACCATATTTAATAATAAGTCTCTGTCAAGCTTACAACAGGATGCCCCCCCAAAATCATGGAGGCCCAAATAAGTAATTTTTATGCTATTTGGCCAGAAACATATGTGTGTGTGTGTGTGTGTCTCCTCAGTAATGGTTTTTGTTTAGAAGTTTGGAAAAATTCTGAACAATGAAAAGGCAGGAGAAATTCAAGTGACTT
Organism: Mirounga leonina; assembly: GCF_011800145.1. Classification (NCBI taxonomy): domain Eukaryota; kingdom Metazoa; phylum Chordata; class Mammalia; order Carnivora; family Phocidae; genus Mirounga; species Mirounga leonina. The sequence goes on from NW_023270971.1 coordinate 3,626,075, forward strand.
GGAAAATACTCTTTCTGCACCACATAAGCATAAACAAAATAAATTCTAAAAGCGAATTTTATATACTAGTGGATGGGAAGTAAACATGAACCCAGCTGAACTGAAAGCTCAATCCTGAAAGGATAAGTAAGCAAGTTTCTCTTGAACCCAAATGATTCTCACACTTCTGAGAGGCACCATTCAGTTCCTTAAGGTGTCCTGTGGACAAAAACTTAAAGAGACAGCACAATTAAGTCAGTTCCTTGGCATTTTACTGGGGGGAAAAAAACAGAAGACTGATTATTTTCACCTAAAAGATTTAGGAATAGAGAGTATGGCAATAAAGTGACACCACGTTTCAAAAAAAAATCCCCCAAACCCTGAGATCTGATGCCCAGCTTATAAATGATTTGGCTAGGGCTCACCCCATAAACAAAACAAAAAATATTAAAGCCATCAATCTGGACACTATGGTGCTTTTTCTACAAAAGTCATCATGGTGTTCTAGGAGCTTCTCATCTAAGTTAACACTTACACCACCAGTCAGCAATAAATCAAAGCTATGTTTGTCTTACAAGCACGTAAAATCATCACCTTAAAAGGTATTAAAGTACTGGTACTGTTCCAAGGTAGGGAATGGGAGGTGGGGGGAGCAGGGACAGATACTCCCTCTTTCACCTTCCATCCAATGCTCTCTTATCTTCTCAAAGAAGGGGATTGGTAAGAAACTTTTCATCTACCCATTGGGATAAAATTGGAGGGTACTAGTGAAAATATGGGAAAACCCTCCCCATTCTTTTACTTCAAGGCCTGGACTAAGTATAATTCATGAAAGGACACATGTCCTTTGGGAGTGAGGCTAGGCCTTGAAATTATCATGCATCATGTTATCTAAAGACAGTTGGGTGAGAGATAAATGGCCTTCATCCTTTTTTCATGAGAACAGTAAACCATCCTCCCATCATTTCTAAAAACTACATTTTTTAATTAGAACCTAAATTGTTGGGCGCCTGGGTGGCTCAGTCGGTTAAGCGACTGCCTTCGGCTCAGGTCATGATCCCGGGGTCCTGGGATCGAGTCCCGCATCGGGCTCCCTGCTCTGCGGGGAGCCTGCTTCTCCCTCTCCCACTCCCCCTGCTTGTGTTCCCTCTCTCGCTGTGTCTCTCTCTGTCAAATAAATAAATAAAAAATCTTTAAAAAAAAAAAAAAAAAAGAACCTAAATTGTTTAAAAAAAAATTTTTAAGATTTATTTATTTGAGAGAAAGAGAGAGAGAAAGCACAAGTGGGAGGGGCAGAGGGAGAGGGAGAGAAAATCTCAGACTCCTCACTGAGTGCGAGGCCCGACTCAGGGCTTGATCCCACAACCCCGAGATCATGACCTTTGCCGAAATGAAGAGTTGGATGCTTAACCGACTGCACCACTGAGGGGCCCCCATTTAAAAATTTTATATTCAAAATGGCCTGGTTAAAAAGACACTGTAGGAAATGTTTATGTTAGGATTAAAAATTAAAATTCTTAATATTTCTAATACTTTAATGGTACCTTTCTTGAGGCATGTGAAAGTTCACACAGTAGGCATGGTAGGCTGAATCCTACTGTCATTCTAAAATACCTTACCTAAGTAATTCCAGAGATATAAAAAGGTCTATAGGTTGACTGATAATTAATAGGAACTTATTTAGGCAACTTGGCAAAGACTTCCATTTTTTAGATTGGGACTTTTAGAGAGAAACTTGCTGAACTGCATTATCTAAATGTGAAAATAACAGACTTGATCCATTTTAAGGTCTCAAATCAAAGTTTCAAGAAAACAAATCCAAACAGCATTGAGCTGAGAAATTACGTACAAACAAAACACCCATTTAACTGCAACGCAGTCCTTTCAAAAAATTTACTATCTAATGAGGCAATAGATCTAAGATTACAAACTTACCACCAGGCAGAACAGATCAAGTGCTAAGACTGAGAATAAACAGCAACTCTGGCAGCATGGGGGATGGCGAGAGCTTCTCTGGACTGGAAACTGGAGGCATTTCAGGAGAAGGTTAACACAATGCTGTTGCAATTGAGCAGTGCCTTGAATGTTGGATGCATTCTGAGTGAAGAAGACGAAAGCTTAAGTTCGAGTAGATGAATAAAAATTCAGGGCGGAGTCCAGAAAAAGATGTGGCCAGAGTTTAAATTATACCAGGATAAAGTGTGCTTGTGGCAATGCAGTGAAGAGACACGATGACCATTATGTTTTAGGAAGCTTCGTCCCAGCAGAGTGCAGTTGGGAGAGCAAGGTGATGGCGAGGGGGCCGGGGTCTAAGTGTCTAAGATGGAAGAGATGTGGCTGAACTTCAGCGGTGGCAGTGGGAACGCACTGCGGTGATCCCCACACAATGGAAGGACCTGCCACTGCACTGAAGGACCATATGAAGAGGGCTGAGACAAGAATGACAGGAAAGTGGCACTGCAATTGACTAAGGCACAGGAAATGGAGTTGAAGGATTCAAGAATGAAAAGGAGTCTAATTTTGAAGAATATGAATTTGAGGGGCCAGTGGGTCAGACACGTACACAGAGCCAATGGGCAGTACAAGAGATTAACTGGTTGATGGACTGATTTCACATCTGCCACTATCCAAAACAATTTCGAAAATGGGAGTACAGACAATTATATGGAAACAATATAAATAGCCATAATTCGGCATCTGGGCTCAGCAGTTAGAGATTAGATTGTGAAACTCAAGAGGAATCTAGAGACTGAAATTGAAAACTTGGACATCAGTGTAAAGAGGATAGTTGTCACCACCCCTTGAGAGTAGGAGCGGTGAGTAGGGGAGGGAATTTTTTTTCTTTTTTTCCTCTTTAACTTTATAACATGCTTTTATTTGTATTTTTATCAAACACATACTACTTTTTCGAGTCAGTATTTTTTAAAGAAAAAAATGCAAGAAGACTGAAGCCATAGTAATAGATGATTATCACAGATTTACTCCTCAAATATTTAATGGATATTTAATATATATGAGGACTAGGCTAGGCGGTGTGTAAATCAGGAAGGTGATCCCCACCTGAGTCCTGTGAGAGTCCCATGGGAAAAGCACAAACATTGGAATCAGACAGGATTCAAACCTCTGCTCTTCCACAGACTAGTAACAACACGGGTTTCTTAAATTCTCTCAAGTTTAGCTACTCTCTTATAATACTGGGACTGAAAAAAAAATACTTCTTAGGATTGTTGCAAAGATTAGGAAAGTCAGCGTAGTTAAAAAGTACCTGACAGACAGCCTTTGGCATACAGTAGTTACCCAGTTAAGATTCCCTTCATGTCCATCATTCTGCCAACTTGGGGAAACCCAAAAATAAAAGAGTCAAGCAGACCAAAAAAAAAAAAAAAAAGACTGAAAAAGGAGTGGTTGGAGCCTGTAGGTGAAAGAGGAAGGTACCAAGGTAAGAAAGAAACCAAGGGAGAAAAAGTTCCTTCCTTCATCCATCCACTCAGGAGAAATGAACCACATGAGAGGTGCTGGAGTGGACAACTATGTGAAAGGCAGTAGAGAGGTTAAGAAGTATTCTTCGGCAACTAGGGAAGCGATCCTTGCTGAGAGAACAGATCCAGTGGAACAGGAAAGGATGCCACTTGGCCAGAGGGCTAAGGTGGTGAAGAGTGGAGAAGGGGGAAGAGGCAGCCTCCTGAGAAATTTGTGACTGAGGGGGTGAGAGTTAAAAAATAAGGCTTCCGCAAAATTAAGTGGTTCAGGAATGAAGGAAGGAGAGTTTATGAAAAGAGAGTGCAGACAGGGAAGAGAGGGCAGAGTTAACTGTGAGGTCCTGAAGGAGATGAACGGGTGCCCAAGTAGAGAGGCTGACCTCAGAAAGGAGTAAGGACACACAGTCAGGAAAAGGTTAGAAATGTGTGCAAAATGTGGATAAATAGTGACTTGTAAAGAAGGGCAAGGAAATTCCACTTGACCAACATCCACATTAGAAGCTTTTGGGCCAAGAATGGGATTTTCTCCAGTGACTCTCAAGGGCCTAGTAGGTAGAAATGGGGGTAGGGAGGAGGCTGGGAGAGGACAGAACAGTGGTAGAGAAAAAGTTAGAAGGGCAAGGGGATATATCAATTATACCTCGGGGGAGGGGGAAAGAATATAGCCATGGGGTGTGGGGGGAGGTGGTCAAGGGATTCCAGGCATGCCAGTGAGCAAACAACTGAGATGGTGGGCTCTAGAGTTCAGGCCTGAGGGACCAGCAAGAGAAGGCTGGGACAGATGGAAGAAAGGGACAGCCAAATGGCCATTCACTAGATTGACTATGAAGAACAGGTGGGTTTAGAGGCAGTAAAGGACTAAGGAGGTAAAAGGACAGGACGCTGTGAGCAGGAGAGCTCAGAATTTGGACCCTTAGGAATGAGGCAAGTCCAGGCCACACACGGGCAGAAGCTGGCTGATTAAGAGGAATGGAGAGGCCAGGCATTCAGCCAGTCATGAAAGTAGGAGGAGAGGTTACCTACAATAATGCCGGAAGACCAGCTGGGGCCAAGAGAAACAAATCCGGAGAAGGAAACAATAGAGAAAATAGACATAAAATTTTCTGAATTTAAAAACTATTTAAAACTGTTCTTCTGGATAACACTTTGTTTGAAAAGTTTTTAAGAAGTTAACATGAATGAAATCTATCTAATTCAAATCAAAGCCACATTCGGGAAAGCCATTCCACCATTCATCTGCCTTCAACTGAAGTGAGACATTGAAGGATCCAAACTTTTTTCCTACACCACAACCCATCTCAACTGACATGGCAAAACATGTCGCAATAACTGAGCGAAAGAACACTGACTCTGTCAGCACTGAGGGCAGGTTATCTGAACTCATCCTCTCCCTTCTTGCACCAGAGAAGAGAGAAGATAACAGGATCCTCAGGGCCTCCTAAAGCCAAAATGTGTTCACGAGTCATCCCACCTCCAGGAAGACGGCGTGACTAACACAGACCTTATCTCTCCCTTGGGTTGGCACAGCTCTTCCACATCTACTACCTCTCTTAATCCTCACAGGCACTCTGGAAGGCCAGTATTACTACTACGAGCATGTTTCTAAGGGAGGCGTCCGGGGCAAGAAGACTTGCTCGAAGTTACTGAGTCTTCCAGAGTCCAGCACTTTCCACAAAATCATGCTGCCTGAAGTCACTTCAAGGGCCCAGACGGATGAGGGAGAGCTCAGGGGAACAAACAGAAGAGCAGTCCCCTCCGCATGATGGCCTCCACCCTCCTTGCCCATGTAAATAGGGGCTGAGCAGAGGTCTGCTGGGCCCTATAAATCTTGGGTGCCAGGTGTCACCCTCTGTTCCAAAAGCGAGACAACAGAGGCCTGAATGCTCTGGGGTCACTCTCAAGGTCACACAAGGCAGCTACAGGCAACACAAGCACCATCAAGTATCCCTCAGGGATACATCACTTCAGATACCTACACGGAGTGCATGAACAACTGTCAATGTGCTCACATCAGCGAGAAGACAAGAAAACCCAGAGTCAACACAGAAATCTAGAATAACAGCATTACCACTTCAAAGCTGTAGGTACAAAACAGGGAATGTGGTCTGTGGGTGTGTTAGGAGGTAAACTTTTCCTCAGAGTAACTCTTTTTTGAGAAGGGACCTGGACAGAAGCAGGAGATAGAGGGTGGGCTATGAAAAGCAAATCACAACATCTTCTCAAGCCAAGAGAGAGACAAGACAGAGGTAGAGAGGTAAACTTAGGACCCATGGGTCTCTAGAGCCAGAGACTCACCTAATTCTCTTACATGAGAATTAGCACAAAGAGAAAATTATCAGAGAGCTCATTTCTAAAGGGTATCTGGTTCCAAATACATTCTGCTTCCAGTCTTTGCTTCATACAATCTTTGAACCCTCTAAAAAAAAAAAAAGGAAAAAATATCCACGGAAAGCCAGCCCAGTTTTGGCAAACCATATTGTGACAGGACAAATTCTATCACAGAACACACGATCTGGCAAGGTTACCTGAGACACACTGCTGATCTACAGAAGTGTTGATCCCAAACCATAACTGAATTCTGCACAAAGCACAGGACGGAGTATGTTCAATATTCAGAATTAGCTCAAATAGGTTCATTTACTCAGACAAGTGGGCAGGCAAATCTCCTCTTTTGTGAATAGTAACAAGATGGTGGGCAGCCACGGTAAGGCACGGTATAGACAGCAGTGTGCTAGCAGATGAGGCCCACTCCACGCCGAGCATACTAAAAACCAGTGAACTGCACACTTTATATGAGTAAACTGGACAGCAGATGCATTAAAAAAAAGTATATCCCCAGAGACTGCAGTTCATCTCTCAGACACAATCTTTTTCAGCAGTATTTTTTGGTTTCATTTTAATTTTCTAGAAAATGCCACTTTCCCATTCCTCCATCCCACCTTCAGAATTCATCTTTCTATTTTGGTTGACTGTTTGGAACATGTTTCCTCTGCTGGCTAACGCCCTGGCATTGTCTCTCAACTCTGCCTCTCTCATATACATCTGGAAAACCTTCCTCCTTTACGTACCCACTGTTATGAGTATTACTTTACATATTTATAAACACAGTTTGAGGAAAGTCATCCATTTAAATTTCCTTTTCCAATATTCAGATTGTGAGTTATTAGAAAGTGAACATCCAGCTTATGTCCAGGGAACTCTTACTAAACAGTAATTTGTCCTCCTAACAGGTAGATCCTTTCTACCTTCTGAAGACAATTCCAGCTTTGCCTCAATCAATGAAAGGGACTAGGGCGAGAACATGTGTAATTAGAAACTTATCACACAGGTAGTTTGAGTAGAACTTGAAACAAAGAGATACAGAATCAGGACCAATTAAAACTTTAACCTTGTTGAGAGAGTTTTCAGAAAAACAGAAACCACACTCATTTTGACAGAGAACTGAAAATGCAAGGACATTTGAGCTGCAGAAGACTTAGCTGCAGGGAGCTGGGGAGCACTCTGGGGAGGGCGCTGCTGGGCTGGTGCTGGTCCCTCAGCAGCCTGGAGGAGCGGCCCCGTGGAACTGGGGTGCAGATGTCTGAGGAGGGGGCCCTGCCCTGCTAGCTGGGGACGAGACCTCTGATGGGGCATACTACAGCTAGTTCTGGAAGTGTGTAAAAAAAGGTGGACTTAAACTGTTTAACTACTGCTGCTAAGGGAAAGGGCCACTGCTGGGGTGACAGAGTCGAACAGCAAGAAAACAGGAAGGAAGAACAAGTCCCTCCTTCCTCCTCTTTCCTCTCTCCTCCAGCCTTGCAGTGTCCCTTGGGCGAGGCAAGCTGCCTGGCAGAATCTACTCGGGAGCGCCTGACAGCCCCATTTAGAAGGGCAGATGTGGGGCTAAGAGACAAGAGCTTGATTAACTCAACAGCTCAGTAACTGGAACAAAAAATGCCTTACTGATACCCAGGGCAAGCTCCTCACGTTCAAGGTCCCTGAACACCACAAGGACTCCACCCCAAGACAACAACAGAAGTCAATGAATGAAATATCAAGTTCATTCTTACCTCCTCTATTACTATATCTTGCCGTTTCTATCAGATTTTACAATAAAAGCTTAGATATCAGAAATCGTTCTAACCTCTTCCAGAAGTTGTTCATTTGTTCATTCTCTTCCCCCAGCCCATGTAAATACCAATGCAACCTTCAGAAAACTATTTCCATTTAATACATTTATGGAATCAGGAAGAAAACTAATGTCACAGATCCCATTTTTAAGGATTCTAAGACCTCTTCAATTAGAGGTCTCTTTTCCTTATCCCCTCATCTCCTTGAAACAAACTGTATCTTAGGAAAAGGATGCCACAGTATTAATTTAAAAGCACCAAATATACCATCCCTAAAAATAACTTTGCTGTTGGGAAAAGCATTTCAAGGTATTTGTGAGGGGCTTTTTCTCACTATTTTTGGAGGGAGGGGGTGAGGTGGAGACAGGGAGGGTATGTGTGACACTCTTGGAAAGCAAGGGCCCCTCTTGTCACCTTGGTTGTCAGTGATCACACACACATTTCCTTACTCTTCGTTGCTCTAATGAGTTGTCTCTATTCATTAAAACAGTCCTTGAGCTATGGGCAAGCCTTCAACCATGGTGACACATCCTTTAGACTCACGCACCCAACTATGACCTTCCTAGAAAAAAATCCTTGGGCAGCAGCAAAAATCCATCATCAGCTAAGGATCTCAAGTCATAATAGGATCTCTTTAAATAGGTTTGCTTGTCCATTCTTCAGTATTTTTTTTTCCCTGCCAGCTACAACCTTCACAACAGTAACATCCCAAGTATTTGAGTGTGCCTGCCCCCTGGCGGGTGGCAGGGTGAAGGACACTCTGTAGGAGATCCTCTGGGTATATCCAACACTCTGAGACAGTGAATTAAGAAGTGATGGAAGAAAGCTCATAAACCAAAAAGACCTATTACAAAATGGAAGGAAACATAATAAGAAAAAAGGTACTAGGACAATTTTAGAGACAAAGCACCAATTTCTTGTCTTGAGATATAATGACCTGGGTCCCTCATGCTAAATTATGAACTACTGTGTTACGTGTCTATGTGCACCTGCTGTTATCTTCAATAATTAAATCACAATCTTAAGGATAGGACCCAGGCACTGGTTGGTACTTTTGTAAAGCTCCCAGGTGATTCCCATGTGCAGCCTGGGCTCAGAACCACTGCGCTAGAGCAATATTTCTTAAGGATGTGTTCGGAAACCACGTGGATCAGAATCAGACTCTGAACTAGGCCTACGAAATCAAAATCTCCGGATGTGGGCCCTATCCCCTGCATTTTCTCAATCTTCCCAAGGAATTCTTTTTTTTTTTTTTTTTGTAAAGATTTTATTTATTTATTTGACAGAGAGACAGTGAGAGAGGGAACACAAGCAGGGGGAGTGGGAGAGGGAGAAGCCAGCCTCCCACTGAGCAGGAAACCCGATGCCATGCCGGGCTCGATCCCAGAATTCCCAAGGAATTCCTAAGCAACTGCACTGCGGAAACTGCTGTTACACAGGAAGGGTTGGGGCTGGGTAACTCCTAGTGGTGAAGGTACAAGTTGCCTCAAGACCAAGTGACCTTGGAAACTAACGCTCCTCCTCAGTGGGGTCTAGGACCACATTATCAAAGGTCTAGTAGGAGAAGGCTTTAGGACAAGCCAAATAGCTTCAGCAGAACTGGTAGGAAAGCGTCTCCCCCCAACCCCCCGCCCCCACATGCCTATGTGGCAGTTTAGAAGAGATTCTCTTCCTGGGAAGCCCTCTCTAATCCACCCTCCTTCAGCCTTCCGTACCCTACCCCCTCAAAACCAGGAGCTGTAAAGCGGCATCTAGCAGTTTCATTTTTCACTGACTTATCCTTATTATTCCAAATAATAATTTGGAACATACCCTTCTTAGGGCACTTTTGTAAAATACCAAAACAGTCTGGTTCCCCTCCCCCTCCCCGCCCCCCAACACACACATACACAAATTAAAACAGGCATCCTGGCCCTCCCTCTTGGTAGAACAGCCTTAGAAAAGAACGCCTGGGGTACAGTGGGGGTTGGGCTGGAGTGTAGAACTTTTTTTTTTTTTTTTAAGATTTTTATTTATTTGTTTGTTAGAGAGAGAGAGAGAGAGCAATAGCAGGGACGACAGCAGGCAGAGAGAGAAGCAGGTTCCCCTCCAAGCAAGGAGCCCGATACAGGACTCGATTCAAGGACCCTGGGATCATGACCTGAGCTAAAGGCAGATGTCCTGAGCCACCCAAATGTCCCTGGAGTGTAGAACTTCTAAGGCCGCATGGGCTGAGTGGCTTAACAAAAGACCCAAGGGCGCTGGATGGTGCTCTTTAATCACTTGCACTGACAAAGAGTTCTAGGACGTTGTCCTAGCTTTGCCCTTTTGAAATATCCTAATGATATCTGGTCAAGATTTATAAAAGCCAATGGTTGGATAAGTACTATTTGGTAAGCACATGCTACACAACTTGGAAATGGAACCTCCCCTAGAAGGGCTGAATAAATATCAGCAGTTTGCATTAGAGACAAAACATAAAAACCAAAGAACCTTCCTAACTCCTGACAATCCCGCATGAATTACTCGATTATTCCAAAATCTCAACCCCACGTTCCAATCAAAACCGCGCAGAGACGTGCCTGCATTTGCTGTGGCACACCGGCCATACAGGGTGTGAGCATTTCCCCCTGTCCTTCTGCTCCCACAGCAACCCTGAAGGAGGTGCATTTTACTGGTGAGGAGCTAATCCTGTAGGACAGGCAACTTGCCCCACATCCTGCAGCTCTCAGGGGGAGAGAGAAAGCTTAAATCCATTCTCCTCTGACCCCAGTGATCATTCTTCCGCACCATGGGGGCTCGCTCTGTGATTGCCTTAACTGGCTCTGATTCTGACCCCCATCCTCACGCCCGCCTCACCATTCTCCCCTCTTCGGCCAAGCAGTCCAGCACACCTATACACGCGGGTCCATAAACGCACATACCTGCAGGGCAGGCCCAAAAAGCTCCGTCTGTGAAGCAGCAATAGGGAGAAAGGGGTAAGGGGGACCCAAGAGGCCTGTGGTGAAGAGATGCGTGCATGACCCTCCTAAAGGCCCTCCAACTCCACTTTCTTAAAATGAACACCGCGCTCGCTGGCCAGTCAACAGTTCTGAGGCAGCTGTGTATAAATGCTACAGAAAACAAAAGGTGAACTGCAAGGGGACGAAGACAAAGGCCAGGGTGCCCTGAACGGCATGTCCCAACCATCCCGTGGACACATGCACCCAGATGTCTCGGAACCATCTCAAATGCAAAGTGCCTAGGTTTTTCTTAAGATGTTACCTTCCCGACAAAACCAGCTCCTTCTCTTGATGTTCGTACTTCTGAGGAAATGATCACCTGCCCTGCCAGCTGAACTGGGAGAAGGGGCCAGGACCCCTCCCTTCCCTGTGTGGTATCCCCAAGTCCTCCCTGTGCCCCCACGCCCTCCCTTGGTCCTCCCATGGTCCAGGCCCTCACTCCCCTCGCTAGCAGCGCCTCTTCTGTGCTCTCAAGGGTCCAGCATTGTCCCTATTAATCCCTGTGTGGTAATCACTCAAGTGCAGACTGTCTTCTGCAGTTGTGTGCTTTTGCTAACATTTTCTTAATTTAGTTGTGAGTGACACCACAGCTCGGTGAGGTAGGCCAGGAAAATACTGTTTCTACTTGACAAGAGACGAAACATTCAGAAGGTTTAAGTGATTGGGCCAGAGCCACTGGAATAACCCTGCCAACACTTCTACCTACCATCAGCAACCTGGCCCTCTCTCACCCGCCCTCCCTCCTCCCCACCTCCTCATCTCCAGGGCTGTGTAAAGCAACTGCTTGGGGAACATTTCTACCTGGTTTCTACCTGGATACCCCACAGACATATTAAACTCAACATCTCCCAAACCAAATGTATCCTTCTCTCTTCTGAACTTGCCACTCCCCTGGGTTCTCCAGTTCAGTGAACAAACGTCACCCATCATCCACCTGTTGCCCATGCCAGCAACCCCAAGTCCTTGACTCTGCATCTTCCTTCACCCGCGCAGCCAGTCAGCAATTTCTGTCTACATGACTATTACACTACTTTCGGAAACCAGTTTCTCTCAATCCCACTACCCAGTGCTGCTAGCCTTGTCTAGCTCATTAACGTCTCGCACTCTCTCACACTCACCTGCGCACCCCGAGCCCATTTCATTCTGCTTCTTCCAGTGTTTCCAGGTCCCTTACCCTCAGTCAAAACCAAGCTCCTGAACAAGGCGGACAGGGCCCTTCCAGTTCTCTGGCCCGTGACTCCCCATCTTAGCCAGCACAGGCTGCTGTAACAGAACACCCCAGACCCTTAGCACTCTGCACTCCAGCCACACCAGCTCCCCACTGTGCTGCCTCTTACCACCATGCCTTTGCACAGTTTCCTCCCATGCTGGAAACCCTCACCTCCTCCTCCTCCTGTTCCCTAACCCTCTTCCTTTGCTTGACTAACTCCTCATTAAGCTTCAGCCTACACAACCTCAGTTCCCCCCAGAAAGTCTGCCCTGACCTACAACTCTGTTCCCCCTCTGGGATTAGAGGTCTCCATTGTGGATTCCCAGAACACTGATGACATTTGACTATATCCCTTACTAGGCAGACCCTAGGCTCCATGAAGGCAAGTACTGGGGCCATCTTGTTCAATGTTGTATCCTTAACACTTACCATACAGTACACCTTCCGTAAGTATCATTGTCAAGAGCCATTCTCAGGAAGGGAGGGAGGGAGGACGAGAGTAAGCAAGGGCTCCTTACTGTCTATAGCACAAGGTCCAATCCTTATTGGAAGCCAAGACCTTAATGTTCATATTTTAAGGCCTACAAAGAAGAAAACAGAGCCCTGTGCTCCTTCGGGGTTAAAAAAAAAAAAAAAAAATAGAAGAAGAGATGTGCAGAAGAGAAACAGGGTGGAGTGGAGAGAGGAGGAGATGTTAAAGATGTATGCCCTCCTACCAGGAAAACCTCAAGAGAGTCTCAGTACCTCTGTCTGCTCCACCTTCAAGACACATTCTCTTGTACTCTGATTTCCCTCTATTCCCCACAAGACCCCGCACGTGTAGCCCACTCTCCAGTCCCCACTCAGCTCACTCCTGCTCTCCCACTTTCATCAGACACAGTCCTTGTTTGCAGTGGCTTCCACAACTCCCAGTTCTACTCTTTTAAACCAGTCATTTTCAACGTGCAGGCCATGGACTCCTGAGGGTCCCCCAAGACCCTTGGAAAGGACCTGCAAGGTCAAAACTATTTTCATATTAGTACCAGGACAGTACTTAACCTCTCACACTGTGTTGACATTTGCACTGATGACGCCAAAGCACAAGTGAATACAACGACTGGCCCCTGGGCACAAATCACGGCAACAGCATCAAACTCTAACAGCCGCTGTGTTTTTCACTGTCACGCACTGGTAAAAATGAGGTCAGTTTCACTAAGAATGGCCTTGATGAAGCAATAAACATTGCTGATTTTATTAAGTTCATTAGTCTATCTCAGACTTTGAAAGGATCTTTTACCCACGCATGATTTTTTATTATTCCTTTCTATTATTATCATGGCATGTTTTTATTAGGTGTTACTTATTTTTATTACTTGATTATTCTGTGTGATAAAATGGCAACTACACATACAGCATTTTTGCCGTATACCAAAGCATGAGGACTGTCTCAAGGAAAAGTACGTATTAACTGACCTTAGCACCTTTTTTCACAGAACACTATTTTGAGTTGAAAGAATGCCTAACAGACAAACTACAATTATTCAAACTTGAGTATTTTAAAAACATTTTCTCAAAAATAAATGACATGAGCCAGTCAATTCAAGAAAGACTTAGCATTTGTTGCCAGTGATAAAATTTAAACTTTCAAATGAAAATACGTTTTTGGAAAACCTGTATCTACGATCATGAACCTTGATGAAGTCCCAATATTGAAAGCCTTTTCTGATGAGATTAAGTGATATTAACAAATGTGATTTTTCTTATATTGTGTCAACATTTGGAAGATTTACGTAGGTAATGAACCAACATTTTCCAAGATCAATACCTGTTACGAAACCACGCATGGGTAAAGATCTTTTCAAAACCCAAGACAGACCTATGGATTTTTAACAAAACAGACTAAGTTTCCTGATATGGTCTCAGATTCCACATTGTAATTAACCTTTAAGAAAGGGTCACTTGAAAGTTAGTGTAGAGCCATGGAACAATCCTCAGTTATTGGAAAAGGCTATCAAAATACCCTTCCCTTCTTCAACTTCTCTTCCGCATGGGGCTTAATCTTCTTTACATACCTCACCCAAAGCAATACACTGTAGAACATAAATGCAGAAGCAGATAGAAGAATCTAGTGGTCTTCTATTAAGCTAGACATTAAAGAGACATTTATGCAAATGTAAAAACAATGCCATTCTTCATGCTAATTTTTGTTTTGGAAAATATATTTTTCACTGAAAAAATGTTATGAATAGGCGATAGCTTATTTTTCAGTGAATTAGTAAATATTTTCAAGGTATCTGTTTTGTTTGTTAATCTATTAAATATTGATAGCTATAACATAAAAAAAGCTCCTTGGGGCCTTAATATTTAGTCAAGAGGTCCTGACACCAAAAGCTTTGGGAACCACTGTACTACCCGATTCGACCTTAACTGGTCCTTCGATGCCACATCAAGTCTTGGCTTGTCCATGAAGCTTCCCTAACCATCCCTCGCTGACCCCGTTGGAGCTCCCCTTAAGCATTCACTGCCAAGCCATTACTTCCATAGCGATATGCTTTTATATTAATGAGTTTTATTTTTACATGAGAGACTCCTCATGACTGTGTTTAAGAATTTTAGGGAATTCGTTTTCTGATGGTTAACACAGGCAGCTCCAAAAAACAGAAAACAAAACTATAGATTTAAACTTCTTGTGTCAAAAAAGAGTAAAATGCACCCTCTAGTGGACATGTAAGCTCAGGACACAAGAGAAATTTAGATTGCCAGAATTCTGTCTGGCCTTATCCCAGACAATTCAGATAATAAAATAGTAATCTATGAGTAAAGGAAAATTATAAACTGTAAATTTTTGATGGCATATTTTAAAAAGACAATGTGAAACCAAATCTCGTTTGAATTTAGTCAATAACTAAATGCAAACATGGACCTGAAGTCCATTTCTACACACTTAATGAAAAGTTCTTATGAATTGACCATACATCAGATATCCGAAATACTATGTTTAATACTATATTTAAATATTTTTTTATTAATTATAACTTAAAATATTTAGAAACATTAGCACTACTGGATAAAATAAGGATTTTTTTTAAGATTTTATTTATTTACTTGACAGAGGGAGACACAGCGAGAGAGGGAACACAAACAGGGGGAGTGGGAGAGGGAGAAGCAAGCTCCCCACCGAGCAAGGAGCCTGATGCGGGGCTCAATCTCAGGACCCTGGGATCATGACCTGAGCCGAAGGCAGATGCTTAACGACTGAGCCACCCAGGTGCCCCTAAAATAAGGATTTTTAAAATTAGTTCAATCTCCAGATACTAAACATCCCCTCAATTCACAAACCTAGCATTCCAATGACCTGCCAAAAATCCGAAAAGGGCCTGGTGAAGGTAAGAACCAACACTTGGGGGTGTACCTTTGTATGTTCATGTTAAAAGAACTCTGCATCCTCCTCTAGAAAGAGTACCTAAGAGAACAGAAGTGAAAATATGTATTCTTCAATTAATAACGTAATGACATGGAAAGATGTCCGAAATAGTTAAATTTTAAAAATGAAGTTACAGAATAATGGGTGGTATGGTCTAATTTATGTTCTTAAAAACGTATACATGTACACCGATGTTTATGAACACTGATATACGTTAACACGTCATGAACTGAAGGTGATTTTTAAGAACCATGCATTAATGGAAAAAGTAATGGGAGAGCTTTTTACTATAATTCTATACTGTTTAAAGGTTATGAGCATTCTTAAGTCAGAATAATCAGATGGGCAGTTTCATGAAGTTACAGGGAGAATAACTGACTCAGAGCATCTCATGAAACAGAAAAGTGTTATTTCATCAACTAGGGTATCATTAGAAAGTTTACGTAATAACACACTTGATCTGTTTGGATTGTAAATCATGAGACTTACTTGGAAAAGGAGTTTTTTGATGCGTTCATCAATAGAACACAGAAGGTCTGACTCCTTTATGGAGACACAAGCTGTAATATACAATCCTCTGGGCTGTTCTCCCAATTCTGGCAGAGACAGGAACTCCTTTCCAATTGGTATCTGACTCGAGGGTCATGATGTCCCTTTCTTAACACTTGATTTCTATGACCTATGAAGTGCTGAAGGGCCATCCTGTGCATCATTTTCCAGCCGTGAGCTAGCCTCAGCACAGCGGCCTGGTATAGATAGTGCCTAGGCGACTAACTGGCACCATTAGCCTCAACTCGAAGTGGGAGGGTTGACTGAAAACTGGAAATTCGGTGGTGTTACCAAACGAAAGTCACTAAGGAGCACACATCTCCAATTATAATTTGAGCATCAAGTACAAAATAAAGGATACATTTGCTCCCGCAGTCATTCGTATCTTGACACACAGTACTTCCAAGTCAGTAACTTACACAGATGGGACAGACTGGCCAAGAAGAAATCTGTTGTCAACACTCATGTGAAATTCTGATCCTCATAACTTGCCAGTATTCACTCTCTCATATACTGCCCACTGGATATATCCATCTGAACAAAACCACTCTTCTTTTTTTCTGGGGTCATGTTTTTCATCATAAGCATACTCTTTAACCCCCATCCCCTATTTCCCCCACCCCCACCCACCTCTCCTCTGGTAACCATCAGTTTGTTTTCTACAGTTAAGAGTCTGTTTTTTGGGTTCCGCCGCCCTTTTGCTCATTTGTTTGGTTTCTTAAATTCCACATATGAGTGAGACCATATCGTATTTGTCTTTGACTTATTTCTCTTAGCATTATACTCTTCTAGCTCTATCCATGTCGCTGCACATAGCAAGATTTCATTTTTTTTATAGCTGAGTAATATTCCATTGTATATATATGCCCCATCTTTATCCATCATCTATTGATGGACCCTTGGGCTCCTTCCATATATTGACTATTGTAAATAATGCTGCAATCAACATAGGGGTACATGTATCCCTCTGAATTAGTGCTTCTGTATTCTTTAGGTAAATGCCCAGTAGTGCAATTCCTGGATCATAGGGCAGTTCTGTTTTTATTTTTTGAGGAACCTCCATTCAGTTTTCCACAATGGCTGTACCAGGTTTGCATTCCCACCAATAGGGCAAGAGGGTTCCTTTCTCTCCATATCCTCAGGGACACCTGTTGCTTCTTGTGTTGTTGATTTTAGCCATTCTAACAGGTGTGAGGTGATCTCTCATTGTAGTTTTGATTTACATTTCCCTGATGATCAGTATGTTGAACATCTTTTCCTGTGTCTGTTGGCCATCTGTAGGTCTTCACTGGAGAAATGTTTGTTCATGTCTTCTGCCCATTTTTTAGTTGGATTGTTTGTTTTTTTGCGTACTGTGTCAGTTCTTTGTATATTTTAGATACTACACCTTTATCAAATATGTCCTCTGCAAATATCCTCTCCCATTTACTGCTTGTTTCCTCTGCTGTGCAGAAAATTTATTTTGATACAGTCCAATTGTTAATCTTTGCTATTATTTCCCTTGCCTCAGGAGACCTATCAGGAAAAATGTTGCCATGGCCAATGTCAGAGACATTACTGCCTGTGCTCTCTTTAAGGAGTTTTATGATTTCAGGTATTACGTTTAGGTCTTTGACCCATTTTGAATTTATTTTTGTGTATGGTGTGGAAAGTGGTCTAGTTTCATTTTTCTTCCCACGTTGCTGTCCAGTTTTCCCAACATCATTTGTTGAAGAAACAGTCTTTTTCCCCTTGTATATTCATTCCTCCTTTGTCAAAGATTAATTGACCATATAATTGTGGGTTTCCTGTTCTATTCCGTTCATCTGTATGTCTATTTTTATGCCAGTACCATATTGTTTTTTTTCCTTTTATTAGTTTTTTTCTCTTTATTTATTTTATGTAGTGTTCAATAATTCATTGTTTGCGTATAACACCCAGTGCTCCATTCAATACATGCCCTCACTAATACCCATCACCAGGCTAACCCATCCCCCCACTCCCCTCCCCTCTAGAACCCTCAGTTTGTTTCTCAGAGTCCATAGTCTCTCATGGTTCTTACCCCCTCCGATTCCCCCCCTTTATTTTTCCCTTCCTACTATCTTCTTTTTTTTTTAAACATATAAAGTATTATTTGTTTCAGAGGTACAGATCTGTGATTCATCAGTCTTACACAACTCACAGCACTCACCATAGCACATACCCTCCCCAGTGTCTATCACCCAGCCACCCCATCCCTCCCACTCCCCACCACTCCAGCAACTCTGTTTGTTTCCTGAGATTAAGAATTCCTCATATTAGTGAAATCATGTGATACATGTCTTTTTCTGACTGACTTATTTCGTTTAGCATAATACCCTCTAGTTCCAACCATGTCATTGCAAATGGCAAGATTTCGGGGTTTTTTTGATGGCTGCATAATATTCCATTGGGTGTGTGTGTGTGTGTGTGTGTGTGTGTATCTCACATATTCTTTATCCATTCATCTGTTGATGGACATCTTGGCTCTTTCCATAGTTTGGCTATTGTGGACATTGCTGCTCTAAACATTGGGGTGCACATACCCCTTCAGATCACTACATTTGTATCTTTGGGGTAAATACCCAGTAGTGCAATTGCTGGGTCCATATTGTTTTAATTACTACCACTTTGTAATATAACTTGAAATCTGAAATTGTGATACCTCCAGTTTTTTCTTTTTCAAGATTGCTTTGGCTATTTGAGGTCTTTTGTGGTTCCATACTAATTTTAGGATTGTTCTAGTTCTGTGAAAAATGCTGTTGCTATTTTGATAGAGATTTCATTAAATCTGTAGATCGCTTGGGTAGCTCACATATTTTAACAGTATTTGTTCTTCCAACCCATGAGCATAGAATGTCTTTCCATTTCTTTGTGACATCTTGAATTTATTTCACCAGTGTTTTATCGTTTTAAGAGTACAGGTCTTTCACCTCTGGTTAAGTTTATTCCTAGGTATTTTACTGTTCTTGGTGCAACTATAATTTCACTTTCTGCTGTTTCACTATTAGTGTATAGTAATGCAACAGATTTCTGTACATTCATTTTGTGTCCTGCGACTTTACTAAACTCATTTATCAGTTGACTTTACTAAACTCATTTATCAGTTCTAGTAGTTTTTTGGTAGAGTCTTTAAGGTTTTCTGTATATGGTTTCATGTCATCTGCAAATAGTTTTACTTCTTCCTTATCAATGTGGATGCCTTGTCCTTATGGTGTGACTGCTGTGGCTAGGATTTCCAGTACTATGTTAAATAAAAGCAGTAAGAGTGGACATCCTGGTCTTGTTCCTGACTTTAGGGGAAAAACTCTCATTTTTTCACCATTGAGTAGGACATTGGCTATGGGAAAACCCCTTTTCTCAAGTAATTAAAACTCTAATCTCCTATCCCATTTTTTAAAAACCTACTCCAACAACTTTTTAGCCTTTTGTCTTGTTTTACTAAAATCTTGTCTGTGCTCAAAGAATTACAACCTCCTCCATTAGTCAACTAAAATTGCCTCACATTTAAATGTTATGTTTCTTTGAGCATAGGCAGATCAAGTCTAAAAAACTGAAATATATACAAATATCGAATCATTATGTTGTACATCTGAAACTAGTATGTTATAGGTCAGTTGTACCTCAATAAAAAGGATAAGAGTGCTTAATAGATGAATCATGATTCAATTTTCAATCCTTCCACAACTGTGTTCAAGTTATATGGGAAACTGCTTGTTTATAATGCTTCCTTACCATTGGTCGGAGGTGCCCCCACGTTGTCAGGCCCAGAGTTAAAGGAAAATAACCTTTGTTACACATTTCTCAATTGTCACCATAAGATACATTCTTAATACTTTTGAAATTACCTCTCAACCTCTGAATCAGAGACGTAAGAATGTCTCTTCACAAGTTTTGGCATGCCAGCATGCTTTTTTAAAAACATGATCTAGGGGTGTCTGGGTGGCTCAGTCGGTTAAATGTCTGACTCTTGGGTTCAGCTCAGGTCATGTTCTTGGGGGTTGTGGGTTCGAGCCCCACATCAGGCTCTATGCTCAGTGCAGAGTCGGCTTGAGAATTTGCCTCTCCCTCTCCATCTGCCCCTCCCCCCTCACATGCTTGCTCTCTAAAATAATATATCTTAAAAACAGAAAAACACATGGTCTAACAATGCTGTATTATATACTGAAAAGTGTTAAATGTTCTCACCACAAAAAAAACTAATTATGTGAGGGCACAGATACGTTAACTGTGGTAATCACTTCCCATATCCATACGTATATTAAGAACTTAAACTTATAACCAATGTGATATGTCAATTACATCTCAAAGGTGGAAAAAAATAAAAACATGGAAATTACATCAAATTATGCCAAAATAAAAATGAAGATTCACAAAGTAAGATGGCCAAGTAAGAGCAGGCTTACAAATGTGCTCTATGTGAAAATGACCAAGGAGAACCAAAAAATAGAAAAAAAAAAAAAAAAAAAAAGGACAAGGGGGTGTGGGTGAGGAAACGCAGAATTCATCAGGATTAAAGCTAAGGGTGGGGATCAATGAAAGGACCCTGGTGGTGGACCCAGATTACCTTGGCCAAGAGTGGTACTTGTGAGAAGTACAGGAAATTTTGTCACCCCCAATACAAAGGCAGCACAATTATGGAAGGCCGCCTCCATGTGAAGCCCTTTCCTAAGCACAGAACAACAGC
Organism: Mirounga leonina; assembly: GCF_011800145.1. Classification (NCBI taxonomy): domain Eukaryota; kingdom Metazoa; phylum Chordata; class Mammalia; order Carnivora; family Phocidae; genus Mirounga; species Mirounga leonina. The sequence goes on from NW_023270971.1 coordinate 3,646,469, forward strand.
ACTCAGGGCTCAAAATGCCAAGACTGGGGGCAAAAAGGCAGCGCCATTGCTAACCAGTTTTCCCTGACGGTTACCACACAGCCCACTCTGCGGCACACAGCACGCCCCACCCTGGAGGAGTGAGACCCCGCATCATGCGAGTAGCAGCCGGCACGTTTTGAGAGTAGCTGCAGCAGGTCATACTTGATTTTACCAGACTTTCGGGGATTCCTCAAACTGAAAAGTGCCCCACAAGAGCGTGCTGAACCCTAGCATTTCTCTTACTAATAGGATTTAGCTGGGCTCATGGCTCCTCAACTAGAAAGCAGTTTCCAGCCTCTTTGTCCGTCAAATGTGGCCACATGCTAGTCGTGTGAGTGCAAGTGACGTGTGCAACTTCTGTGTCACTTTTTCGTAAGGAAATGTGTTGTTTGCCTCCTTTTCCACTCTCTTTACTTCCTCTAGCAGTAGAGAAGTATCCTACAATACTAAAACAATACAATTATCAAAATTAAAGCAGTATGCTGATGGCACATTAGATCAATAAAAGCGGAAAAAGAAATGGAGGTGATTCTCTGCAAGATGTCTTGAATACGCTGAGGCTTCAAAAATACAGTTTTAACCAGGAACAGCCCCTATTCCATCTGTGGTTTTTTGTTTTTTTTTTTAAAGATTTTATTTATTTATTTGACAGAGAGAGACACAGCGAGAGCAGGAACACAGGCAGGGGGAATGGGAGAGGGAGAAGCAGGCTTCCCACTGAGCAGGGAGCCCGATGTGGGGCTCGATCCCAGGACCCCGGGATCATGACCCGAGCCGAAGGCAGACGCTTAACGACTGAGCCACCCAGGCGCCCCTCCATCTGTGGTTAACGTAGCATCTCAAACAGTGGGAACATGTGGATTATTCTGCAAATGGGACTGAGCAGTGACTAACCAAATGGGGAAAGCAAATCAAGTTGTAGCCCTGCTTTCAACTTACTCCAAAATAAAGCCCAATTTGGTCTAAATTTTAAATGTAAAGAAAACAAACAAAACAAACACAGGAGCACCAGAGGACATTAATAAATAACAGTATCTTTGTATATTCTTAGAGGTGTGGAAGAACATTTGAAGAATGAAAGGAAAGCAACTAGCCATTCTCTCCACATTACTAACTCTCCAACATCCCTCCTATTGATATGGTTGCCTCACCCTTAAGGTTAACAAAGTGGAAAACCAAAATAGGAATGCAAGAAGAGGGAACAATGTGGTCATTCAATCTTTCAGCCAAAAGTAAGCCCAGATTCAGGGATGGGTGAACCTTTGTGCCCTGGAAACACCACATGTGTCCACTTTCCCAGTGCCCAGCACAGCCAGCCCCGAATTCCAAGCCTGAGCTATCGCCCCAAACCTGGCCTTCAAACAAACAACAAAAACAGTAACAAAGAATCCAGAAGCTGTTAGAACATTAAGGAAGCTGACTGTGAGTGTCCCCTTCCTGACCTTTAAAAGCAATCTGCAACACAAGACAGAAGACTATGAATTTGAGACACAAAAGGATACCCCATTCTTCCCATGCTACTCCACCAAAGAATATTTTTCAGGTACATGAGCCAATAGAATAAGTGGTTATCTCTACAGTAATCTTAAGGTTATACTCTTCAGCAGTTCTGACTCAAGAATTTGACCTTGACATTAAGCCAACTTCATAGATCAACTGTCACTTCAACAAAACAAGAAAAACCTTGAGTAAAGGTTAAATGGCAAGTGTTTTCCAAATCACCCTCAAATGAAACAAATCATGTTACTATAATAAGGAATACTGCAATCAACACATTTCGTGAGCCAAAAAGGTATTCTTAGAACTAAGAACACTGGACCCAAGATTGACTGAATATAACTGTCAAAGGTTTTGGCCCTGATGTGTATGTCTGGCAAAGGACAGACAAAATTTAAAAATGCAAATGTTATTCTACTCCATAGCAATAATCCTGAGGGAAAATACTGTGGTGCTTCTATAGATGGGGAAGTAGGCCAACAGTGATTCTTCTAAGATGAGGTTAAGTAGCTGAATCAGAACTCAAATCCTGGTCTTCCAACTGCCAAGATCAGACGCCTTTTGCTCCATCCTACAGCACTCTCAGTGGTCATTTTCTAACATATGAAGACTGAGCACTAGATACACAACTGTTACTAGGTAAGAAACCATTATCTTGGGACAGCAGCAAGGGAAAAGACTTTATTCAATACCATTTTTTTTTTCTGAGCATTTCTTTCATATCCTGTCTAGAAGCAACTTGCCCCATCATCGAAGGCATAAAGCTTTATGATTTAAAAAATGGCATGTATAAAGTACAGTTCAAATATCCCTTCTACAGTAAAATACTGGTTATGTATCAAGGGAAAAATTCTCTTTTCTACCCTAAATGTGTGTTCAGCTAAGGTGATCCACATGGTAAGACGACTTCTGTGGGTAAACAATCACTGAGGAAAAAAAGTTTCTCAAAGTCCTTGGTTTCTCTGGGGCATAGAGCATCTGTCCCTCTGGCTGAGATTGTCAGGGGTTCCCTCTCCTTCCTTAGCAAGAAAACTGAGTGCCCGGCCCTATAGAGGAAATGCTGTGTTTTCCAATCTCCTTTGTAGTTAAGTATGACCATGTGACAAACTTCTGAAACATGAGAAGCAAAACTGAGATGAAACTCTAGTTTGTTTCCTTAAAGGAAGGGGACATACTATTCTTTGCTCTTATTCCTTTCCACTGTCTGAAAACGGGAAAATGGATTGTGCTCAAGTAGCCATTTTATACAATGAGGTTTATGCCATGCTTTGTGGATGAAGCAACAAGATAGGAGGCTAGATCTTGGAAGATGGTGGCCATCAGATTAACAGCCCCCCCCAGACTATTCACCTCCAATTTTGTTTACAGAAATAACCTAACTTCGTTAAGCTGCTATACATTGGAGAGAACGTAATTCTATATAGCATCCCTGATTCTTACTACTTTGCAACATTCAAGCATCTCGTATTATCTCAAAAGATGGCATCAAATTATCAAATTTTTCATTTCCTTTAAATCCAAAAATAAGTGTTTTCCAAAAGCACATATATCAAGAAAGGGGGGGTTCTGTTGCAAAACCTTATCTATATCCTTTCTACAACATGTGGAACACTGTACTTTAACCGTTTGTTTAGGAGCTTGCCAAGACCACCCCACTTCTGTCAACTAGACTAGAAACTCTCTAGTTCAGTCAAATCCCTAATGCCTAGCATAGTGCCAGGCACAGTACAGACACTCAGAAAATGTCTGTGCAATAAACGAACATGACAAAGACTGGCCTTAATAACGGGGTTCCCAGTCATGATTCGAGATCCTCTCCAAGTACTAGTTAGATATGATACTGAGTTGTGAGTTCACTCTAGTGATTCCCAACCACAGGCAATGTTTAAGAATGACAGATCTCTGAATCCTGCCTGCCCTCAAAAATCACTGAATCAGATCCACCTGGGATGGATTCTAGGCACATGCGGTGTACACAAATAAGACCTTCCTAGTTTATGCGACAACTGACATTTTCAAGGAAGGAAAGGAAGAAGAGAAGAGTAACTTAATCCTACGGGCTTTGATGTTAGCATAGGGGATAGAGGGAAATGCTGCTCTCTGGAGTCAGAGTGAAGAACTGCCTATTGCCTTTTATCACTGGAAGTTCTACTTCCTTTGGGGTTGGCTGTCCTGCTCCTATAAAATACTGTGGCCCTTCTGTGTATTCCTCTAAATATAGCCCAACTTCTACCTTTCCTAGTCTCTCCCCTTGATTTTCTTTCTTTCTTTCTTTTTTTTACATTACTGAACTACTGTTTTATCAAAGTGTTTTTAAATCCCTCCGTATATCCTTCTCTTAAAATATGTATTTCTAAAATAAAAAATGCTAATAAGGAACATTTGGTTCCTCTGGAATTGTTAAAATTTTAAGATTTTTCACTGAAGACTTCATCCTACAGTTCAAAGCAATGTTACTAAAATTCATTTTTTTCTTAATATTCAAAATTTCATCAATTATTAGTTACCACTCTCAAAACCTACACTTAAAATAAATGTCAGTTTTGAAGTGTTTATTTTTTTATTTTTTAAAGATTTTATTTCTTTATTTGACAGAGCGATAGAGAGAGAGCACAAGTAGGCAGAGAGGCAGAAGGGGAGGGAGAAGCAGGCCTCCTGCTGAGCAGGGAGCCCAACGTGGAGCCCGACGTTGGGGCTCGATCCCAGGACCCTGGGATCCCGACCTGAGCCGAAGGCAGCCACCGAGGCACTCCACTTTGAAGTGTTTTTTAAAGGCACATTCCATATTTTATTTTACCCACATAACTGAAATCAGTTTCCTCAATGTTGTCTATAGTCATTTAATATTTTACTGGACTTCTTACAGGTTCAGAAAGCTTTTATGGTCTTTTCTCTACTGCAGGCTATCTGGGTTAGCATTTTAAAGATCTTCTAGGAAGTTACAGTGTTTCTCTTAAAGTGTCCTCCTCTGGTGGAAAACTTAACACTGATTATAACAACACAATTTAGAATTATCAAGCTAAACAGCTAGATGCTGGTCTTTTGGAACAAGCCTTCCTTTCGGGTCAGCAATACCAGTTAGAAACCACCCAGTCCTATCAGTAATCTGATAATATACGGCCATATTAACAGAGTCTTCAAACTTCTGAATTATTGGTGATACTTAATACTACCAATGATACTCAAAAGTCCCCCAATCCTTAATTATTCTATTCAAAATAAGCCTGTAAGAAATGCAAATCAAAACCACAATGAGATCACCTCACACCAATCAGAATGGCTAGTATCAAAAAGACAAGAAATAGTAAGTGTTAGTGAGAATGTGGAGAATAGGGACCCTCACGCACTGCTAAGGGGAATGTAAATTGGTGCAGCCACTGAAAAACAGCATAGGGTTTCCTGAAAAATTAAAAATAGAACTACCATATTATCCAGTAATTCCACTACTGGGTATTTACTCAAAGAACACAAACACAATAGTTTGAAAAGATACAGGCTCCCCCATCTTTATCACAGCATTTAATAGCCAAGATATGGAAGGAACCCAAGTGACTATTCATAGCTGAAGAAAATGTGGTAAATATATTCGGTAGAGTATTACTCAGCCATAAAAAAAAAAAAAAAGTAATCTTGCCATTTGCAACAACATGGATGTACCTAGAGGGCATTATGCTAAGTGAGACAGACAAATGCCATGATTTCACTTATAGGCTGAGTCTAAAAAAGAAAAACGAGCAAACCAAAACAGTCTCTCAAATTCAGAGAACTGGTGGTTGTCAGAGGAGAGGTGGATGGGGGGATGGGAGAAATAGATGAAGGGGATTAAGAGGTACAAAATTCCAGTCATAAAATAAGTCATGGAGATAAAGACTATAGCATAGTAAGTACAGTCAGTAATATTGTAATAACGTTGTATGGTGACTACACTTATGGTGAACACTGAGTAATGTACAGAATTGCTGAATCACTACGTTGTACACGTGAAACTAATATAACATCGCATGTTAATTATACTTCAATAAAAAATTTTTTTAACAATAAGCCTACAAAACTGCAACCATGTCTGGTAATCTAAATATAATTCATTCAATGGCTGTTTTAATAAAAAGACCCTACATTATTCAGAATCAAAGAAATGAACCACTCTAGATATTTAGATACGCTTTCTAAACATATTTTTTTAAAGGATTTATTTATTTCTTTTTTTAATTCCTTCGAGACACAGAGATACAGAGAGAGCATGAGGAGGGGGAGAAGCAGAGGGAGGGGGAGAAGCAGACTCCCCGCTGAGCAGGGAGCCCAATGCGCGGCTCGATCCCAGGACCCGGGGATCATGACCTGAGTCGAAGGCAGACGCTTAACCATCTGAGCCACCCAGGTGCCCCTCTAAACATATTTTTACTTAGCTTTATTTCTTCACATATAGAAGATAATTATGCTTACATCACAGGTTGGTTTTTTCCAAGATCTTTTTTTTTTTTTTTTTAATTCCTGACCCTCCAACCAGCCCTCTCCTGACTCATTTTTTGAGATATAATTATCACAGTGTTATGTTAGTTTCAGGTGTATAATATAATGATTCAACAATTCTATACATTACTCAGTGCTCATCAAGTGTACTCTTGATTTCCTTTATCAACTTCACCCTTCCCCCATTTATCACCTCCCAACAACTAGTTTCTTCTCTATTCAAGAGTCTGTTTTGTCTTTGTTTCTCAAATTCTACATATACGTGAAATTATATGGTATTTATCTTTCTCTGACTTACTTCACTTAGCATTATACCTTTTAGGGTCCACTCATGTTACAAATGGCAAGGCTGCGTTATTTTTATTGCTGAGTAATATTCCAGAGAGAGAGTGTGTGTGTGTGTGTGTATTGATGGTTATTTGGGTTGCTCCAGATCTTGGCTATTCTAAATAATGCTGTGATAAACATGGGATGCATAGGTCTTTTCAAATTAGTACGTTCATTTTCTTTGGGTAAATGCCCAGTAGTGGAATTACTGATCATACGGTAATTCTTTTAATTTTTTCAGGAACCTCTGTACTATTTTCCCACAGTGGCTGCACCAATTTACATTCCCACCAACAGTGCACAAGGGTTCCTTTTTCTCCATATCCTTGACAATACTTGTTATTTCCTGTGGTTTTGATTTTAGCCATTCTTACTAGTGTGAAGTGATAGCTCACTGTGGTTTTGATTTGCATTCCCCTGTTGATTAGTAATGTTGAACATCACTAAAAATGTCCATACTACCCAAAGCAATCTGCAGATTTAATGCAATCCCCCATCAAAATACCAACAGTTTTCACAGAACTAGAACACTAAATTTTTAAGAAGCCACAAAAGAGCATGACTAGCCAAAGCAATCCTGAGAAAGTGGAACGGAGCTGGAGGTATCTCAATCCCAGATCTCAAGATGTACCATGAAGCGGTAGTCATCAAGCCATAATGGCAGTGGTACAAAAACAGACACACAGATCAATGCAACAGAGTGGAGTCCAGAAGTAAACCCATGCTTATATGGTCAATTAATCTACAACAAAGGAGGCAAGAATATGCAATGGGGAAAAGACAGTCTCTTTAACAAATGGTGCTGGGAAAGCTGGGCAATTACATGCAAAAGAATGAAAATGACCGATGGCCTTTCACCATAAACACAGACTCAAAATGGACTAAAGACCTAAATGTGAGACCTGAAACCATAAAACTCCTAGAAGGAAATATAGGCAGTCATTTCTTTGACATTAGTTGCAGAAACATTTTTCTACAAACGTCTCCTCTGGCAAGGGAAACAAAAACAAAGCTGTTGGGGGGCACCTGGGTGGCTCAGTCGTTAAGAGTCTGCTTTCGGCTCAGGTCATGATCCCAGGGTCCTGGGATCGAGCCCTACATAGTGCTCTCTGCTCCGGGGGAAGCCTCCTTCTCCCTCTCTCCCACTTCCTCTGCTTGTGTTCCCTCTCTCACTGTGTCTCTGTCAGATAAATAAATAAAATCTTTAAAAAAAAAAAAAAAAAGCTGTTGGGACTACACAAAAATAAAAAGCTTTTGCACAGTGAAGGAAATCAATAAAAAGGTAACCTACTGAATGGGAGAAGATATTTGCAAATGATACATCCGATAAGGGGTTAATATCCAAAATATATAAAGAACTTCAACTCAACACCAAAAAAAAAAAAAAAAAAAAAATTGAAAATGGGCAGAGGACCTGAATAGACATTTTTCTAAAGATGGCATACAAATTGCCAATAGACACATGAAAAGATACTCAAAATTACAAGATTTTTTAAGTATGCTTCTCAAAGAATTATCTCTCAATAAATGGCAGGATAGTCATATTATATTATCTGTTGCCTTCTTAAATAGAGTACATTAACCAACTTGCATATGCGTGCGTGCGCACGCGCGCGCGCACACACACACACACACAGGACTTTTGCAACGCAGGACTTATGAACAGAACCATCTTTAGTGTGGACCTTATATTCTTTCCTGTAACCTTTTTGTATAATATACGTATTCTGAAAGTTGGAACCAAATTACCTCAACTACCATCTTGAATTGTTTTCTATTTGTTATTGGATGTACACCATTTCCTAAAATCCAACAGGCTTATAGCCAAAGATATATTCCTCAAAGATGAATTTCCAGTCCCCCACCTCTCATGTTTCTTATTCTATCAGTCTTCTACCAATCTCCAAAGGGGGAAAATAAAACAAATCTCTCAAGAAAAAGTTCAGGCTCAGGGTCCACAACGAGAGGACTTCCTGTTGTGAGAGCTGGGCCTCCTTCTCTCTATCTGTTCTGCCAACTGCGGTATATGCTTCATTCTCAAGGACACTGCCAGACCCTGATCTGCGCGATGTGCTCAGAACACCCAGCCAGGCTGCAGGCCCTGCAGATGTGTGGAGGGGTGATGCCCCACTTCAAGCCCCTCAAGATTTTACCGTACAGTGGTAGGCCAGAGAAAGGTGTGTGTCTTTCTCCTCGGTAATCCACTACCACACGAGGACAGAGTCCTACACCATCGGCCATGTAGCAGAGAGTGCAAACATCTTCTAAACCTTCCTGAGAACACAGCTTCCAATTCCTACCCCCTTCTCCCTTTCCTCCCTTGCTTCTCCATCTGCACAGATCCTCCTCGGAGCATGCTTAGACAACTGTACTCAATTCATCTGTCATTGGGGTCTTAGACTCCCCATCCATACTTTGACCAACGATTTGCTGAGTTTCAGTCCATGATAAAATAGGTCTCTAGAAATCCAAACTTAGGAAACAATAAGAGGAGTTTTTATTATTATTGGTTTCTTACCAAAGGTATCTTGGACCTTAAAAAAGAATGCATTATTTGGATCTTCAATCAATTCATGAACCAGGCTTTAGTTTTGTTGTCACAAAAAGTAGAACTGAGTTTGAGTCAGTTGCATTAATGAGACCTAGTCCTTGAGCAAGTCAAGTGTCCTTTCAAAGATTTGGCTTTCTTACCTGTAAAATAAGGCTGTTAGGCTTGAAATAGTATTTATCAGGGAAGTAACAGATTCCTTCCAATTCTAAAATTCTAAGAGTCTAAATATTTACTGAACCCCTACTGTATATTAGAATGGCAGATGGAGGAGGATTTTCATTTATTTATTTATTTATTTATTTATTTATTTATTTATTTGACAGACAGAGACAGTGAGAGAGGGAACACAAGCAGGGGGAGCGGGAGAGTGAGAAGCAGGCTTCCTGCCGAGCAGGGAGCCCGATGTGGGGCTCAATCCCAGGACCCTGGGATCATGACCTAAGCCGAAGGCAGACGCTTAACCCGACTGAGCCACCCAGGTGCCCCAGGTGGAGGAGGATTTAAAAGAGTTGCTCTGAAGGAACACACAATCTAACCGGGGAAATACCACAGAAAATTGAGTTCTAAATGACATGTTAAATCCAGATAAATTAAAGGGCTAAATAGTAAAACAATTTTAATGACACATATTGGGAATATATAGGGAAAATTTTTTACAATCCTACATTGAGAAAGGCCTTCTTTACTCTTGTTCCAGCAATTATACTTTGATTTATCATGCACAACACCACTTCTCCCACCACGTCCATATGGTTTGGGTGAAGACGAGCCCATCTTCAGCTCTAGAGATGGGCAGAGAAGCAGGCCTGGCCAGTCACAGCCCCATACCTTATGGTCACAGCAGCTGGTTCATGGATGAACACAACCTAAGCCAGAACAATCAAAGGAAATGAGAGTCTAGCACAGGATTTTTGTTGGAACTATTAGGAAAAACTGTTTTCTTGGAAGGGATTGTGTAGAGGCCAATGGAGAGCTTCTGGCAGCCATCCTGTCAACAGGGGAGGAGCTCCTGCCTGAAGATGGCGTCAACACCAAGGACAGCAGAGCAGAAAAGGGAGGTAAGCAAGTCACCTAGAATGACTGTGCCTCCTAACCCAGAAATGCCTGAAGCTACTGTAACCTGTTCCTCAGACCAATTTGTAACCAAGAATGCTACTACATTCTCCTCAGGACTTTCCAGTAATGTTAAGATTGTGATCCTCCCAAGGGGGTGAAAAGCTGCCCATACCTTTTCAATAAAATGATTACATAAATGAAGCTCTGGATTCACATCTCTAGATGTACACAATTTTATGAACTCAGGAATTTGAGTACCCCTCCCAGTATGAAAAATATCCTCTTGCAAACATGGCTGCAAAGATATTTTTAGTCATTTAATCCTTTTAGGAACAGGTCAAGTATTAACAATGGTAGAATATTACCTGCTCAGGGATAGGTTCAGAAAGATTTAAACAAGCAGGTGGCAGGACACTGGAGACAATAGGACAACTCACTTCTTTAAAACGATTTTAAGGGGTGCCTGGGTGGCTCAGTCGTCAGGCATCGGCCTTCGGCTCAGGTCGTGATCCCAGGGTCCTGGGATCGAGTCCCACATCGGGCTCCCTGCTCGGCGGGAAGCCTGCTTCTCCCTCTCTCACTCCCCCTGCTTGTGTTCCTGCTCTCGCTCGCTCTCTCTCTGTCAAATAAACAAAATCTTTAAAAATAAATAAATAAAAATAAAACCATTTTAAGTGGTTTTGTAGTGTCTTAAGAAAATAGGTGTCACAGAATTTCTGAAAATACAGTGTTAAATCTAGACTTACACTCTTGGGAATTTAACAGTCTAAAGTAATTTATATAAATAACAAGCTTTTGTATTTACCTAAATACTAATATGTATTTAAATTAAGCTGAAATTATCCATCCTTCCTTATTCTCCTCACCAGCAGAGAGACTGTTGTCCATAAATTCTTGCTAGTGTAGGCAGCAATTGAGATTCATAAAAATGGGGGATACTGTAAAGGCTTGACAGTAAGTATGCAATGTAAATGGAAAAATACGTGGTAACTGAAAGTGTTAACGTTTTCTTATAATACTAAAATTCCATCGCAGATGTCACTCAACTACAGTCCCTAGGCCAGATCTGGCCTGCTATTTTTGTAAATAAAGCTTTATTGGACTACAAGTTATATCCATTTTGTTGTTGTTCTGTTTTGTCTTTGGCTGCTTCCACACCCCAACAGCAAAGTTGAATGATTTCAAGAGACCAGGTAGCCTGCAAAAACTAAAATATTTAGTATCTGGCTCATTTACAGAAAAATCTGAGGTCCTCTGTTTTATGGTTCTAAGTATTTGTTGATCATTGACTATGCTCTAGGCTCTGGAAGTAGAGTGGGTAGGCCACTGTGGCAACAGAGAGATATGAAAAAGAATGCCTCTATGTACATACACAAAATTTCAAAGGGGACATAATACACATTAGAACCCATGGAAGGCAGGAAATAACCAGGAACTAGATCTCATTAGGACTAGGGGAGGTTTCAAATTCAAATACCTGCAGAGTCGCACAAGACAAAGAGGGGCAACAAAGTGTTAACTGAGGATTAAGTGAGGAAGCTGAAGGTACGAGTCCCATCCAGAGGGGGCAGCAGTCACTCATGAATGGGGACCAACCTTGCCAGGCCTCCCAATACTTAATTTTTCCAAAGAAGCCAGAAAGCTTAAGTTTTATGTGAAATCCTCTCAAATGTTGGTGACAAATTCTAAGAAATTATAAACCGTATGTGGGTCAAGCAAAATATGGTCGAGGCCTTTGGGACCCATGTTTCTGATACAAAGGCCAAGAGCTAAAAAAACAGGAAGCAAGGACTCACAAGTGTGGGTTAGAATTTAAGTAATCGTCAAAAAGCAGATCTCCGAGTTCGGTGCAATGCTCTCTCAGAGCTTGGGCCAGTCATCTCCCCATTCCAGGCCTTAGTCTCCACCAAATGACAATAGGAATAAATGGTCTGAAAGTTCCCTTCAGCAATACAAATTCATCTTTCCGTGACAGTTCCCTAAAACATTATCCTTAAAAGGGAAAGAACTCTAGATGTCACTCATACCTAATTCACAAAAAACTCTACGAAAGGAAAACACCCACCTACCTGCACACTGTTCATCCTGGGAAACAAGATTAGTCTGCATAAAAACGGACACCAATGGGGTGCCTGGGTGGCTCAGTCAGTTAAGCATCGGCCTTCAGCTCAGGTCATGATCCCAGGATCCCAGGATGGAGCCCCGCATCAGGCTCCTGGCTCAGTGGGGAGCCTGCTTCTCTCCCTTCCTCTACCCCTCCCCCTGCTCATGCTCTCCCTCTCTCTTTGCTCTCTTACTCTCTCAAATAAATAAACAAAATCTCTTAAAAAAAAAAAAAACAACGGACCCCAATGTACTTTGCGGACCTGTGTCATGAGTAGTTTCATGAATTTTTATGAAGTTTTTCTGTCAAGTATCATCAGAGCAAGGCGTACCTCAAACTCAACACTGTCACAACCACACAGAAAGAACAGGTCTTTATCTGTAAGGAAGTGTGAAACAGGACTACTGAACAAAATCAGTGTGTTTTAATACCACTCCCTCAACATGGGAAGGAATTCTCTCCAGTCTACACCCAAAGTTTAAAAAAGAAAAACAGAATGTTGGGATCACAAAAATCAAACACAATAAAGGTCAGGCTAAGAAATAATCTACACTGGCAGCAATACCATCACTTCCTGTTCTATAGAGTAAAGGGCTTAATTTTAAATCAGAAATGCAATTTGATCTAAACACCCTCCTGCCAGGCTCTGGGAACTGAGTTCAGGGTGGGCGCTATCTGCCTCCGTCCAACACCGTCCCTCCCCATCATTTCCCCCCATTAATGGTTTCCTTAATCCCACACCATTAAACAAAGAAAAAGGCAGCCATAAAAATATCAGAAGGTTAACCACCGGCATTTTTCAGTATTTTATGAATTTCCAATTTTGAAATGAAAAATGAAATTTCAGCAAATGCTATTAATCTCAATATTAATTTTCAAAGCACTATATTTCTAAAATGCACAAAGAACACACTCTAATAATGATCCCAAATAAATTTTCTGTACGAAGCCAAATTGAAGTCAGGAGCAGAGGAATTGCCTTCTGCCTAACTGTAATTACGTTTGAGGCTGCCTTTCATTAACTTCTATCTTCCCTCCTGCTATCCTTTCTACAAGTATCACTTGAAAAGAGTGTTCCATTCCTTTACTCAGTCTCTCTCAAATAAGGTTTCAAAAAAATCTTTAAGCATGTTCGATGATATTCGAAGGAAACTAGTCATTCAGGACACGTAACAAGCAGCCAATCAATCTTACAAGAAAATATTAAAAGTCTCCAGAATAGATTGCGGTCAAGCAAACAGACCTACCTTTCTTGCCCTTTGGAACTGGGCAGAAGTCAGACTAAATGAAAAAAATCTTTAAACTTCTTGAGATTAAATGAGCAAAGAAACTTCAAATAGACAAATTCCTAGATTTTAAAATCAGTTCAAAGACACAGGGTGTCTTTTGACACCTTTGTGTCTTGACAACAGAACAGAACGTGGTGATCTTTAGATACTGATGGTGCCATATGGCTATCCTGCAGCCCCATGCAAGTTCTCCAAAGCCTCCTGGGTCCTGAAGAAGAAGAGGGCCTGGATTTCTAAAGTCCATCCATAACTATTCTGTTAATTCTATGATGGGGCCCTTTTTAATAACCCTGTATCTAATTCATGTGGTATTTAAAATAGGTCAAATGGATTATCAACACTACACACCTTTGTCAGTTCTTCATTTCTACCTCCCCCCAGGGGAAGTAGAATTGATAGATTGCAGAATCTTAATCCCTTAAATCATAACGATGTCGCAGAGACATTAGGCATGTGCTAGAAAGCTGATGGATTCTTTGAGGGAACATTTCCTGAGCCAAGTGTTCTTTTAAACTAAAATTTAACAGGTGTACAAGATCTACAAAGATCTTCACTCACTGTTTTGAAACTAACAGTTCTCTGCTCAATCCTGTTCTTTTTCACTGCCAAATTAAAATGGTTTTCTCCAGATAAACTTCACAAGCCCTTCTTCCCCTTATTCTGGATTCTGTTCTTTAATTTGAATCTGGCCTCCTTGAAGGTCATTAATGATCTATAAATCCTCAAATTCCAAAGTTGTCTTCCCAAGTCTTCATTTTCTTGGATTTTTCTGATACATAGGACCCCGATCAGTCATCCAATCATGCATTCACACATCTGACAAATTCTTTTCAAGTGCCAGCAAGGCAGATACCATGCTAGGTAGACACTGCTTATACATGTTGAGTAAGACAGGAAACCAGTCTCTGGAACTGACAACCCTGAGACAGATATAAACAGGTAATTATCCAAAAATCCCCGGAGAGATGAATAGACCACCCCCTCCTTGAAATTCTAGAAATCACTGGGCGGGCTGGCCAATAGGATACTGATCCTGGGTGTGGAACAGATGTTGAACCAAGTAACTTAGTCCATTTCTGATTTAAGAGTTTTAAGTAATAGTTAATAACCCTATCATTCATCTAGTTACCTATTTCTAGAACTTCAGCCATTGCCTTTCATGTCTGATTAGAACTAGGATCCAGCCTATCCTTTCAACCCTGCCTCCCCTTCCGTAGACTACTGGTCCCAGAATCTCCTTCATGGAGAATGTTCTTCTCACAAGCACACGCTCTCCAGGAAGCTCATCCGCTTCTCACATTTAACCATGGCCTTGGCGCTGTCACTCCCTAATCTCTTGCTCTGGCCTCAACCTCTACCCAGAAGCTTCAGCTCTCACCACACACGACTACACACACCCGCACGCAACTCAGTATGTGCAAAACTAGCCTCCCTCAACCATGTTCCTCCTCCTGTATTCTCCATCTCCATTCACAGCACCCAACCACCATCAGCGTCACCAAGCCACAATGGGGGAATCCTCCTTTCCTCTCCTTCATCTACCTTACTCACACAAGATAAACAAGGCTGGCCATTTTAACCTCTTCAGGGTTTTCCTAATCGACCCCCTTTGTCTCCATCCCTGACCCCACTGCCAAATTCAGGTAAGTTTTCTTTCATCTACAGAGTTATCATCCACTTTAGGTGCTCGCCATCTCTCACTTGGCAACTGTTGTCTCATTGGACTCCTGGCTCCTGTTCTCTTCCCACTCCAGTCGTTTTATACATTATGGCCTTAAGAATCTTCTTAAAGCCATCAGGCTCCCCATGGAATACAGCCTAATGTTCAAATTCTTTTGCCTGAATCCCTGAATTCAGAGTGGCTACCAAAGTCCTTTGTGTACTACAACCAGCTGAGGACCTAGAAAGTGAGATCAGGCACCACTTGAATAACTTGCAGTCATCTTCATGGAAAATACTTAGATGACATGGAAAAAAATAAGTCTTGCAGATAATGGAGATACTCATACAGACAACTTTGTGGGCATATTTTGATGATCCTGCTTTTCTGGCTCACCCTCTGCGTCCTCCTCATCACGATTCCACACAACAGCCCCTCTGGCCCAGCTCTCTTCTTGCGTAAGATCTTTGTGGACCACTCTAGCTGGCACATCTCACCCTTCTCTGAAGAACCACACCACCTGCCTTTCTACTAATTCTCATTTGGCAACCACCTATTCCTTGGGCTCCTCCACTATTACTTAAACTCTAATCATTTCCCTTGGCTGTGTTCATTTTGTCCAATAAGGTCACGAGGTTTCTGGAATCAGGAAGGTCTTAAATATCTTTTGGCATCTTTACTGTCAAGCCTAGCATAGTGCCTTGTATATAGAATATGTCTGATACAAGCCAGTCAATGCTGAAAACCAACAGATAAAAGCTAAAACAACTGCCCTACAAAGACTATTTGGATTAAAAATAGAGGTCCTATCACCTATTAGTCAAACTCCTGGAACTGAGGGAAAATCTCTGTCTGAGAAAGGAGAGGACAGTCATGAAAGAAAACCTTTCAGTGATATTAGTCTTATAAATGGATTCAAGCAACTTACATGTGGTCTAGATGTAACCAAAACACCTCAGCATTGAAACATGTTTTCTCTGTGGTTTAAGCCACACATTTTTGACGGGGTAATATTGCCCACATAGGGGTAAAATAGGTTCTTGGGAAGAAAAAAAAAAAATCTTATGTATAGAGCGGAAATACATACAATACATACATATACACTATCTTGTGTGGTATTAAGATGCCACTGGGAGGAGAGAGATGAAAAAATGTCTCAAGAGGCTCTTGGGGAAGCGGGTGCCTAATGAAGTCTGAGAAATGAGGTTTTAAACCAAATGGACTGTCTGCTCTGCTAAATTTGTTAAAGCTCTATAGCTCTGTATCAGCATTCCAAGATCATATAAATGCACATCAACCAAACCTAGAAGATAATTCAAATGAAAATTATTTTTGTGTTTTCATGTTCTCAAAAATTTTTATATTTTGGTTGTTAAGTGATTAATGTTTATTTTTTCCCCTGCTAAAGGGAGGGTACCATTGGACAAACATTAAAGTAAAGCATTTCCCATCAAATAGAAATTTAAAAATTAAAAAGGTTTTGTTTTAAAAGAGGAAATGGCTTTTTAAAATATATTATACAAGATGTGTGAGAAAGTAGCTAGGACTGAATTAAGATTGAATAGTTATTTATATCTGTTTCCTGTTTAGCCTTTTGACAAAGTTCGGTCCTGTATTTTATAGTTAGCTTTGGATAAGATTTCCCAGAATAACCCTGATGTGGGGTCTGCTGGTAGGGAGGACCCCAGAACTACATCCTGCAATTCACACCCTGTGAACACAGTCCGCTAAACTCAACAACTTCAAACCAGAAAACAAAAACGTCACTGTCCCATTTCCTCTGCCAAACCCTATTTTGAAACTCCCAAACACAAAGAAGAGGAGGAAAGAAAGAAGAAAAAAAAAGGAAAAGAAAAGAAAAAGTCAAGAAAAACCAACACTGAATGTGTTTAGAAACAGAGGCAGGTTATGAGGAACATTAGTCTTTTCCTTTTTTTTTTTTAATTAAACCATAAATTCCTTTTCACAATCAGAAAAAATGGACTACGTGAGATGATGAGAGAAATACCTCATCTGTAACATTTTTGGTGTGGAGAGAACACCTCTACCCAGTATCAATATACTACTTGAAGGGTTCATGTTTGTCAGGTTGGACAACTATGAAAACGAAGAGCTCAAATCAGAGGCAAACATAAATCAAGTAAAATGAAATAAAAGAAAAACCTAACAGCAGGAGGAGCACTGCTGTGAATGGAGCAATGAGAGTTGATAATGGGACAGAGAAAAGATAAAGATGACGGGGCTTACAGGGTGGAGGCAAGATTTCTGGCTTTGGAAGTGGACCCATGAAACACTGGGGCACACTGTCAAAAAGGATGCGAATGGAGAGCTGATGGTGAGGAACATGTTTTACCCTATGGCTATGCCATCAAAAATGGAGGGTCTCGGGGAACCCTACAAGAAAACATCATTTCTGGTCCATCTCTATATTGCCAACTTCAACAGCCTGAAAATTTTCACCCCTTATCTTACTGGACGCTCTCTGCATTTCCACACTGAAGTTACTCCCTGTTTCTTAAATCTCCATTTCTCCCAAGTCATTATGTGCGATCTCTTATTTCCCTGGCCCCCTCCTTTCCCATCTTCTTCACGATCCTCATTTACTACTGGTCCCAAAGTCTCTGAGTCTCTGCTCATTTACACACTCCCTCCAGCAAACTCACCCACTTCCTACATTTAACCATGACCTTATAAGTGGTCACTCCCCAATCTCTTGCTCTAGCCCTGACCTCTCCTCCAAGCCTCAGGTTCTCATTCACTGCACACACCTACATTGACATCTCCTAGATACTTCAAAAACTTGACATGCCCAGGACAACCTTCCCCAAACACATCCCTTCTTGTGTATTCTCCATTTAAGTTCATAACACCTCCCAACCACTGTCCATCACCAAGCCAGAATCAGGGAATCCTGCTGAACATTCTCATTTCCACACACTTTACATCATTTTTACCTCTTAAATATTTCTTGACTCCATGTACCCTTGATCCCTACTGCCAATGTCCTAGTACAAGAACCTCCCTGCCTCACACCCAGACTGTTGAAGTCCCTCTTAGAGGTCTCCCTGTCAGCAAACTTAGTCCTACCCTAAAATCTAGCCCCACACAGGAGCCTACTGATCTGGCTAAATGCAGAGTGATGGACTGGTTTCACGGCCCTCCTCCAAAGCTTTTAGTAACTCCCAAGTCGTAACATTTGCTACACATACATAGTGCTTATTGTCAGGGACTGTTCAGCATACTTGATCTATATTAGGACTAACTCTGTGAGGTAGAAGTTATTGTCCCCCTTGCATGAATGAGGGAACCATGGCATAGAGAAGTTACTTAGTAACTTGGGAAAGAAGCCCAGAATGGACCCCTAGGAAGCTTCATTCCAGAGTGGTGCTCTTGGACACACAGCGCTGTCCTCCTCAGCATGCTAGATGCAGTCTCCCAGGCCTGGCCTCTCCCTGCCGCCCTCTCAGGCTACTTCCTGCCGTGCACTTCATCCTGGGTAACACCAAGCTCCCCCTGCATGGCAGACTGTGTGTGCCGTTGCTTAGGATGTTCCTCTCACAAGTGAGCTTTCTAGTGGTTTTCACCAGGCTGACTGAACCCCTTTCCACACCTCAGTTCCATCAGCAGCCTCCCCCAGAAGCCAGTCTTTAACCTCCGGCCTCAGTGCCCAGCTCCCTCTCTCCCAGCATCCCACCCCAAGCCCATACCTCTAGCTCAGCATTTCCTACATTATCTTAAATTATGTGCCTTCGCTCCCAGAAACCATCTCCTCCAACCCAGAATCTAGCATAGGTCTGATATGCAGGGGTACTAAAAAGCTGTTCGAACTCTAACAACCACAGTGCAATGAAACTAGAGAGTTTACAGGGTTAAGATTGGTCTTGAAAGAAAATCCCTGGTACCTCTGCTTTTCCGTACTTCATAGTTTGCCAGTCTACTCATTTCAACATTTCCTAATAAACATGCGTACCTCATTTCTCAGAAGTTTTACTTGTTCATTTAAAAATCCTACAGATGACCTCCTACACCTGGTCATCAACAGCTTCCCATTACCGGTGTTCAAGCAATGTCCACCGGTAACAAGAATTGTCAGAGGGCATGCCCAGCCACCTGGGGACAATCAGCACCAGTGACCTGCTTGCCAGGGACGCACGAGTCATGAAAACAAACGGGCTTGGTTATAAACACCAGACTCGTAGCACTGATGGAGCCCAGAGATCATCCAGATCTTTATTTGTCTCTTCACTGCCCAGGTAAGAAAACTGCAGTCCAAAGAAATGGTCTTGGATCCACATAGTTTGCTAGTCCCAAAGTCCAGGTAAAAATCTTCTCTCCTTCATACTCAGTCCAGATTCTAGTTGTGTTATTATTTCTCAGGACATTCTGAATTATTAAAACTGTTAAGAACGTTCGAACTAGGGCTCTCCCAGGTCAAGAAAAAACAGCCAAGCTACAACTAGTTTTTCTTGGAGCTCACAGGCAATGTGAAAAACAATGCAGGTTTTGTTTTTTTTTTTAAGATTTTATTTATTTATTTGACAGAGAGAGACACAGCGAGAGAGGGAACACAAGCAGGGGGAGTGGGAGAGGGAGAAGCAGGCTTCCCGCCGAGCAGGAAGCCCAATGCGGGGCTCGATCCCAGGACCCTGGGATCACGACCTGAGCCGAAGGCAGATGCTCAACAACTGAGCCACCCAGGCGCCCCAGACATTAAGATTATTGATCCTGCTTCAGGGCACCTGGGTGGCTCAGTCATTAAGTGTCTGCCTTCGGCTCAGGTCATGATTCCAGGGTCCTGGGATGGAGCCCCGCATTGGGCACCCTGCTCCATGGGAGGCCTGCTTCTCCCTCCCCCACTCCCCCTGCTTGTGTTCCATTTCTCACTGTGTCTCTCTGTGTCAAATAAATAAAATCTTAAAAAAAAAAAAAAAGATTATTGATCCTGCTTCAAAAAAGATTATTGATCCTGTTTCATTTCAAAAACGCTGAAACTTTTTTTTTTTCTTTAAGATTTTATTTATTTATTTGACAGAGAGAGCACAAGCAGGGGGAACAGCAGAGGGAGAAGCAGGTTCCCCGCTGAGCGGACAGCCCGATGTGGGGCTCAATCCCAGGACCCTGGGATTATGACCCGAGCCAAAGGCAGACGCCTAACCAATCTGAGCCACCCAGGCACCCCAAAAATGCTGAAACTTTTAGAAAACATCAAAGGCTACCAATTCTGCCTTTACATCAACTCCTATACTTAGATTCATTTCTTATACCATCTTAAAGTCAAATTCCTAGTACATCTTTTCTATTAATTTTTACCAGTGCTCACTGGCCCTGTTGAGTTTGAGAAGTGGAAGACATACAAAGTAGGGGGGAGGTGGAGGGGAGACAGAACCTACCACAGGGAGGCCATCGTATGAAGTATTTTGCATGGATAATATTACCTTTTCCAATCCTCAAAACACCCCTATGGAGGTAGGTGTGCTATTCTCTCCATTTTATAGATGAGGAAACAGACACAGATTAAATAATTCGCTTCCTTGATTGCTACATGGCTTACTCCTGCATCTTCAGGTTTCTTATTAATAGAGAATTTCTTTCATGACTCCCATGGCCTATGTACTCCTTTTCTCACTGCCTTACAATTAGCATAGCTTTTATCGCCAACTGATACTCTTGCATTTACTATTCGCTAATTGTGGGTTTCCCCCACTAGAATGTAAGCCCCATGAAGCCAGGGACTTTGTGTGACTCATTAGAACAGTGTGTGGTGGGGCACCTGGGTGGCTCAGTCGGTTAAGCATCTGACTCTTGATCTCAGGTCAAGAGCTCAGGGTTGTGGGATTGAGCCCCGCATCAGGCTTCATGCTCAGCAGAGAGCCTGCTTGAGATTCTCTCTCCCCCTCTGCCCCTACCCGTCTTATGCTTGTACTCTAAAAAAAATAAATCTTAAAGAAAAAAACAGAGTGCGGCACATACTCGGTGTTCTATAAATGTTGAACTCCTCAAAGGAAATGAATTTGCCTTGCTCATCTCTGAATCCTTAGTTCTGGGTACTCACTGGGGACATGTTAAACTTAACAAGTGTTCAAAGGAAGCAAGTCATGGGAATGGATGAATTCATATCCCAAGCTAGAAATAAGTAAAAAAGGCTAAGCATGGAACACTGAGGAACTGGTTACACTTAAAGAATGAATAACAGAAAAGAAGCCATCCCCAAAAAAGTAATCCAAGAATTAAGAAAATAGTTATATTATGGAAGCCAAAGGAAAAGTGATCAACAATGTCAAAAGTTGGCAAAAGAGGTGGAGACTGAAAACAAGTGAACGTATGTTAAGATTAGTTGAATTGGAATGGTAAAACCATGATCCAGTTGCACTTGGCTGAAAGAGAAACAGGAGTAGAACTCCCAACAGACTGCTCATTTAGGAGGTCTTGTCAGTAAAAGGGAGAGTGAGTTAGGCAATGGCAGAGAAACCAAGTAGGGTATTTGTTACACTAGGAGACTAGAGTCGATGGAAAAGGAAAGACTCAAGAACATGTACAAGGAAGTAAAGGTAACAGAAAAAAAATTCAAGAAAGAACCAGAAGAGCACAGTTGGCCAATCAGCCTTGGAAGGGAACAGTGAGGAGGAGAGATAGCAATACACAGACACTTTTGAGAGGAAGCATGGAAGAGTTTCTAGCTCTAGGTTCTCAGTGAAGTAGTAAGGCCACTTCCTGAGCATATAAAGGAGGAAGGCATGTGGTTGAAGTTCACAGATAAGAAAAGATCTTTAACAGTTGTTGGGGTCAAGTAGAAGAGTCCTCATTGTCTAAGGGGTGAGAAGATTGCTAAGGAGCCACAGAGGGCTCTGAAGAGCTTGTAAATCAATGTGTACCAAAGCTAGCCCAAGGGGCTGTAGTCGAGTCTGGCGGTCTGCCAGGAGGAACCGAGTTGGAGTACAGGACTAGGGACTGGATCTCTAGGGATTAAATTCAATTACGGCCATGGGAATACATTCAATGATGGCCATAGGGGTCCAAGCTGATCAGGGTAGAAAAAGGTGTGTGGATGGGTGTGATAAAATTGGACAATAGGGAAGAGACCAGATATTCAAAATCATCAAAAGGAGGAGCAAATTGGATCAAATTAAGAGAAGTAAATCCCGATTTTGCCAGCTCTGAAGGGGAAAGATCCAAGTCTAATGACTTCTGAGGAAGAGACATGAAGGTCACTAAACAGAAGAGGGCCTGAAACCCTGGGGGTCTTGAGGAGAGAAACACAGTGTCAAGGGGGTAAATGTAGGGACATGGGTAGTAGGGAAGGGCCCCAAGAGACCGCAGATGAATTGCTGGCTAGGGTGATGGAGGGACCATTGGAGATAAAGCAGAGTTCAGAGGTACTGGGGAGAACGCCATGTTGGCTGTGGAGTGGACTGAAGTTCCTCCCTACTTGGCATCTGCTCCCAAGACAAACGCTGTGGAGAGCTCTAGAATTACAAATGGGCCCATAAAAGGTCACTGGGGCCACTATTTTAGTCTGGCTAAAACCATTCACTCTGAAATTATACAACACAAGGTCTACCTCCCTCCCAACAGTGACGAAGTTAGTTTTACTCTACTTAGTAATCTAACTTCATATTTTCAACCAAATGCTGTATTAAACTACTTTTTTTTCCCCAAATTAAGCATGGCTTACAAAAGTTAAAGAAAACCTAACACTGCCAATTTGCACAGAGGCCTAAGGAAGTGATTCACTTAAAACCCCCTCCCAATTTAGGTAAGAAGAGAAAAGCAAACAATGATGTAGGATTTAATTAGTGTCTCATACTTTTTATGATAAAACACATACATCAAAAGTTCTAAGGTGGCCAAAAATACTCAAGCATGTTCTGAACTGAAGCAAAGAAGATAAACATCTATAGGTTTCTGACAGACATCTAAGTATTTTAATTATCTCATTCTTCCTTAAGGATGCTTTTCCATATACATAAACTAAGGAAAGCCAGACTTTTTAAAAACAAATGAATATTAACACTAGTCAATACCAAAAAGTATGATGTGATGTTATCCCTATAGCTCTCAGGGGTGGCAAACCAAAACCAAGACCTCTGATTAACTTTACTGTCAGAATTCCTATGGCATCCTATCTGCACCCTTACTTAGGAGCTTTTCCTAAATATCTTCGACCTAGTGATTCAGAGTCTGCAGGGACAGGACTCCAACAAGTAGATCTTTATCTTAAGTTCCTCAGGGTCTACCATGCTTTCCTTTTTAAGAACACCTGTAGCATAAGGTAAACCCAGACTGTCCCCAGTTAAGAATGCAATCAACTTAAAGCAATGGTTCCTTACCTTGTCTGCACACTGGAATCACAGGGGAGAAGATTTAAAATCTTCTATGCCTAGCCCACACGGCAGACCTATTACACTGGAATCTCTGAGGATAAATCTAGCCATTAGCCTATTTTAAAATTACCCATGCAATTCCAATAGCCAGTCAATGTTGACAACTGCCAAAGCAGAGGGTTAACTTCTATACAGGTTTTATTTAAATGCATGCTAATGGCTTGTAATTTTATATATGCAAAGAACTGGCCCATGCAACTATTTGATGAATAAATGAAAAACAGTAACTTCTAATTCTCTGCATTTCTCCATATTTGAACAAAGCAAATGTTATTCCACACTATCATCAAAATGCAGGATAGTGTTGAAGCTACGGCCCTTGGAATAATCAGTGCCACTCTGAATTGTCAGGCAGAGCGCAGAAACAAAACCAAGCAGGTGACTATGTGTTAGGAAACTCCAGGATGTTCTGACCAGTCAATGAAGGACTTCAACACACAAAGAAAAGATGCACTGATGTAGTAGTTAAGGGAATCTTTACAGAAAAGACCACCTCAGTAGGGTCAGTTTGGGCAAAAAACAAAAACAACTCCCCTCCCCCCACAAAACGCCAAAGAGACCGTTCATTTCTTCAAACCCTTTCAGTTGCAAAAGAGTATCAGGAAAGTTCTAAAGTCCAGGTTTTTAGATGTTTGTGTTTGTGTTCCTTAGAGGAAATATGTTTGCTGCCTAGAAGCCCCACCTATGTTTTTAATACCTGAACGTACTTCAGTTCCAGTAAGTCTTCAGTAAAGACAAATCCATATAACCAAGGACAAGCCCTCAGCAGCTTAGCCACTGAGAGGCTCTGTGTCATGGGAGAAGGGTCAATCAGGATTGGTCAGGATGACATGACAGATCATGAAGCTGGACCACACCACTCCTACTGGGCACCAAGAGCGATGCCCAAGCAATCAACATGTAATCAACACCAGCTGGGGGGGGGGGGCAGGAAGGTTTAAGCCACAGAGAAAACTGAAGTAGGTTAATTTTAAATTTATGGTTAATTGTATAATTGAGGTAGAGTTTTGGTTTGTTTAAGATGACATATTATAAGTAACTGCATCAGGTTAAACCACCACAGAAATTATCAGGATTTTTCCAAGATAAAAGAACTTCCCAAATTTCGGCCATCTTTCAAGATCAACAACAAGCTGGGAGATGGAGGTTGGGATGATGGAATATAGTCAGAAAAACTGGGATTATCACAAATGAAGTTTCTATTTAAAAAAATAAAGTCTGCTGTGGATTAAACTAGGGAGTGTCAAACTCTGTTCTCATGGAGCACTGATGTTCTGTGTCTTCAACAGAGGTTGTTCCGCTACCCAAATCAGATAATGAAGATCCTTTGCCAACGGGGGGTGGGGGGTGGAGTGGGGATGGGGGGCGGGTAACAAGACTGTTCTCGATTTCAATGTGCTCACATTTTAACCTTGGGTATTTTCTATATAGCTTGCCTACACAAGCTTCTATTATATAATGAATCTGATTTAACAATTATTTGAGCTTAGGTTTTTCAATATTTTGGGGTGTCCCAGAAAGAATGTCATAACTTCTAGAGTTTGAGGACCAATTAGAGCAATAGTTGGGGGTATTTTCTTTTACAGGTAATCTGAACACATAAATCATAAAAGGACTCAACAGGAGTAAAGAAATAGCCTCGTTTGGTTCAATGGTTCCAGATCACAAAGACCCTCATGATGGTTTTGCATAAAGGACTCTTGCAAAATATTTCTGATCCCCAGTTCCTAGCCTGGTGCTTGGCACATAGTGTAGGGGACCAGGGTAGGCCACCCCAAGATGTACCACAAGGGCGTATTTATTTTGAATTGAAGTTACTTGGGAAACCAATACAAGGACACTTAGACCCTCCTCAGTCCCTTCTAAAGCAGGAAACAAATCTCCCATACGAGAAATACCCTCCCTGTACTTCAAAAAAAAGACAACCTTATCACCAGAGAGAGGGACTTTAGTCAAGAAAGCTATAGAAACAAACCGTGCGTGTGTGTGTATGTGTGTGTTTTCCTAATCTACTACCTCAGCCTAAATCCTGCTCAGAATTCCTTACTAATTAAAGCTCCCAGACACTTGTTTTCTTTATCCTGTCAATTCCTCACAAATCTGTCTCTGTCTAAAATTTGTAAAACTGCCTGCCTAGATCATTTCTTTGGGCCTCAGTTTCATTACTGGGCCTCCATACATAAATAAAAACTTTGGTGTTTTTCTCCTATTGATCTGTCTCATGTCAATTTAATTCCTAATCCAGACAGAAGAACGGTGGGTGGGGGAAAGAAGGAAATTTCTCCCTCCCTTAGAGTAGGAACTTAGTAAAGTGGTTTGTCCTGAAGATGGAGACATGAGAACATGTGTGCCCATCAGTTACTGGCCTGCTTGGCCTTGCTTTCCTTATCTGGAAAAGATCAACATGGCAGGTGGCAGGGGAGGGGGGTGACCCAGCTTAACAAAACTGTTGATACAAAATGTAATAGGAAGTTACCATTTGCAAATCCCATTCGTACAGGTTGCTTTGCATTAGAGCACTCTGTGCTCTTCTATTTTGGACACCAGCAGTGCTCAGTTGCTTTCCAGTCTTCCCAGCTCCCAGCTCTTTGCTGGCCTTTCAAAATGTCTATCCTGTCAGTTTAGAGTCAAGGTCTGGAGAGAAAAGCTAACAGTGACCTTGAGCCAGTTAAGGCCATGATCTCGTAACCTTTTTTTCCCTACCTGAATTCTTCAATTCTAGGAATTTATTCCCAAGAAATGATGGTTATGGATATGGACACACATATCATTACTTTAGATAATTCCCCAAACTAATCATTTCTTATTCTTGCACTTATTCTTTCTTATAATGGCTGGAAGGGGAAGTGTTAAATTAATTAAACAAGGCCATTAGATGAAGGTGGCTTTAATGCCTTGGCAGCCGAAAACCTAACCTCAAGGTTAAGCAATCAAAACCTGGGGTGCCTGGGTGGCTCAGTTGTTAAGCGTCTGCCTTCGGCTCAGATCATGGTCCCAGGGTCCTGGGATCGAGCCCCACATCAGGCTCCCTGCTCTGTGGGAAGCCTGCTTCTCCTTCTCCTACTCCCCCTGCTTATGTTACCTCTCTCGCTGTGTGTCTCTCTGTCAAATAAATAAAATCTTTAAAAAAAAGAAATCAAAACCTAAAGTCAACCGATCATAAACCGCCAACTAGGCTTTCCCAAATAATGCAACTACTTAAGCTGTGGCCAATCAAATAATTTCTTGCTTTGCTTTCTCCCCTTCTCTCTCAAAATCTTTGGTACTTTCTGATTCAAGTTGATTTTTGCTCAAATAAACTCAAATTTTAATATGCCTCAGTTTATCTTTCAAAAGACATTAAAAACGAATGTAACAAAAACAGGGGAAAGAGTTTAAAACACACAAATCACCCTATAAACATGAAAAAATTTCAATTCACTAGTAAAAAAAGACAAAATAAAAATCACTACTAACTCAAAAGCTATATAAAATCAACATGATACTACTTTAAGTGGTAAAGGTTTGGCTTTGCTTTATATCCATATTGAGATGAGGTATACAAGAGGGCAGTCACTCTCACACCTGGCTAGTAGAAGTACAAAGTAGGTTTCTGGAAAGATATTAGTAATACATATTGGGGAGGGAAAAAAACAAAAAATGGTCTATACTTTAGACTCAATTTCATACCCAGAAACTTATTTTAAGGAAATAATCATACATGTCTATATTAGAAATGAATTACTGGAAAAATTCTGGTGGCAACCGTCTCGGGTCCCTTCCCTCTTTGGGAGTTTTGTACCATCACTTCGCTATTGCTCAATAAAACTTGCTTTGCTGCCCCCCCCCCCAAAAAAGAAAGAAAAATGAATTACTGCCTACCCTGCCCATACCCCCCACTAGGACAATCCCACCCCAGCAGACTGATCCAGAAGCAACACTTCACCCAAGAGGGACTTGTGGCCTGTACTGGAAAGATCAACTGCACCAAATCCCTCTCTGTTGGAGATTCCCTTTTGGAAAATAAACCATGCTTGCAGGCTTTGGGTCTAAGGGGCTATGACTCAGGGCCAGTGACTACATGGAACCAAGTTCAACATAAAGAAGCACGTAAGTTGTTTGATGCATTTTTATCATCATGTATTATTTCCAAAATTAAATATTTTTTGGTAAGAAATAACCCAAGTATCTGGTTGCTTGTCAGAGAAGAGGCTACTGGTTTCCTGTTGGGAAAAACCTGACTGCTTTGTAAGCCCACACAAAGAAAGCACCTCCAGCAAAACCGGGATAAGTACTTGTTTTCTAACCACAATTGTTGGTTTCTTCTCTCTTGTTGGTTTCTTTTCAGAGCCATATATATAAACACTGGAGTACTGACTTACATTATTTGCTGCCATAACAATAACACCTTGTATTTGCAAAACATACTTAAGTGGAGGTAGGGGAACTGTTTGTAGACACCAGCTAAGTCAGCTAGACCATCAGAACCACAGGCTGCTGGTGCTTAAAGCACTTCAGAAATCAACCCTCCTCCCACTACAGATGGAGGCACAGAAGCACATCAGGTTTTTATTTTATTCATGTACTATTTCCAACTAGCCCCATTTAAAAAAAAAAAAAAAAAAAGGATCTGAAGCAGTTTACAATTAAAGAGAAAATTGCGGTGTTGAGAAACAATTATGAATCCTTGAAGAGCTACACTCTTAAGAGCATCTACCTTCTCTTCTTGCCAGTGCTGGATCATAAGCTGATCCTATAACCAAAAATAATTCCCACACTGTCCCTAGAATAGCTCCAGAACGTACAAACTTCCCAGGGTACCTGAACTCTGTCTTGAGCCAAAGTTCCCAAGGCAGCTCAAGATGATCTGGAACAATGGAAGCTGCCCAGAGCAGAAATGGGATGGAGGGAGAGGGGTTTGGGATGGAAAGCCCAGGTTCTCCCTGAGAGTCTGTGTGAAGCCAGAACTGCTGAGAAACATCAGGACAGCAGGCCCACAGTCCCCCCTAGAGCCCCCGTAAGCCAAGAGGAGGTTGGAAGAGGGAGGCATTACAGAATGAGAAAATCATGATTCCAGAAGTTGTCATGGACTCTGTAGGGCAAACACAGCGATCTGCTGTCTGCTGCTTCTGAGTCTGGTCTCTCACCTTTGGTACCCCAGGAAGTAAGTAAAACAACAAGTCCTAGAGGTTCCCACTCATATTAACCCAACTCAAAGACCTCAATGCCCACTTGAAATAGATACTAACACCAAGAGAACATAGGGCTCTTGTTAAGCTGATTTCCTACTTAAGAAATAAAAAGCCTCCTGATTTCAAACCCTTATTTGAGAACATTCTTTACAAAATGCACAGCTTATTTTTTCCGGTCTTACAGGGGCTGGATTATCTAAACAGGATG
This sequence comes from Mirounga leonina, assembly GCF_011800145.1. NCBI lineage: Eukaryota > Metazoa > Chordata > Mammalia > Carnivora > Phocidae > Mirounga > Mirounga leonina. The sequence continues at coordinate 3,675,204 of NW_023270971.1, forward strand.
AGACTCAGGTTGTTGTCAAACTGAGGTCCTGACAATGACTCAGGGTCATCCTTTTGGACATAGAATCATAGAGCTAGAAGAAACTTTCAGATGCCATAGTCCAAACCCTTTGTTTTACAGATGATATGTAGATCAGGAGAGAGAAGGAAATGTGCCCAAAGTCATAGAGTCATGACTTTTCACTGTAGTCCCAATCTGAGTCATCAATTCATGACACCACCAATCCCCCCAAGCCATTCAAGTTCAGAACTTAGAATGAGTAAACCCCAGGTTTCTCTGGATAGGCCTCAGCCGTGTGAGCCAAAGAAACAAGCTTCCCCTGCTTCTGATCTCATCTCCTGGAGGGAGACCGCCCATGAGAAGCAATCCCTACTATTCTCATTTGTAAGGAGCAAGGGTCTACAGTGTTTCCCAGGTCAGAAGGTAACTCCAACGTGACTTCCTTACAGACTTGACAGGAGCAAGCCAGAGTCTAACTGGGTCATTAACAGCAGAGCATTGCCAGCCATATCCATCTTGTGGGAGATGCCTGGACCATGATATCCTACAGGAGAGAACACTTTCTTCCTTGCCAACCACACCCATTAACAGACTTCATTTTGTTTTTAATGTTTGGAATTTATGCTTCACAATTTTGGACCATATGACTTAACGAGGTAGATTTTTGACAAAATGTCTTACCGTGCTCAAATTTATCAAGCCAACTCAGAAAGGCCTTCTAGAATCATCAATAGATCCCTCCATGGTCAGGATGCTCTCTTACCTCTAGAGCATAGCACTTTGACACAGATACTCAATAGGTATTTTTCAAACTGAACTGGACATTTGCTGACTATAGAAATGCTGGGAGTAAAATTGGCAATAAAGCCAGAGAAATCAGAAGCCTGAATTTTATTACCTTTTTAATCATACAGCACATGCACTGAAAATATCCTTAGAGGCCATCTAGTCTAGTTCTCTTTTCTAGAGCAGTAAGCTGAGGTTCAGGACAGGTAGGTGAATTATTCCATACCTACCTGTTACACAGGTTACAGAGCTGAATCCCTCTCTCTCTCTCTCTCTCTCTCTCTCTCTCGCTCTCACACACACACACACACAGACACCCTCTTCTGGAGGGAGCTTGGGCTGGAGGATGTCTTTTGCTCTTACCATCTAGGAATGAACAAGCAAAATTTCCAGTAAGACTCCAGTAAATTGGGTTCTCATCAAACTGGAGTTTTACATTCATGTGTCTGAGGATAATCTACATTTAAATTGATAGTTTAATAAATTCTTAATGTTTTATGTTAATCTGGGGTAATACATGTTTTCAATAGAAGGCCTCCCCCACAAATCATTAAGTCAACAGAATAAGTACTAAGATGAACACACAACATACATAAAACATCATCTCCCACGCAAAATCCTAAATTCAAATGAATATTCCTGATTCTCTTCAACAACCTTTTTTCGTAAGATTCAAGCCACCACCTAAAGCTTCAGGTTTCAATGCTGCTTTACAACTAAAGCTAGACTCACAAGAAGCAGAACTGGGGGTGAATCCAGTGAGAATTTCATTCAAACTCATTTTCAGAAGAGAACAAGGCCAAGATTATAAAATATCTTGCCCAATATCATTCAACTAAATAGCAGGGCCTGAATCAGAACCTTCCTTGGCAATCCACAAATCTGTCTACCTTTATGGAATTTTTAGACAAAGGACCTCGTGCTGAGGTCCATTTCATATCCTATATCTAGAGTTGGCAGTCATGAGGAGAACAAACTAAACCCAGCAGACAACTTTTTTTCCCTGTCTCTAACAAATAATGGTAAAGTATACTGATCCTTCTTTCCTGCCAAACAGAGCTGAGAGCCCCTTCTTGTGCTCTTCATGTGATCATGAAAATGAACATTTTTCACTTTTTTTTTTTTTTAAAGATTTTATTTATTTATTTGAGACAGAGAGAATGAGAGACAGAGAGCACGAGAGGGAGGAGGGTCAGAGGGAGAAGCAGACTCCCTGCTGAGCAGGGAGCCCGATGCGGGACTCGATCCCGGGACTCCAGGATCATGAGCTGAGCCGAAGGCAGTCGCTTAACCAACTGAGCCACCCAGGCGCCCGAACATTTTTCACTTCTAAATCTGTTGAAAGTTTTACCTAAATTCCTACATTAGCTTACTCTCTCCCACCCCCATGCAGAAAAATTCAGTCTGTGTTCTCTTCAAATTCGAAGTTTAGACAGATAATGAGAAAATGGAATTCAATGAAATGAACAGGCAGGCACTTCAATTCCTTTTGCCAGGCCCTGGCAACAAGTAACATTCAGGAATATAATGGGCATTAACAGGGCCAATGGGCAGTAAAACTTCTGGCTTATCTTCTCATCCAGGTTGAAATCATGTGGATGGAATGGGAAAGCAGGATAACGATATAGGAAGTTTTCCAGTTGCTGCTTACGATGGTTGCGGAAACGGTAAGGCAGAGATTACAAGGTCAATAGTATAGCATTTTTTTTTTCTGAACATTAATCATAGGCTGAAATGAACTTTGCATTTTTTAAAAATAAAATTGCAAAAAAAAAAAAATGAATTAGCAGTTCTGTCGATAACCCAACTATCATCATTTGCATTTTGAACTTGTACCAGATAAAGCTGAAGAATGGCAGGTCAAATGTCCTGGTTTACCCATCACTGTCACTGTGAATAAAAAAAACCAAAATTCTAGAATATTGAAATACAATGAAGCAATTTTGTCTGAAGAAAAATCTTCACAGCACAGCACAGATAGCAAAAGGAATCACAATGGTAAGAGATAAGCATTAAAAGGGAAAAGGCAGCATTTTAGTCATGGAGTATAATAAAGCAAATTTTTGCATGGACATATACTTCCTAGCCCATTGTCCATAATAACCCTATGGCCCCATGGAGAAAGGAAACAGGAAACTGAAGGAAGGCGCCTAATGAACCAATGGGGCCAAAGAGTAAAACAGCAATCCTCTCTATTTGGAAGACTTCCAAAATTATATCCATCCCTCTGCCAAATTAAAGAATGCTTACTTTGGGTCAGGCAGTGTTCTGAGCAACAGGGGTAGTGCAGTGAACCAGAGAGCCCCTTACCTTACAGATTTCCAATTCTAACATTGTCTTTAGACTCTGAGAATGTATTTCCAACATGGCACCTCCAACTCATATCTAAAGCCATGATCGTCTTTGCTCCCAAACTATTCCTTCCGGGTGTTTCCTGTCCCGGGTGAAGGCACACCATCCACTCCTTTCTCCTGGCCACTAACTTGCAAGTTATGTTCCAACTCCAACTTGTAAATATCCACATTTATGAATAAAATGGTTGATGTCTTAGATGAATAAAAAGTTCGATATATCAGAGATTTGAAAAACAACAACAAAAGAACAAGCTCCTCTTCAGCTTTATATCATTTTTATTCTTTTCTTGAATTCATATCTTTTCCATGTCCCCAAGAGAATTTTAATCTTAATGTTTTTGTTTTTTCTTTTAGATTTTTTTTTTTTTTTTTTGGCAGAGAGAGAGACAGAAAAGCACAAGCAGAGGGAGTGGCAGAGGGATAGGGAGAAGCAGGCTCTGCACCGAGCAGGGAACCCGACGCGGGACTCAATCCCAGGACCCTGAGATCATGACCTGAGCCGAAGGCAGACGCTCAACCATCTGAGCCACCCAGGCGCCCTAATCTTAATGTTTTTATGTTTGAAAACCTCTTACTACTCTACCCAGCTTCCCTGCAAATGAATTGTGTATATAATTCATATGTGAATTTCCTGTGACCATAGGTTTTAAATGTTTAAAAAAATTTTTCTTATGCATTGAGTCATAAAATGATAACTGGTCTACAACTGATCAAAACAAATATGTAATAAAGGCTGGTAAGTCCACTGTAATAGAAGACAACTTTCTGGAAATCTCTCTCTTAATGAGATGGATGGGCTATATTTTATTTCACTTTCTTTTACAGAACATGGATGATTTTTTTTTTTTTAAGATTTTATTTATTTATTTGAGACAGAATGAGAGAGAGAGAGCACATGAGAGGGGGGAGGGTCAGAGGGAGAAGCAGGCTCCCCGCCGAGCAGGGAGCCCGATACGGGATTCGATCCCGGGACTCCAGGATCATGACCTGAGCCGAAGGCAGTCGCCCAACCAACTGAGCCACCCAGGCGCCCGAACACGGATGATTTTTATCACTAGAATGAGATATGGTTCAATATCAACTCTATTTCTACATTTTCATACTTTCTTATATAGACATAAGCCCTGAGAAACTTGTTCTTATAAACAGATGGGAATAAGCATTTTTGCTACAGTGGTATCACTCAGTTCTTTCAACTTCCTTTTAATTATATGACAAATCATATTGTGACTTATCAATGTTATTTTTAATGATCAGCTGACAAGTTGAGTACATTTGCCTTCAATTCTGTTGAAAGCAAAGAACTGAAAATAACTTATCTGGCCACATTAGAGTCATTCGCTTTCTCAACAATGACACCGTAGTGTGTTTTTCCTTTGTTTTGTGCCCTGGAGGTTTTTTTTTTTTTTTTTTTTTTACCCAAGGCCAATGCACCGTGATAAACTTGAAAAGTGACAGCAATGACTTTCCCTCCTAACTGGAAAAGCTGGGTAATTGTGAAAGGGCAGGTGAAATAAGAGTCTACACAGATGGACACTGAGATCTCCTTAGTCATATCAGGCCCAAAGCACTCTTAGAAAGTCTTCTGTATCCCAGGGGCAGATATATACCAGTTTCAACACACTGACTGGAGCTCTATTCCTTCATTCCACAAATATTTACGGAGCACCTGCAGAGTGCCAGACACTTAGCCAGGTCCCGCAGACACAGCAGTGAGCAAAACAAGCCACACTTCCTGCCTTCGCGGACCTTCCAAGTAGAAGTGCTCGATCTGTGAGACCAGGGACACCATGTGAGCAAGGCACTCTGTTTCCCCAACCCAAACAACTACATAGCCCCCCGGTCCTAACAGTGACTGAGCACCTACTGCATGCCAGGGCCTAGCTAAACCCCAAGGAACAACAGAGGAAAAAGACGGACTCTCCAGAATGCTATCGGCATAAAAAAGCCTTTTGTTCAGACTCACTTTCTGTATTATCTTAAGTTCGTGTTTAAGTAAATTTGAATTCTACAAAGCAAAGACCAATCACCAGGGTGTCAATTATCTTCTCCTTTATATACACAATATTCATCTACTGGCACTGCTTAAAGTCTAAAGCACAGTTTTGTCCCCAAGCTATGAATGTGGGTAAACCATATCCTGGATAGTGACTGCATTCTCAAGGAATTTTTAATCATTGACAAAAACGAGTTATTCCCCCTATCAAGAGAAAACTACTAGTCCTGAGGACTAACCACTAAACCTTTCTCAACAAAACAAAGTCAACCACCCGTGAAAAGAGACAACATAAAAATGCACCTCTCCTAGGGTGGAAATTTCCATCAACTAGATATAGTTTTGTTAAGGGCCATCATCATGTCATTTAATTTGGAAAATTAAAAGCATTTTCAGTTCCTAAGTTCAATGACTCTAAATGTTTCTTATCAAGAAAAGAGCCTCTCCACCCAACCACACAGCTACAGTGGATAATTACCAAAAGAAATTTCACAAAGGCCCTTTGTAAAGCATGATCCTCATGTAACTAGTCCACTTTTTATTGCCTTTCTGTTTTGTTTTTAAAAGTTAAGATATCTACAGGAGATGAGAAAGGTTATATTTCATATGTAAATTTAGTTAATACAGACTATATAATTAGAATTTCCTCTCTGCTATTGATAATGTATTTGCAGTTACAGCCATTACTTCACATCATCAAATCCTGAAAAGCAACTAGCTAACGAGGACCATTTAACAGTGAAATGCAATAAACATAGCAAAGCTGAACTCTTAACTCTGCTTTCAACTGGAAAGAACCACCAGGGATACAATGCATTGTATAATAACATCGAAATAATGAGGTGTTATTAAACCCAAGGGAAAAATACAAAGATTCCATCTAGATCAAAATATTCTAGGCCTAAAATTTTCCAAAGCTTCAGCAAGCCATAATGAACTTAGATAGTCCCTTACCTGACATCAAAATAGGCTACAAAATTATCATCCAAAGATACAGATTATGCAGTAAGTGTATAAAAGATACTATAGGCTCTAAACAGGATACAGTCTGAATTCTGGGTAATTATGAACTTAGTACCAGTCATTAAGGAGGAGAAAATGGCATCAGGTACCCTGATGAGCTGCACTAAGGACACACCTCAGGTCCTGCCAGAAATGTTTAACATGAATCTAATCATGAAGAAACAATTACAGACCTAAAAGACATTATGCAAAATAATTAACCTGGTCTTTTCAAAAATGTCACTGAATTTAAAAAAAAAATAAAGTGCTGACAAACTTTCCTAGATTAAATTCAACAAACTCATGGAGTATCTACTATCTGGAAGATAGTAAAGTGTGAGGACTAAGGGTTTAGAACTTGGCATAAATCAACTCAATTCTAGCTCCAAATCCTGTCTCCACCAGGTGGAAAAAACATTTAACCACGCCATGCCCCAATTTCTGCTACTATAAAGGATAACTGTACCTTCTTTGCAATATAATGGAGTTAAAGGAGCTAATCTATAAAGGCCTTGGCACACTTAGTAAGTGTTCAGTAAATGTCAGTGGTGATACAGATGGTAAAGAGCCATCAATGCTGGGGGGCAGGGAACAGAGAAACTGAGCTTGTATAGCTAGAGAAAAATTTAACACAATTCAAAGACAGCATGATACAAGCACTTTGGCTGGTGAAAGGCTCTAGAGTACAAAGAAAGGGAACACCTAGGAAGAGCACTTAACCCAGCTGTTGAGGTCATATAGGGCTTCCCAGAAAAGGTGACAGCGGGTCATTCCAGGATGGGAGGAGAGCATGTGCAGAGCGCTGGAAGTTAAAAAGAACAGACCAGGGGCTGAGAGTAGAGGACTGTGCCCAGGATACAGAATGCTGGAGGTGGAAGAGGAGGTAGAGAGAAGCCTAAACCGGATAGCAGGGCCAGCTCATGCACTGCCCCTTCGAAACTAGGTTAAAGATTCTGGGCTTTCTGGGCGCCTGGGTGGCTCAGTTGGTTAAGCCACTGCCTTCGGCTCAGGTCATGATCCTGGAGTCCCAGGATCAAGTCCCACATCGGGCTCCCTGCTCAGCAGGGAGTCTGCTTCTCCCTCTGACCCTCCCCCCTCTCATGTGCTCTCTCTCATTCTCTCTCTCTCAAATAAATAAATAAAATCTTTAAAAAAAAAAAAAAAAGATTCTGGGCTTTCACTTTAGGAACAACAGAAGACTACCAAGAAGTTTTTAGCATAAGCACACCTACATTTCACAGACTATGCTGCTGTGTTGCAAAGTGGAGGAGAGATGGATTGCGAGGGGGCAAGACTGAAAAGGGAAGCCCAGCTAGGGCTTTCCAGGCCGGGGGGGGGGGGGGGGGGGGGGGGGGTGGCTAGAAGCCAGGGAATAGCAGCAGAGAGGAGAGGTCGGAATCTGGGGACTGAGGGACTGAGATGATGGGGAGGAAGCGCAGAGCTACGGATCAGACAGAATACAGTCCCTGTGAGTGCCAGTCACTGAGGGAGGAAGCACAGGCCTTGGGTGGTTTTAGGGGTAGAAAGAGTGGGTTCGGTCCGGGCGGACTCAATGGGAAGGCTCACTTCAATGGAGTTATGCTGGAGTCTTTCAGGTCTGCGGCAGACCAGTCTCTATCTTGAGAAGGGGGAGAAAAAAATGCCTTCTTCATTACCCAAAATAAAACACCTAAACCAAACAGATTTTATCTTGCTCTTATCTGGGCTCCAATTGCAAAAGATGTTTTAAAAAAAAATGTAAAGGGCAGTCCTGTCTATCCCACACATTCCATGGTGTAACTCTTTCTGTATAAACAGACTTTAAGATGGATATTTGTGGCTCAACAGGTTCATTAGAAGTAACACTTTAAATTTTCCTGCCTGGAGAGTCAGCAACATTTGCCAGAGGTTCTTACTTTACTTAAAAATATTACTTTATTGAAGAAAGCAATCCTAAACCCTCATTTCCTAGGTTTTAAAGCATATAACCCCCCCACTTACACCCTTCAAAATAAAGTTGCCAGTAACTACACTAACCATACGTGCGCATGTGTCTGGACAAAAACACCTATGTTGATATTTATAAATAAAACATCAGATTCAATCTTGGCACAAAAAGTATCAATTATCAATCCAACCAGAAGCTGGATCATCATCACAAACACAAAATCACTCTCACTGCCACACCATGTGCTCATTCAATGCGTGTAGGGATACTGGTTACAGGCAACAGTGACTGTTCTACACACTTCCCTGAAGGTATACTGCACTGGTCTGTGCTCCAGCCATCAGACAGTCTGCCTTAGCTCATTTCCTCATGAAGACACTGCAAGTTATCCCCCAATGTCCATTCTCTTCTACCTTTCAGGAATAGCCTCCCCAGAGTCTTCCATCCTTATTAGAGTCCCTATCTCCAAGCCTCCTTTGTACTGATGTAGACGTGTGACTCAAGTTCCGATTCTCAGGAGGTAAGGGAAGTGACGTGTGCAACTTCCAGGTCATGCGCATAAAGGGAACTGCTTGTCCTCTACTTCCTCACTCCCACAGACTAACAAAGAGGCAGGAGCAGTGAGCAGCAGTCTTCGGCTGGCACCTGAGCAGAAGAACCTGGGCAATGGAAGAACAAGCCAGAAGGAGTCCAAGTCTCTAATGGATTGATGCTGCAGAAGGCTAGCCTCCAAACTGACTACCAGCTTAGATTTTTACATGAAATAAAAATTTACTGTTTAAGTCACAGTTACTTTGATCTTTATTAAAATAGCCAAACCACTGTCTTCATTCACTTCTATTCCATTTAACACTTACAATTATGCTGAGTTTCTTCAGTGAACGAGTGCCTCATTTTGTCTTGGAGCTTTTCATTTATCATTAATTGCACGCATCGCTGCATACCACACAGTTTACAATAAATATTTAGGCTGGAGTCTACAAAAGGCACAACAGGTATGGTCAACACCAGTCCTCTCCACCTGGTCATGTATTCGACCTGCTCCTGAATTTGTTGCTAGAGCCAATATTTGAAGAGCCCACATATAGGACTTTCAGCCCATCTGACAAGTATTTAACCTTGGTGTTATACATGATGGCAACTCATAAAGCCAGCATCAGGACCTGCCTAATGTTGATTTGCTTTCCCTCCAGAACAAGGAGCAGTTGTACGGCGTGCTCTGTACTTTTCTCTTTGGTGCCTGTGGGAGGCAGAATACTCCCCTTCTCCTCCCCCACAGGAGGGCCACATCCCAGTCCCCGAAACCCACGCACATGTTCTGTTATGTGGCAGAACGGCCCTCTGCAGATATGATTCCTGATTCAGTCAAGGATCCGGGGATGGGAAGGTTAGCCTGGATTACCCACACGAACCCAACTGAATCACTAAGAATCCTTACAAAGAGAGAGACTGGAGGTTCAGGAGTGTCCAAGGATATGTGACAGCAAAAGTCAATGTGACAACTGAAGCCGAGCTGCAGTGCTGTCATTGCTGGAAGGGGGCCATGAGCCAACGAATATAGGCAGCAACCAGAAGCCCAAAAAGCTGAGGATCAGATGCTCTTCTAGAGCCTCGGGAAAGAACACAGCCCTGCCAACATCATGTTTTGAGCCCAGTGAAACCTACTTCAGACTTCTGACCTCCAGAACAATAATAAAATGTATGTTCTTTCAAGCCACCAAATTTGTAATAATTTGCTTCAGCAGCAATGGGAAACAAATGTGGCATTGACCATTATAAGAACTCAATTGAACTTTAGAGGAGCATTTGTTCAAACCTAACAAGCCAGCTGGAAATAAGTAGTTTCATGAAACGAAAGTTGGGGGGGGGGGAATGGAGTAACTGGGTGATGGGCATTAAAGAGGGCATTCGATGTAATGAGCCCTGGGTGTTATATGCAACTGATGAATCATTAAATTGTACCCCTGAAATTAATACACTGTATGTTAACTTGAATTAAAATTAAAAAAAATTCAGTATTAGTAGTATTAATATACATGTGTTTTTCCCATTTTATTGTACTAGCAAAGGTAGCTCTCCCTGTCCCCTCCGGGGGGGGGGGGGAGTCACAGACGTTGAATATGAGCAGTGTGGTAGGTACAAGCAAATGTCTTAACTCGGTAAGAGGATAACCATTACCCACTACAGAATCAATTGATCTCAGGATGAATCTGGATCCCATTTTTACAAACTTATTGTTCTAAAGGATGAATGCTTGCTAGTAAAATAATAGCATTTGACACTTTCTGCAAAGTCAGACAAACAAGAGTTTTTAGAGCTCTATTACTAAGCAAAAGCACTAACCATGCATGTTATGTTACTGGTATTCTTTAGGTCAAATCTCATCCATCACTAGACTGAATTTTAGTTCCTGTAGGTGATGGATACAAAGACACAACCATAGGCCAGTGGGGTTGTGTGCTTTAACCAATACCATCCTGGGGGGCTGATTAACGGACCTGGCTTCATTTCCTTCAGGCCTCCTCATTGAGTTTTGATCAAAGGGGTTCACCATCCAGCAGAAAGGTGGCTCCATGCTCAGACTACCACTCAATCCTGCTTCTGGCCACCACCAGCGGCTCTACGATGGTCATAGTTCCCAGCTCAGAAGTCCCCAAAGCTGTATGTAGTTTCCTGGGAGGGCACTCACCCTGACATTCCAAAGGGAAGTCCTAAACTATGCCCTGGCGCGCCCTTTAGCCCAGAGTTAATCTGCAAGTGACCACAGAAGGTTCATTTCAAAATCACATTCTCACGTATGGCCTGTTTCCACTGCCAGGATTTCATAAAATCATAGACCCACAATTATAATGTAAACTCCTGGACTGAACTTACTTCCCTCCTTCCTCCTGACCAGAACCCAATGAATGTTGTTTAATACCCAAAATAGTTTAGATCCATGTAATAGGACTCCTTTTGTTTCAAAAACTAAATTACTTCTTTGTAATGCATCAGGATATTACATTCTGGAGAACACACATTATCTCCTGTGCTACACTGCATAGGACAGAGGAGTTAGCTCCTCCAAGCAGAGGCTTGGTTCTAAACACTTCCCGATTCACTGTTTCAATTTGTGCTAGGGTTTGGTAGCCATTATACCAACGGAGAAAGTGTAAATTTCTCCACCTGTGGCTTAAGATTTCTGCCTAGAAAACTACCCTAAGATTTTTCTTCAGTCTCCTGAGTTAGGGCACTCTAAATATGCATTTCCTTTCAACTCCTAGAGAAAGCTCTGTCTGTACTAAATGTTGGAGAAGAGTGGACGGTATGCACAGAATAGCGTTTGTCGTCTCAGTAATGATTTTTATTCAAGTTTTTAATGCTTAAGGTTCAGTATGCATTCACCTATATACAACACACTTATACCTTGGAAGTGTTCGGCATGTATGTCCTGTAAATACTCCATTTTGGTCTTGCTCATTTCACATTATGGATTCCTAATATGTAAGAATGATGACTTTATTTTTAAGGGCTTAATCAGCTATTTGGCCATATTAGAAACGTAGAAATAAAAAGTCACCTAACACCATTTCTCACCCCATAAAAACTCACCCATAATCTTTTTTTTTTTTTTTAGAACTTTTTATTTCCAGCAGATGCCAAGAAGATTTCAGGTTTATATTATTTACAATTCACAAGTTTTTCCCCCCTCCTCGTTTTAGTCTACCTCAGCTGCCATAACAAAATACCACAGAATGGGTGGTTTAAAATTTACGTCTTCGTTCAGCTAGAAGTCTGCGATCAGGGTGCCACCATGGTCCAGTTCTGGCAAGAGCGCTCTTCCTGGCTCATAGAAAGCCACCTTCTTTGATGTGTGCTTACAGCCCAGAAAAAGCAAACTCGGATGTCTCTTCTAAGGGCTAATCCCATCATGAGGACCTCACCCTCATGACTGGATCTAAACCTAATGATCTCCCAAAGGCCCCATCTCCAAATACCATCAAGTTCAAATTAACATATGAAATGGGGGAGGGGAACATTTCAGTAACCCTCTCCTTTGAAGGACAATTTTTATCTGCCTTAGAATTAGTCCACAGCCACAGATTCTTCATTAAATAAGCAGAGACTGAACACCTGCTTGGTCGCTGGCCCAGGATAAGCACTAGGCATTCCAGAATAACTGAACAATGCCTGACATCAACAGTGCCAGGATTCACAGGTTCCACTTGTCAATACCATGTTGTGTGGACTCCCTGGGGCGGCCAGGCTCAGACCTCTCATCTAGAGAGGCACAGAGGACTGAGCCTCCAGGGGCCACAACTCTGGGTCCACCGTGGGAGGCTGTGCTTCCCCTAGGCCACTGCCAGCTAGTGCCTAGGCACGCAGAGGTCCCGGAGTCAGGCCTTTCCTGCCCATCTCGGGGCTCCTGCAACAGGCAGCTTCGCTCAGGGAGGCCCCCATCAGCCCCAAGACTTCCTCAGGACCTCCCTGCCCTCTAAAGCTCCACCACCACCAATCCTCCTTCCTTCTTCCCACTCTTCTTTCAAGGGAGTCAACCCCGCAGCATGGTCTTAAGGCTCTCTACCTTCTGTTCCCTCCTCCCTTATCCTTCACAGGCATTTCCCTAACTCTTCGATTGCATACCTAATCCCAATTTGGCATCTGCTTCTCCAAAGACTCAAAAAACAAAAAAAGTCAGGCTCACATAGTAACTTTACATAAAAAAAAAAGTCTAACTTCCAAGTAACCTATGCATCTAACTGCAGACAAATATCACCCAATTTTGTTTTGAGACTGTAGAGGTTATATATGAAATCCAGCATCTTGAATGAACACATAAAACACATAAAAAGATATTCAGCAGAGACAAGCAGCTAAAACAACAGAATAAAAATCTGATTCTTCTGAAATTCAACCTAAGGCTGAAAACTGCTCACTTTAATGGAATGTAATGGGACCTACAGATACTGAGCACTTCCCAGTCCCAGCTAGTGTATAAGTTATCGTGGAAGATCCAAGGACAAACGCAGGCTAGGCTCCCTGCCCTTGACCCTACAACCTGTGGCCGTATCATTTATTTGGGATTCTTGCTTTAACCATTTAACAACGTCCTTAAACTTTGTGCGCACACCTATGAAAAGGATTCTTCTGTGCAAGATGGGAAACAAAATCACTAAGTTTTTAAATCCTTCCTTAGGAAATAATTTGGTCTTCAGAAGTAAACATCATTGTATTTCCTGTCCAGTCTCAGAAACCCCTCCCGCTAAGCCTTCAAAGGGAAAAGTCAACACTTTTGTTGCTGAATCTTAAGACTGGAAGTCTTTTCATGGTCTCCTACACAGATACCACCCCATATTTCTGAATTAAGAAATTGGCCCAGGGCATTTGAGTCAACTGATACAGATGGATGTGGGGGGGGGAAATGCTAAAGTGGGTTGGGATTTTGTTTCTGCTCCAAAATATATCCTATGTACAAAAAAGTATATAAAGGAATTATGCAGTTTAAAGAGTAACTATAAAGCAAATACCCGTGTATGCCATTCAAGTTAAGTAGACTATTACTGAACCTTTTAAAGCCTTTGTCCTTCCCTCCAGTCTCCTAGGGCAGTTTCTCAACCTCAACACTATGAGCATGTTAAGCCAGATAATTCTTACCTGCTTAAACAGTGTGTGGTTGGATGCTTAGCAATACCCCTGGCATCAATCCACTAGATGCCAACAGCACCACCACCACCCCCCTGCCTGCCCACCCCCCCTCCGGCTCAGCTGTGGCAACCAAAAGCTCTCCAGCCATTGCCACGTATCTCTTACGGGCAAAAATCACTCACTGCTGAGAACCGCTGCCCTAAAAGTTAACATCTCAAATTCTGCTCATCTTTCTACTTTATCTACCAATACATATAGTCCTACAATGTGTTGCTTAGTTTTGCTGTTTCTGAATTTTGTAGAAATGAAATCAAACTGCATGTATTTTCCTGTGACTTGTCTTTTTTCATTCAAAATCATGTTTGTAAAATGTACTCATTGTCAATTGTAGAGCTGGAGTTCATGGACAGTTTTTAGATCATCTATTTCTACAGCTATAGAGCATACTAGGAAATTAAAATTCCACAATTAATCCCGTCTGTTACTGACAGACATTTCTAATACTGTGTTTTTATGAATACTTCCAGGGACAGTCCCTGCACAGGTCGTCTTATAATCACACAACAATTTCCTCTGAGGCATATACCTAGGAGATTTGCCCACATCACACAATATGCTGGCATTCAGCTTTATTATTTTCCAAAGTGGGTGTAGAAATCTACAGTCCCACCAGCAGTGGAGGACAATTCCCATGGCCCCACGAGCTCTCCCAAACTCAGTTCTTCGTGCATATTTTCATGACATTTGGTACTATAAAAATACACAGCGCTTACCGCGTGAATGCCAATTCTACAAACGGCAAATGAGATCTGGATACATTCAGACATTCTCTACGAGATTAAGAATAAGAAATTACAACTAAATGTTTGTCCCACGGAACTGACTTCTCCCCCCTTGACTTGTTTCCCTCTTTAAAGAAAATCTGCTGTATTCTGACATCTGCCTTATGAGCAGGTGGCTGAATTTTTCCCCTCCTGTTTTTTCTAGGCCAGCTCAAGTAAGACCTGATAATACAGTGTGTGGCTTAGTGCTTTATCATGGGACTATACAGCAGATCATTCAGTAGCAATAACAATTCAATTCAGTATCATTTAAGAAATGGGATCGGTTGTAATGGCTTGATTTCATTTCAATTCTGCTCCAATATCCAATTTTTAATTCTTTGCTAGAAGTAGTTTTATAAGCATTTATTTAGTTCAATTCTTAGTAGATCATAAATGTCTATAATCCGTATAGAAAAGTAACTTTGTAGGGGTGCCTGTGTGGCTCAGTCGGTTAAGCAACCCACTCTAGAGTTTTTGGCTCAGGCCGAGATCTCAGGGTTGTGAGATTGGGCCCCACAAGAGGGCTCTGCACTGGGTGTGGCACGTCCTTGAGATTCTCTCCCCCCTCCTCCCTCTGCCCCTCCCTAAAAAAAGAAAAGAAAAGTAACTTTGTAGAAAGGAAAACCTCCTAGTTTAATATTGAACATTCTGAATGGGCTGCATTTAGAGAAGACTGAGGTCCTCAGTCTCTAGTATCAATGCAGCAATCCCTTTAGAATTCACCACTTCTCCCAGATCAAGTTCAGATTCCTAAAACTAATGCCCACTCGCAAAACCTTGCATACCAAACACAAATATGGATTTATTTTAACTGGAGAGATTTTTGCACATTAAGTTGGTATACTCAAAATAACTCTACCGTTTGACATTGTTTTTATGGTTTACTGTAAAGTAAAAGCTTCCTCATGAAAGTTTATAATGCCACAAATCTCAATTATGGTTGTAATCTCTTGTGCCAAGGAA
Source organism: Mirounga leonina (assembly GCF_011800145.1). NCBI lineage: Eukaryota > Metazoa > Chordata > Mammalia > Carnivora > Phocidae > Mirounga > Mirounga leonina. The sequence continues at coordinate 3,690,681 of NW_023270971.1, forward strand.
GCAGAGATACAGGATCCCCAATTCCCATGGTAGCCAAAATGCTTTTAAAGATGTATTCCTTCTGAAAGCCAAGAAGTCCTATCAGATTGATTCTGCAAAAGCCTGACTCTAAGAAATTAAACTCTGTATGATTAAAGAATATTGGTAAGGGGGTGCCTGGGTGGCTCAGTCTTTAAGCATCTGCCTTCGGCTCAGGTCATGATCCCAGGGTCCTGGGATCGAGCCCCGCATCGGGCTCCCTGCTCAGCGGGAAGCCTGCTTCTCCCTCTCCCACTCCCCCTGCTTGTGTTCCCTCTCTCGCTGTGTCTCTGTCAAATAAATAAATAAAACCTTAAAAAAAAAAAAAAAGAATACTGGTAAGGAAAAGATTGAACGCCAAAGGCGCTGTATGCATGAACCTCCATATAAAAATAACACTGGGGGGGGGCGCCTGGGTGGCTCAGATGGTTAAGCGTCTGCCTTCAGCTCAGGTCATGATCCCGGGGTCCTGGGATCGAGCCCCGCATCGGGTTCCCGGCTCAGTGGGGAGCCTGCTTCTCCCTCTCCCTCTGCCTCTCTCCCTGCTCATGCTCTCTCTCTCTCTCTATCTCTGCGTCCCAAATGAATAAATAAAATCTTAAAAAAAAAAAAAAATAACACTGGGAAAACCAAAAAATCAAACTCAGAAGATAATTTGTTGGGTGAAGTTCTTAAACTTAACCTACACTTTCAGAAAGTTCCATTCACTGGTGCTACTGTTCAAAACAAGTGACTGATGACTTAATCTTGGGCAATGTTTCATTAAGCTATCATCAACACTACTAGGTTTCTTTATTTTGAATGAAATGTGTTACTGAACAAACCCCGGGGCAATGCTACAGGCCTCCTCGGAGCTGGGAGACAGAATGCTCATCACACTTAGTCCCACATTCATTCTTCCCTTCCACCTTTGAAAGTCACACCAATTTGCACTTTATACAAATTGATTTAACCACCCTCAGTAAGCTGAAAAGGTTATTTCCCCCTAAGTGACAAGTAACTCACTTATTTTAGGTCACTTGGAATAAAAAATTCTATTTTCCAGCCATCCCTTGAGCTAGGGATGGTCATGTAACTAAATTCTCTGTGTAACAAGATGTAAGTAAAGGATGCACAAAGGGAACAGACTCTAAGAGGGACCCTTTTGGCCCTTCTGCCTTTCTGAGCTCTTCTTCCACTCTGTGCAAACACCTGTTGTCGTCTGTGAGACTTGCTGTAGCCCCTCAATGACAGGCACGTGAAGCGGAGCCCAAGCACGAGTGAGCCTAGGGACACAAATGACAGTGGGGCTGCCACACCACCGACCTCCACCCTGCACGTGGAATAGAGATCAACCTTGAACTTGTTTAAAAACTGTTTGGTGTCTCTCAGCCTCCTAATCCTAACTGCTACAGAGCAGTATTTTTAAGTAGATGTCCCCTGTGCCATAAAGGAGTCCCTAGCATTTGTCATTAGAGTGACTCGAGTTTTACCTTTCAAAAGGGGGCACGTTTGTTGTTTAGTTACTAAAAAATCTACTTTCCGCTCCTTCCTTTTTACATTCCCAAAATGTAAAAGTACTGTCATTGGGATTGCCAAAGTCATTACCCTGAAAATCCTGAACTTACTGTGTTTTCTTCTAACTCGCCTTATTACTTCACTCCCTCATCACGGAGCTTCCCACCTCAAACCAAGTAGCAGGACTACCCTCCAGCTCCAGCTGCCTTCTACACTATTGTTCTCATGAATGGCATCCCCACTAATTAGAGAGAGTCAGATAAAGAGGGTTTAAAAGCATAACCAAACTTCCTTTGGCCATGGTAGAAGAACCAGTAGTATACTTAAAATGGATTAGCTCATATTCTTTCCCTGTATAGATGCTCTATTTGCAAGAACTCATTTTAATGGTAAACCCATGGGACATAATACATAGCTTGGAATGAAAAACAAGTAATTATTTCCAATTAAAGAATGAAGCTCTACCCTAGATAAACTCTGACCGAGTAGCCTCAAAATCAGCATGCATAAATCTACATGTAGACTTGCCTAAGAACTAAAGAATGTTATTCACAAACAATAACCTTCAGAGCAATCTCATCTTTGCGGTCTCATCTGACAAAAGTGCAAAAAAAGAGATGCTGTCAAAAGCAAGTCACAGATTGGTTAAGATCTGTTAAGATAGGTCTATAGAATAACATGCGTAATCCAGAAGAAAAAGAATACTCAATTTGAAATAGGATTACTTACAGTTTACTGGTGTTTTCCCTAAGAAATTTCAAAGGTGAGCATGAAAATAAAGGAGAAAAAAAAAATCTTCAACAAGATGGCAGAAAATAAATGTTATCTACTACAACAGTCCAAACAGGATTTCAAGGTGTAACAAATTTCAGTTCCAGAGAGTGTAAAAACACACTATTTCTCTTCCTCTAAAAGTGATTTTAATAGTTTGATGTGTTATGTAACCCATCCTGACGTAAAGATGGTGATGTTTCCTTATTTTCTCCTCTGTAATTCTGCGAGTGAGGAGAGTAAGAGGTTAATCTAGCCCAGCCAACTCTGTAGAGTACTAGGAGTAACAACAGAACTGGGGCAACAAGAGAGGAGGAGTGAGAGTAGTGAGAAGCCCTTTGAATGAGGCCTACACCTGGATCATATCTTGCCAAAGAAAGCGAAGATCTAGCAGGTTCTCCCGACAGCATCCCAAAACAAATGCACTAGAGGCAAAGACGCAAGATTTAGGGAACTGTGGACAGAGAAGACCCGTTCTAGTGCATTCCAAGGAAAGTGCTGAGCGGGTGGAATCCTCCCTCAGTAAAGACCATGTCGGTCCCTACGCTTTAGTCACTCCTCCAGCCTGACAGAAACAAACCCCTGGGAATGCCACTTACTTCAGAACACAGTATTTCCTTCTATGAGTGTTGGCACTGAAAACATTAACAGTGAATTACTTAACAGTACGCTCTAAAGGTTACTTTCTCTAAATAGGAAATAACTTTTTTTTTTTAAAGTCTTAAATGTTTATTTATAAAATAAAATGAAATTTTGTTTACAAAATGCAGAGGATTTTATTCCTCAGCATCTATTTTATAGCTTCTTCAGTCTAGGGGGAAAAAAAGGGTGATCATGAACCTGGAAAGAAATATTTGCACCTAAAGCAAAGCTAACAAAATTAGCCTCTCAACATTTTCTACAAGGTTTTCAGGTGTAAAAGTGCCACCATCACCCCAAGAGCGCCTATACCTCCCAAACGATCACCAGCTATCCGGCCATGGGATATAGTTCAACTGGTAATTTAAAAAGGAATCCCTGCCCTCACCTGCTTTAAAAAAAAAAAAAAAATGCATGATCTTTCTGTGAAATTCAGTCACAAAGATTTGAAAAGCCATCTAGCAGAAATAACCTCAGAGATTTGTGAAGTCATGTAGCAGAAATAATCCAAAACAAGCATAAATTGTCCTTTCAAAGTTTATGGATTTCATCACAGCAACGTTTTGGCCAATCTTCTGCAAACAGCACTGCAAGTCACAGGTAATATCCACACAAAAGCATATTTTGGCTCAATGCTGAAGAACAATTCCCTTTCTGAAAATTCTAACTAAACAGTATAAGAAGGAATAAAATGGCTTTCTAATTTACCAGATTAAAAATTAATACCACTTACCTTGGGGAGTTTATTCCTTCACTTTTTATGAGGCAGTGGGGATAAACGCTATCGGAAAAACAAACAAACAAACAAACAAAAAACCAAAACCCTTGCTGAGCATCATTAACGTGACAGGCATTGGTAGGCAAATATTAGGTATACAAAGATAAAGGAGACCAAACCCTGGCATCAATGGTCTTCTAATGCAGGAAAAAGGAATTTAACAGACTTGCTACAGACGATGGCAATATAAAGAAATGTGTTCAGCATAGTAAGAGGTATGGACAAAGGGTTTTAGGAAGACACGGTGGGAGCACTGAACTCATTGAAAACCTTCTAGAGGGGGAACCTCCTTAATAGAGTTGTAAGATTAGGAGCTAGCTGGGTGAAAGGAAGTACAGAAGACAGTTCCAGATGAACATGACAGAAGTAGAATCACGAACCATCAAAGGATGGGCAAGCATCTGAGGGCTATTGGTAGGCCTTAAACATCCTATTTTCAAATAATCACTTTTCAATCTGTTATTGGTACTTACTGCCTACATACTATCTATGACTCAAATATACGAAATATCCTCCTTTTAAGATTTATCTCTAACTCCCTGCACCAAAAGAAGTTCCATTTGTCAAGAATTAAGCAGTCCGTCATGTTATAAAGTCTGCTCTTCCTCTACACCCCTGCAGATGGAAAAGGCTCGCAACCAAGCTTGCCACCGCTGATTAAACTAGAAGGCCGTCCATCCTTAAGCTGGCCGACGACCAAGGTGTGGGGCCCAGCAGGGAGAGCTGGGTTAGACCGATCATTCTTGCTCTCCAAAATTTGAGTGGAAAAATACCAAGAAGAAGAAGCTGTTAGTAGAGGGACGTGAAGCTGAGAGAATACGAAAAGCAAAGCTATTAAGTGACTTCATGACCATGAAGAATCACAGTGACCTACATTTAGGAGGAAGCCAAAAGTATGAACAAAAAGAAACCACACAGAAAAGAGATCTACAAAGCAGAGAAGAATGACCCTGTTAGTTATCTCAAGAAGCAGACATAGACAGACACAGGTATGCGAAGAATAATTGAACAGAGCTACAGAGAGGTCTGTTTCTAAGTGAAAAAATTATATATTCTCCAGCTTCCTTTGCAACTATATATGGCAATGTGACCAAGTTCTGGTCAATTAGATGACCAGAAAAGTCTTCCAGAGGGAGATACACTCCTCCACACTTTCTCCATCCGGCAGCCAGGAATGCAGAAGTGATGGCAGGTGCTCTGGCAGGACTCTGAACTAGGAGTTTAAAGTCCACACACTGAGCAGCAGCATCATAGGGCCCTAACAACGTCCAAACTTACCAGAGAAAAAAGACAAATATCTACTTTGTCAAAACCACTACTTTCCAAACAATTCCAATCCTAAGGGATAAGTTGTTGAAACCATGTAATCTCAACAAGAAGGAAAGTCCCTTAAGACAGTTAAATGGAAGTGTGATGCATTCCACTTTACACTAGTATTTTCCTCAATGTAGAGATGGGGAAACTGCAGTTAGCATGTGACAGAACTAGGATTTGGGAACCCAAATCTTTTGGACTTGCGAGCCCACACTCTCAATCATTAAGAACAAATGAATGCAAATGAAGTCAAAGAGAGAAAAGCAGGTTCACAAGTATTTTATGATTCAGATACTACCAAAGTCAATTCTAAAAAGCTGAATGCAGTACCATTTATCAACGACAAACAACACTTTTTTTTAAAGATCTTATTTATTTATTTGCGAGAGAGTGAGAGAGAGCAAGTGAGAAGCAGAGGGAGAGGAAGGCTCTCCGCTGAGCAGGGAGCCCGACATGGGGCTTGATCCCAGGACTCTGGGATCATGACCTGAGCCAAAGGCAGATGCTTAACCGACTGAGCCACCCAGGCACCCCAAACAACACTTTTGACAAATCTCCGTGACCTTCTAGCCTATCTAGACATAAAGGCTTCTCCCAACACAAGTATTCTACTCTCAGTACATAGGGAAAAGGCGCATGGCCACTGGAAACCGAATATAGGCACCAGCCCCTTGTCCATGGCAGAACCTTGCCAAATTCTCATTTTAAGCAGTGGAATGGACTTCTAAGAGCACAGAGGATTCTGGGGAGACCTGCAGTGTATTTTTTTAAGGTGGTAAAGAAGTCTTTCTCATTAACTTTAAGCAAAAGAATGGTCCATATACAGTGACAACTGGAAGAGCTCAGCCTTCATATTTCAACTCCCCAGGCGATGGCTGTCCATGGGATGTTTCACTGCTGCAGTGTGGTAACATGGTCATCCTTTTGAAAGGCTCAGGATTTTAGGTGACCAAGTTAAAGGCAGTGTACGTGGCATGAATCCTCTTCATTAAGTAGATACATTTTTGTATTGAGCACCCACTTTGTGCCCAGCAATGTCCTCTGTGCTGGAGACTAAAGCAGCGCACAGAGCCCCTGCTCTCACGGGGTCTACACTCCAGTGGCCGTGCCAGCAAAACCAAGTAAGTTAGGTGGCGCCTGAGTGGTGCAGATGGTTTCGAGCCTTCGACTCTTGGTTTCGGCTCAGGTGTGGGATCAAGCCCTGCATTGGGCTCCGCACTCAGCATGGAGCCTGCTGAAGACTTTCTCCCTCTCCCTCTGCCCCAGCCCCCACTCACGTGCACTCTACAATAAATCTTTAAAAAAGGAGGGTAAGTGGGCACCTGGGTGGCTCAGTTGGTTAAGCCGCTGCCTTCGGCTCAGGTCATGATCCTGGAGTCCTGGGATCGAGTCCCACATCGGGCTCCCTGCTCGGCGGGGGGTCTGCTTCTCCCTCTGACCCTCCCCCCTCTCATGTGCTTTCTCTCTCTCATTCTCTCTCTCAAATAAATAAATAAAATCTTTAAAAAAAAAAAAAAAAAGGAGGGTAAGTGCTCTTACCTGAGTAGAAGGTGCAAGGGAGAGTGGATCTGGGGTAGAGCAGATGTGGTAATTCTAATATTATAGACAAAATAAGGGAAGACAGAAAAGCTTTCAACAATTTTGCTTCAAAAACCCCTGCTACAGGCAGATAGTATTCTACCATGAAAAGTCACAGCATCAGACACTCAATCCAATAGCCCACAGATAAGCAGCAGTTTGGGGAGCCATTAGGAGAATAGATTTGGGTGGGTCAAACTTCCTGGAATCAAATCCCAGCCATACAACTTACTATTTGTGGGACCCTGGGGGCAAGTTACTTAACCACCCTTGCATCTTAAATTATCATTTGTAAGGTGAGGATAACAGTAGTACCTACTTCAAAGGGTATGAGGATTAAGGAATTCTACAAGGAAACCTCATAAAGCTCCAAATTTGTGTTTGCTTATTTGTAAATTGAGTGTCTACTATGCTCCAGGCACACAAATTCCTCTAGGCATCTGCACTCAGGCCCCAGACCTGGGAGGCCCCAGGAGATAAACTCTGCTATCAGCTTCTTTTTTTTCTTTTTTAATTTTATTTTTTAAAGATTTTATTTATTCATTTGAGACACAGAGATACAGAGAGAGAGAGAGCATGAGCAGGGAGAGAGGCAGAGGGAGAGGGAGAAGCAGGCTCCTCGCTGAGCCAGGAGCCCGATGTGGGGCTTGATCCCAAGACCCTGGGATCATGACCTGAGCCGAAGGCAGACACTTAACCATCTGAGCCACCCAGGCACCCCTCTGCCATCAGCTTCTAAGGACACCCTTGATCCAGGCCTGGTTGCATTCTCCTGGTGTCTCTTCCTGCTTATCTTCACATGCCAGGACTATGACTTCTCACTGCAAACACGGTCACTCAGGACACTAACTCAAGATCCTCCAAAGGAAAAAAACGTTCCAAGGCCAGAGGGCTTAGTTCCCAGCATGCACCCTCCCCCCAAAGACCTGGCACCGGGTTGGGGGGACGACACACACACACACAACAAAACCAAAACCAAAAATCATTCTTTTCAGCCAGACCCCATATTGCTGTTCAGCCAGGAATTTCCATCTATACAAAAACAGAAGAGGTTTTAGTCTATGTTGTATTAAATTTTAATGGTCAATTATCACAACATTTTAACATTCAGTATTAACATGTTAGGATATTTTATAATGACAGGCATCCAGGTGACAATGCATTGCCCAACTAGACACCTAGGAATATTGTTAGTCATAAGGAAAATCATATTTTAAATATATGGGTTTATGCTTCATTCCTCCTCCCCCATTCTTTTTTGGATGTAACTGAATACAACCTTTCAGCACTACCCTTCTGCTGTCAGCGATTCTGTTTCTGAACTTATTTTAAACCTCTACCTTGAAAATAATGCTTATATTGTCAAATGTATATTTCAAGTCCTCAAAATATGCAAGTCGTCAAGCCCCTTCACTAAATCAATACCTCCATAGTAACTTATGAAAATTACTGTACTGCCCAGAAACACTGGTTACAGGAGAACGTGATCCAACCATTTAAAGAGTCAAAAAGCAAGGTGCCTGGGTGGCTTAGTCGGTTAAGCATCTGCCTTCGGCTCAGGTCAGGATCTCGGGGTCCTGGGATCCTGGGATCAAGCCCTGCATTAGGATCCTGTGTTCAGCAGGGAGTCTGCTTTTCCCTCTCCTGCTCCCACTTGCACGCTCTCGCTCTCTGTCAAATGAATAAAATCTTTAAAAAAATAAAAAACAGTGTCAAAAAGCTTATTGGTTTATGAGTTAAGACTGTCTGGACTTTTCATTTTTCTGATTGTGGAAAGGGAATAAAGCTAAGTATGATCTTTGAGTTTAGACAGACCTGTGTTCAAATAATTCAGGGCATGACCTTAGAAAACTTACATGCTCTGAGCTTTAGTAACTGGTCCTCAGATGTGAGAAAAGACTACTACTAACCTTACTGGACCAAGTAAACAAGCATCAGGTGCTTGGCAAAGAAGAGACATTCCCTCAAACTCACTGAAGCCCAGGCCAAGCCATGTACATCTGCTGCTGGACAGTGTCCCTGACAGGTCCCCCAGCCACCCGCCCCCTCACCTCTGAATAATCCAGTCTCCATGCTATTGCAAAGAGAACAAGATTCAACATGCCAGTCAGGTCCTACTGCTTCCTGCTTAAAGCCACTTATTAGTTTAAGAGTAATTTTAAATGAAACTCACTCAACTCCCTAGGATGACCTCCTGGCCCCACAGGATCCTGCCCAGCTTCCCTCTGGAATCTGGCTTCAAGACCAGTTTCTTTGGGCCGCTCTTCAGCATCAGATACCCCCCAAATTCATGACTTCTATGAACAGAAATACCACTTTCTTACATTTGCTGAAGACAAATGACCCCAATCAAGGTGCTTGGGGGAACTACTTGGGAGTTCCCAGGGCTGCCTGTGCCTAACTCAGGTGGCTAGAATCTACCTACGTTTGGTCTCCAGTTCCCTTTTTTCCCCAAGGGACACTACTTTTTGTCTTGTAGGTTTTATCCCCATCCCTGAAGTCTGACTTCCAGGTAGCACAAGCCCTCTCTCCTTGCTGTTCACATCCTTGCCGCCCAGCTTCTCCAAAGGTGTGCATACTGGCCCTTCTTACTGCATGGCTTCTACTGCTAATTAATAAGAGACAGGCAGATACAGGGCAGCTAACAACAACAAAAAAAGTTCTTGTAAGTGAAGTCTGCATACTCCTCCCCCTTGTTTCTGATTGTGTGGATAAGCAAGCGTCTTAAGCTCCTATCCTCTGCCTCTGCAGGGGTCGGTCTCCCCTAAATCCCATTTTTCAGTCTCCGGCCAGATAACGGAATTACAACCCACAAATAGAGTGGGCACAGCCCCTTGCAAGCTACTTCCTTCAGGTGAGTAATTGTCATTTCTGAGGGCAGAGTTCCTAGTCAAGGGTTCCTTTAAGATGGTTAATAAAGGCAAATGAAACCGTAGTATTAAAATCGTATGGAGCCACACACAATTTAAAACCATGCCCAGGATTATCTTATAATGACATTTATTAAGAGATTACTATGTGCTGGGTGTTTTGCAAGGTCATCTCTGTCCTCACAACTTGAGCAACGGGGGCATTTCTAGGCCCGTCAGATGAAACACTGAGAAGGAGTTACCAGCACATGGCTGCGAAGGGACAGAACTTCGATTTCCACCTAGGTCTGATTCTGAACTAGTGGTTTTCAAACTACACCCCCGACAGGGCTTCCCAAGAGGCAGCTGGATATTTAAGAAATGTTTCTATAAAGGGAACTGAATTTTTATTAGAGACTAAAATGAAGAAAAGCATACTCCAATGTACTGTACGTGAACTTTTAACACACTGGAGACCACCCACACACACACCCTGTGCTGCCAGGGTAAGGAGTTTTTGCAGGGGGAGGGTCAAGCCTCAGAATAAAACCTGTATTCTGCCTTCTGATGGAAGATTTAAGATGAAGCTACTTTAAAATCTGTAAACTTTGCAACTGTGATTCCATTACAATCCTATTTTCCCTTAATGTCACAAAAAAGAAAAATGAACCTGGAAGGTAATCCCTTGGTTCTCATCCAGCTAAATGGATTGAAGTTAAAAATCATCTAAATCTAAATTCACTTTTGTGTTTATCAAAACAGCTTCACTGTCCTCACTGATCTAGAATATACTATAAGGAGAGAGGAATTGTAAGTTTGTAAAAATCATGTATAATAATTTTAAATATCTGAGTTCTGCATAAAATGGGTTAGAAAGAAAGAATTCCACCATTTAAATGAAAAGAAACATCTGAAATCCTCCCCTACACCACAGTGATTTTTAAATAACTCATGGTAAGCAGAGAGATAGTCTCATATTAGGACCAAATGATAAGCAGGGGTAAAACTGAAAGAAATCGTGCATCTACTTTGCCTTCTCACTCAATCCATCCCTTCTATAATGTCCTTAACAAGTTGGAAGCAGCCTCTGCTTTGTCATTTCCTATTCACAGCCAATGGCTAAACCCTCTAAGAAGGTTCCCTAACCTGAACCAATACCTGCCTTCCTTTAATTCTGACCCTATTATAGTCTGCCTCTGAAGATTCACAGGATAGTCCTTCAAATGACTGAAGCCATTGATCCTGTGGTCTCTTTTTAAAGGTGTCCTGCAAGTACAAAAAACAAAATTCTGATGCCGATGAAAAAAATCATGAACTACGTCCCTTCAAGCAGGTAAATCTTATTTTACTAGCCCAGAGGTAGGCAAACGATCATCCCTGGGCCAAACCCGGCCCACTGCCTGTTTCTGTAAGTAACACTTCACTGGATCACAGCCACATCTATCCACGTCTGGCGGCTTTGGTGCCACAACGGCAGAGCTGTATAGTTCAGACAGACTGTAGAGCCTAAAATATTTACCAGCTGGCCCTTTACAGAAAAGGTTTGTCCACCCTGTTCTGGCCCACCAGCTGGAGTTTTCCCCACAAGCAAAGAATTGTATTATAGTCGATGTTTCAGGCTAAAGTTCAGCAGATATAGGGTTATCCTTGTGTTATCTATGGTGCCCAAGTACCTGCCAAACAGTAAGCTCTCAATAAGTATTGGAATAAGGAACATTAGATAAGAAGGGAGAGGTGGGGAGGAAAGAAGTATAGGGCTTTTCTTCTCCCAAAACTAATTTGACATTTATCCTTCATGGGATATTTTAAAACCTAACAGATCCCTTTTCTTGTTGTAGCTCAGTATTTGAGCACAGGGCTGTACATCTGAATTAAAACCCAGGATGTGAAGTCAGTGTTCCATTTCAAGCAAATAAACGGGGATTAAAATGCTGTTTTACGGAAGTCATTAATTTTGAACACCCAGGAAAAGGCTACCCACACCTACTCTTGGAATATTCATTTGTTACTATTGTTTTAATATCACTCACCGCAATACTATAAAGCGACTGGGATAAATAATCTTTGCCTCCGACATGAACTCAACCCTCTGGATTTGGGAAGTGGAAGAGAATTGCTTTAAAAAAGAGGAAAGAATCAAGCCATCAACGAGCTTGTTACATCTTGATTCTTCATCTCCATCATTTCTTCCTAATCATGCATTTTTATGTTGGTTTTCAAGACTTCTGTATGAAGAATTAAAATATGCATCACTTCCTACACAGCTCTCTATAATTTTGACTTTTTTAGCAACTCATTTCATTATACTTGTGTTCTCCTATATAACAAAGAATCTTATTTCAAGAGTTTTAAAATTAGCAACTGAAGATCTATTCTCATCATGGAATCAAAAGAGAAAAGCGTTACTCAGTCTGTTTTATGCAACTGTTTAGAAGACTATTAAGCTCATGTAATTATGATAAAACCAGGAGCACTGAGAAGACAAGAAATGGAATATATTCATCTATGGGTATTTCCAAGGATAACCAATACAGTTAGACATTCTCCTCAAATCAAGATGTATTTGGGAAAACTAAAGCACCACTCACACAGGACACTACTGCCTACACACTCAGGCTACAGAAAAATGGTGGTCTGAGTCCACAGAAATAGAGAACAGTTGTACTTCAGGCTCAAGAAATAATCCTGCCCACAGCCCAAGGCCAGGTCTGTAGGAGCCCTGAAAAAGTCAGGAAATGCAAAGGAAACGCGGGAAGGATCAAATAATCCTATCTAAACGACAAGTCTTTAAAAAATGCAACTTGAAAACCCAAAAAGTTATGGGGAGATTTATGTTACACTAAGAAATTTTATTGGTGAACTGTAGGATGTACAATTTCTATACAAAATAGAAGAGAAATTCAATAATTCTAAGAGGTTTCCTACACCAGCACAGGGACTTGAACAAAGAACTAGCTGCCGTCAAGAAAAATTCCAAATGACAGGGACGCCTGGGTGGCTCAGTCTTTAAGCGTCTGCCTTTGGCTCAGGTCATGATCCCAGGGTCCTGGGATCGAGTCCCGCATCGGGCTCCTTGCTCAGTGAGGAGCCTGCTTCTCCCTCTCCCTCTGCTGCTCCCCCTGCTTGTGCTCGCTCTCTCTCTCTCTGACAAATAAATAAATAAAAATCTTAAAAAAAAAAAAAGAAAGAAAGAAAGAAAAATTCCAAATGACAAAGAACTGCAACAGCATCCAATAAGCCCAGTACTCTGTCCTCTACAACACACGTGGCCTTTCTGGAAACATTTCTAAGGAAGGAGGGATAAAAGAGCTGGCAAAGCAAGCACATGCTAGGGGGACAAGATCTCAAAAGCAGAAACTGGACTTTCAAACTGTTTGGAATTCTCAACTTTTGTTGGAACCATGAGTCTAGAGAAGGACCTCAGAAAACGTGCCTGCTAAGTTTAAAGGGAGTCATCTCATTTAGCCAAACTCAGGTCGCAGCTCCAAGCACAGCTGGCCTACAGACAGGTGCAGGCCACCGTGGGCTATGCCAGGACCTTTCACCCCTGGAAATCAGAAATAGCAGCCACTTAGAACACTAACTAAGCAGCTACAATATCTTTAACCCAGTACTCTGTACAGTGTTTATTAGATGGAGGTAGGAAGATTTCTGAAAAGCTGGCATTGGAAAAATGAATGGAACCGGACTAAAATTTCTTCCGTGACAGGAGTACCCTAAGTCCTTGTTTCACATAGAAAGTTCCAGTGCAGAGACGCCTGGGTGGCTCAGTCGGTTAAGCGTCTGCTTTCGGCTCAGGTCATGATCCCAGGGTCCTGGGATCGAGTCCTACCTACATCGGGCTCCTTGCTTGGCAGAGAGCCTGCTTCTCCCTCTACCTGCTCTGCCTGCAGCTCCCCCTGCTTGTGCTCTCTCTCTCTGACAAAAAATAAACTAAAAAAAAAGAAAGAAAGAAAGAAAGAAAGAAAGAAAGAAAGAAAGAAAGAAAGAAAGAAAGAAAGAGAGAAAGAGAGAAAGAAAAGAAAAGAAAGAAAAGAAAGAAAAGAAAGAAAAGAAAGAAAGAAAGAAAGAAAGTTCCAGTCCAGGGGCACCTGGGTGGCTCAGTCGGTTAAGCATCTGCCTTTGGCTCGGGTCATGATCCTTGGGCTCCCTGCTCAGTGGGGAGTTTGCTTCTCCCTCTCCGACTCCCCCTGCTTATACTCTCTGTCAAATAAAAGTCTTTAATGAAAAGAAGAAATCTATCATACAAAAAAAAAAAAAGAAAAACAAAAAAGAAAGTCCTAGTCCAATAATAGCAGAAGAGTAGTTCAATTAATAGCACTTTAACAGTGCTTAGGATACTAGACTTTTAAATGCTTTCTATATTTTAACTCTGATGGAGGTACTATTATTATGCCCATCTTGCATACAAGGAACATGGGGCAAAGAGATGCACAGCAGGTGACAACCAGAGAATGCAAAAGCAGGCAGTGTGGCCCCCAAGGTCTAGGTCCTTTACCGTTCTCTGTACAGCCTCTCAGCCGTCTTGTGTACCCATGCCAGGCTCTGGAAACAATGAGGCCCACAACCCAGCCCTGCACTATGACATGCCATGCTTTGTCCTGTAACAGATCCAGGAACCAAGGCCTGAGGCAGGGCCGTGGCTGGCCCATTAGTACCTCTGGGCACAGTGGATACCTTAGCCAGCCGAGCAGGAGCTGGGTTGCAGCCACGTGACCCCCTAGGCCAGGCACCCCTGCAGCATCCAGTATGTCTAACTGTCTAAGGCAGCCCCCAGAGCAGCCCTGGAAGGAGCCTCAATTCAGTTTCGGTAGCGAAAGGCTGGGAGAAGACGACTTAAATGAGACTAGGAGGGAAAAGGGGAACTCGCCAACCAAAAACTACTTCTGCAATCCTAGCTCTTGAAGGGGGTGGGGGGGTGGGGGGTGGAGTCAGGATCATACGGGCCATCTCGGCTTTACAAACACATCCAGATTTCTGTGCAATAGCTCCAGACACAGCACACGCAGACTAACCTCCCAGGCTGCCCTAGCAAAACAGCCCCAAGCAGGCTGCCTTCAGAAAAACTGGCTCCACAAGCTGCCTGAGACCAGCTTTCAGGCCAGTTGAAAGGCCTCAGCCTGGACCATCTTCAACAGCTTCTGGACTCAGCACTTCAGACCACCAGTTCTCTGCCCCGGGAGCCTGGGGGCAGGGACCCTGACCCTGGGAGCCCCCTAAGGAAATGAGGTTTGTGTGACAGATACAGCAACCAAATCCCCCAAGAGTCCAGTCTCCTCCCCCTCCAGGGACCAGGGCGCCCTTGGAAGCTCAACTCCTCTTAGCAGAAAAGTATAGGCAGAAGGTCTTAAGAATTGAGTTGTGGGTTTATTTATCTGAACCAGGCCCCCCTCCATAGCACAACTAGCTTGGACTTAACTTTCTCCCAACCGCCTAACCAGAGAATTGCTAGATCAAAGTCTTTCTGGGCAAGCACCTACCTTGGGAAAGCACCTCACATTACAGTTACCCTGACCCCACACTGCTCTGCGCCTCCTCTCCAACAAGCCACCCTCACACTAGTCTCCCTCCCCAGCCTTTCCAGAGAGCCCTCTGCCATGGTGTATTTCCTGAAGCAGGTTGATCAACCATGCCAGGTCTCAGTTTTTACATCTGAAAAATGGAGCTGATACTAGTATCTACCTCATAGGGCCCTTAGAAAGTGCCTGCCAACCTTGAGGGCATTATGCTAAGTGAAGCAGTCAGAGAAAAACAACTATGATAGGACCTCACTTATGTGGACTCAAAAAAGGCAAAAACAAGTGCGCAGATATTTAGAACAGAATGGTATTTGCCCGAGGCAGCGTTTGGACAGTGGCAAATGGGTAAAAGGAGTCAAAAGCTACAAACTTTTAGTTATTAAATTAAAAAGTCCTAAGGACGGATGTACAGCATGGTGACTTTAGCGAATGATACTGTATTGAATATTTGATAGATATACAAAGTTACCACAAGAAAAAAAAATTCTAACTATGCCTGGTAAAGGATATTAACTCGATTTATTGTGGTGTTCATTTTGCAATCTATACAAATATTGAATCACTGTGTTGTACACCTCAATTATACCTCAACTTAAAAAAATACCTTCATTGTTGATATTGGCAGGCATTTTCTGCTCCAACGATGAGCAAGAGGAAGAACCAGAGGAGAGGGTGTCTGGCACTGTTCTAGAATACATGTATTATTTCAGTGAATCCTCACCAAACCCAAGGGGGAATTACTCTTACTATCCCCCCTTCACAGAGGAATAAAGTGAAGCACCGAGACGTAACTTGCCAAAGATACAGTGAAGGTGAAGCCGGGCAGCATAACCTGGCAGTTGAAGCAGTAGGTGAATCATGAAACTCCGCTACACCCTCAAGAGCTTTGTGAAACATCCCCTCCACCGTGGGGCCTACCTCAATTCCCTTGAGATCCCCGAGGCTCTGCAGACCACTCCTACTCCTCTCAAGACTCAGGACAAGGAGGGGCGCCTGGGCGGCTCAAGCATCTGCCTCTTGATTTCGGGTCAGGTCATTATCTCAGGGTCTTGAGACAGAGCCCCTGTCAGGCTCCGTACTCAGCGGGGAGTCTGCTTCTCTCCCTCTGCCCCTCCCCCCATGCATGCTCCTTTTCTCTAAAATAAATCTTAAGAAAGAAAACAAAAAAAGACTAAGGGCAAGGAGTTCTAGTATCTAGTGCTCTCTACTTCTCCTTGTCAAGGACACTGACCGACCTTCACCTCATTCGCTGAGGATATCTGAACCTGGCTCAGCCTCTTGCTTGGAGTCCTGCCATGGTCCTAGCAACTGGGCCATCTATGAGCATACTCTATCCAAAGCCTTGGCTGTATTTCTTCTTCCCCTAACCTCCCATCGTTTCCACTGCCAACCACAGCCACACTAGAGCTTCCCCTCAGAGAACAGCTCTACCTCTGCGATCTTAAGCTCATATACCCTTCTGTCTGACCGCATTGAACTCTCCTTCCCTCCAGTTTTCTGAACACTCCCGATGACACCTATCATTCAGCCTCATCAAGACCACCAGTCCCTTGTTCATCCTTTACCTTCTGTTTGCCCTTCCTTCCAATAACTCAGCTCATGGCCTATCACTTCAACCATGGTCTTGCCATTGTCCTAAACGTCTAGAAGGAAAAAAATATTTGTTTTCACAACCCCGCCAGATTCAGGTCGTTGTTCAGTCATGGCTTCTGATGTCAACAGTGCGCAGTGACCAACACTACCGGTTCCCTGGTCAGCACTCGCCCCGGCTCTTGAGCTCCAAGCCCATGCAGCTCAAGCCCCTATCCCCTCACATTTCAGTCACCATCAGCCAAGGGACCTCCTATTCTACGTCATCAGCATTTCTCCGTCTCATGTTGGGTCGAAGGTAAGGAGGAAGGGGGCGCCCCCCGGGCCCCCGGCCGCTCCAGCTCTGGCTCTGTCCTCTCCCCCTTCACCGGGCAGTTCCTTGACAGACTTCAGGCAGCAGCGGCAGCGCCTCGCTCCCCCTAGGCCTGAGCGCACCCTGGCCCGGGTCACCAGACTCCAGCCCAGTGGCCACTTTTCCCTCCTTATTTTCATGATCTCGAGGCAACATTTAACACAACTGGCCGCTTCCTCGTTCTGGAAAGGGTAGCCCTTCTCAGCCTGCTTGACTCCACACTCCCCGGGGTTTTTTTTTTTTTTCCAATCTTTCATTTCTCTCTCGGCCTCCCTTTCTGGCTCCTTTCCTTTCTTCTGAACCCACAAAAACTGCTTGCCTACTATTGCCAGCATTAACCGAGACACTGAACTTTCTGGGGACTCCTCCTTTCCCACTCTGCACGACCCCCCCTGCCCCCACCCCCCGGCCAGGCTTGTTTATGGCTTCAGGTATCATCTAAGTGGTGAAGACTGGGAGGTCAGAGAATTAGCCCGACCAGAGTTCAAGTTCTAGCTCCCGTGCACCCCGGGCAGGATACTCCATTTCCCTAGACCCGTTTTTTTCTAATCTCTAAAATAACAGTAATAAGGAATACATGAAAAACACTTAACACTGTGACTCCCACGTGATAATATAATACAGTCTATGGCAAGTAATAATAAATGTGACCTACTGTTTTTTACTTCATCTCCAGAAGTCCTCTCTGAGCTCCCACCAACCTACATGAAACCTCAACTCGGATTTTGCACAAGCAGCAAAAACTCAAAGACTCAACCAAGATCAAATTCCTCACTTTCCCCTATCACGCCATTCCTTCAAGGGTTACCTATCCCAGTACATGACCCCACTAGCCACCCCAATACCTGTGGTGGTT
Source organism: Mirounga leonina (assembly GCF_011800145.1). Taxonomy (NCBI): domain Eukaryota; kingdom Metazoa; phylum Chordata; class Mammalia; order Carnivora; family Phocidae; genus Mirounga; species Mirounga leonina. The sequence continues at coordinate 3,708,442 of NW_023270971.1, forward strand.
TTAAAAGGTGCCCACAAATTCTTCAACTTCCTCCTATCAAGAGGTGGTGTCCATCTCCTGCCCCTGCCCCTGCCCCTGAGCTCGCCTGTGGGACTGCCTTGATGAACAAGATGCAGTCCAACTGGTGCTGCATGGCTGCTGAGGCTAGGGCAGAAAAGACTGGCAGCTTCTGCCAGTTTCTCTTCGTACATTCACAGTGAGCCTTCAGCCTGGGCATGAGAAGTACAATCATGCTGACACAGCATGGAGAGAGACCACATGCAGAGAGACGCCCCAGGAGTCCACGCTCTTCAAGCCCCCAGCTATTTGGCTGTTCCCAAGCCCAAACGCAAGACAAGTGTATGAAGAAGATTTGAGATGACCCCAGTCACCATTTGATTGTAGCTTCCTAAGGGATCCTGAGCAAAACCGTTCTAGCTGGCCCCAATTTACCTCCAGATTCATGAGTCAACTAGTTATTGTGTGCAGCCACTCTTTGAAGGTGGTTTGTTAACGCAATAATAGAGAACCAGAATAATGCTCAAACCAAAAACCTAAGGATTCTCTAAAATCTTTGTTCTCGCCTCCTACATCCAATTACGGAATTCCAGCAATTCTTAAAAGCATCTGCTTTTGTCGATCTGTCCTCCTCTTCCTGGTGGTGAATACCATCATTTCATTCCTGAACCAGGAAAACATCTTCCTAACTTGGTATTCTTGCTCCAGTCTGGCCTCCCTTTCCCATCCCTCACAGGGCAGCCAGATCTGCCCAGGTCAGTCCAGGCAAACTCTGACGGTTCCCATGATGTGACCCTAGCTGGGCTCTGCAGCTCCCTGTCTATCTACTGCTCCTGACTCTGCTCCAGCCACACCGAGCCCTGGGAGTTCCTTGAAGTGATGGGGTGACTTACCCTCGAGTCTCTGCACAAACTGTTCCTTCTGCCTGGCCCTGCCTGTCACTGCAGATTAAAAATGACTCCTCTGGGAAGCTCTCCTGGGCCCTCAAGTCTAGGTTAAGTTTCCTTTCACACACTCCCTCAATAACCTTTATTTCCCTCTAAATGAAATATGCCACTCCAAAATGTAATTTCCTATTTTTCATCTCTAAGAGTGTAAGTTCCCTGACAATAGGCCAGTGGCTCACTCACTTATATATCCCTAGTGCCAGGACCACATCAGAACCGAAAAGGCTCGTAAAAATTAAAAGTTGTTTCAGTGAATGACTGATAAATTACATCAAGGCAACTCTATCACTTAATAAAATTAGAAGCATGGAAGAAAGCTATTCCAGGAAGGATATAAAAGGACTAAAAATTTTTGAAATGAAATAAACATTTGAGATTACGTAATTAATCCCATCTTTTTATAGATGAAGAAACAAGTTAATGAGACTGACTGGCTTGCCCAAACCTCCACACCTGGTTGGTGGCAAAGTCAGGAACAAAATCAGGTCAATTAACTCCCATGTACCACTGTAGTACGTCAGAATCTAAGTGAACCCACAGCTGAACAGTGCAGTCATTTCAGAATATGGCCAGTAACTTCTCGAAATTAGAAATGTGCCTTATAATCCTCTTGTATTACATTATTCTCATGCCTGAACATACGGAAGTAGCTTTGGCAACTTTTAATTTCTTTGGAGTACACACCCATCGGAATGGGTAGCGAGGAGGCTTGACGACATAAGTATTGGTGATGATATAAAATAACTGCAACTCTTATACTGGTAGAAGTCGATCCAAATATCCTCAAAGTGAAAATAGTCTAAATGCCCAATAAGAGAATGGACTAGTAATGATATATTCATAATTACACTGCAACAAAAAAAGAACAAATTACTGATTCATACAATGCGGATGAATTACACAGGCATGCTGAAAGAAATCCTAAGTATACCTGTGATTCCATTTATGTGACATTCAAAATCAGGCAAAACTAATCTAGGTCAGTACTGCCCAGGAAGGGACACAAAAGCCTTCTGGAGTGTTGGAAAGGTTTTACATCTCCATTTTGGGGATGATAACAAGATACAGGTATGTATAAATTTAGCTGTACTTTTAAGACTTGAGGTATAACTTCAAGTGCACAATTAAAATTGAGTAAACAAAAAATTAGAAAAAAGATAGTTGCACTGTAGCTTTATAGAACACCTTATGTTCAGTGCAATACAGTATCTCATTCAACCCTCAAAAAAGCACTTGTTTTATAAATATTATTTACTAGTCATAGTTGAGATCTTCAAAAAAATCTCTGAATCATAACAGGAAGAAAGAAGGAATAAAAAGTGATAGTTTAAAAAAAAAATCAACTTTAACATTCTTTTTGGGACTTTTCTTTTTGTAGAACAGACCAAAAAACATGTTTTATCCAAGGTCAAGGACAACTTTTTAATGTCCAGTTCTTAAAATGTACATGAAAGGATGTGTTCCTACATGATGTTTAGTTAACTCCACAAAGATTGTACACTGCCAGTTCTGAAGAGGAAAAAAATCCTCAAGGTGTCACTGATGCAGGGCAGGAGGCGGGAGAAATCAAGGACTTAGAGAGACTCGCTTTCTCTACACTTCTATTGATACCATTACATTGAGTCATATGGACTCATACCAATCAGTATAGAAAAATCTAATGTGATTTTTTTTAAGTACAGTTTATTATGTTTTTATTAGTGCTAATCATCACAGAGGCAACCTCTGATGCTGTCTGAATTTTGCACATGAGAAAATTGTGGTTCAGAGTAATCGGTCTTAAACCAGGTTCCCAGGATTTGGCATTTTAGAAATAAGTACATTCTAAATATATATACACATTCATCCAAACAAACTTGAGGACTAATATAGGAATGTCATCTTTTTATTCTGCTAAGTAAAAACATTTTGAGAGAGACACTATGATTCACTAATTTTAGAGTAGACCATATATTCTAACATCTACAAAAAGTTGAAGCAGTATTTCAAGTTTAAGTCTCTAAATTTATGATTACTTTGCAACACTTTCCTGATTTTTCCATGTTGCTATGGACTGATATTTGGAAAACACCTTAGATCACACAGGTAATAAGCGGAATACCTAGGAATCAAATAAAGAACTTCAAAGTTCTTTTTCTTCTCTGTCGCAATAGTAGGTACAGATTAAGATTATGGACATGTCACCAACCCTTATGACAACTGAGGCAGTTGTGAGGACTCCATTCCCCCTGACCCTCGGTTTCCTCAACCACAAGACAGGAATAAATACTCCAACACTGCTCAGGGTTGATGAAAGGGCTAAAGGAACAGTAGAATCCTATATTAAGCACTTCCTGCAGACCAGAGAGCAAATTCTCAAGTATTAATTAATCATCATCATCACCACAAACTTTATTATGTAACTTTGCCTTAAACACTGGCTGATTCTATGGAGGCACAGTTCTAAGTACATTACTAATATCAATTTATTTAATCAGTATCAAAAGCTTTAAAATGCAGTTATCTTTTGATCCTACAACTCTACTTCTAGAATTTGATCATAAAGCAAAAACACCCCAGATGATTAGAAACACTGTATGTAATAATCCCTCTTGGAGAGATTCACCATGTAATCTGCATATTAAAGGCTGTACAACACAGAAACTTGTTTTACTTTGACCCAGTTTTTAAACTTACTTGTCACTGGAACTGCTTTTGGTAGTAGACTCATTTAAGTACCATAGAACTACCACTCCTTACAATACACTAGCACAAAATATCCAGAATTTATGCAGAATATTCATTTCAGTGTTATTTATAACAGCCAAAATTGGAACAAATATAAAATACTTAATGGAAAGGTGACTAGTTAAGAAAATTATGGTTTGTCAGTATATAATGCAGGAAACTAATGAAGAGAAACTTAAATGTTAAGTATTCATAGAAATAAAAAGCAGGTTATGAAACTATCTTCATTATGATGCAGGGCTGAAAATGTTAACTGGTTCTTTCTGGGTTACTGGATTACAATTTCTCCCCCGCATTGTACTTTCCAAATTTCCTTTTACTTTAATAATATGGTACCAAAATAATCTGTCCCTACATGGGCAAGAATAGGTGTATATACATGTAGATATGTTAACAGTATTAGAAAATGATTGTCATCAACTGTAAAACAGGAATCATAATACTGAAGTGTAAATAAAATTTCATTTATAGGATTCACCATGTAGTACTAAGAAGTAAACATATACAAAGCATGCCTCAAAACCAACACCTATTCTCTTCTGAGCTGCTCACAAAATCCAAATAAGATCCCTACATATAAAAGCATAAATGGTAATATCCAAACCAGAAACCAAAAAACAAGTATCCACTAATATATACGAGCAACATTTATTGATCTCAGAAACAGAAAAGTTTCAAGAAGGGTGGTAGGTTACAATTTCTGTAAAATTATATTTAACCTAGTTAGTATATTCTTTATACATACATGCAAATGTAAAAATGCAAAAACACTGAATGAGAATGACACTAACTTCAGTATAGAGAAGGGGGAGGAGCAGGCTTTAGCTCTAGCCTTAAAGTTGTGTTGTTGTTGTTGTTTTTTAAAGCAGTTTTGGAGTTAAAATGGCAAGATGTTAACAACTGTTCATCAGAGGTAGGTACACAGAAGTAGGTTTTATTATTTTCTGTACTTTTCTGAATACTTGTACTTCCAATACTTGTATTAAAAATAAAACTTTGAAAGAACTGTATTTTGTTTTAGCTCCTGACTCCATGATTAGGAACCAGTACAATCCTTCTGTGCCTCAGTCAATGGCCCTGGGAGGACTCTATACGGTCATCCACTTCCCCAAGAGTGAGGCCAGGGAAGCAGCTACCCTACTGAAAAAACACCCAGGAATCCCTCTCGGGGAGACAGGGACAAAATTACTCGAGATAAGTCCTCAACCCTGAGAGAAGCAGTCCAGAGGTCAGAACAGTGCCCACCAAATCTAGGTACAAAGGAACCTGATAAATGAGACTGGCCTGCAAATTCAACTTTTCAAATGGTTCCTCTCAAAACCATGTAGATGTGTTAGGCTGTCAGCCAAAAAGCAGAACACCAACGTTTATGCAAAAAGAGTGGAGGAAAGTAGTTACACAAATGAAAGCAAAATCCCTGAGTAAGCTCACTCACCTGAAGGCACAAACTCACGCAGTTGCCCCAGCAGGAACTGGGCTGTCCCTACACTCCTGGGAGGGCTTCTCCCAAGAAGACACGGGACAGCAATCAAGTGACCCCTCAATTGCCAGCATTGTGTCTGTGATTTCTGCTGCCCCCCGCACTCGTCCTCTCAACAACTATTAGGTAGGCAGTACTACATGCTTCCAGGCATGGGCTTGGAATCCACCAAGCTAGGCTCACCACCAGGTAGCCCTGACACTCCACTGGCCAATAACCACCTCACTGACCTCAAGTTCCCTCTTTTCTAAGGCTGTGTTTTTTAAGTCGGTAGTATCTGGTTAACAGGACTGGTGGGAGGATGCAGTGAGGCGACAGGAGCAAGACATTTGGCACCATCCTTGGTACACAGTCCCCTCTAATTCTGGTGGTGGTGATCAAGATGGTCAGGGACCCTGCCCTGATGCAGGGGCCAGACTCCAATGATAGCCATCACCCTGGGGCCATTCAAGGGCTATCCACATGTCTTTACTTTAGCACTGAAAGTCAGAACTGGCTATATAATTTGAGAGCCAGTGCAAAATGAAAATGTTTGCAAAGCATCAAAGATTAAGAGGATGGTAAGCCCAGAGCATTAAACCAAGTGTGGGGCCCTTCGAGGCCTAGGCCCCCACAGCCTCGTGCCCTTGAAGGCAGCCCTGCTAGAAGTAAACATGCTCAGACACTTTGTAGACACTTGAAATTAAGGTCAACAAGAACTCAGCTTCCTAGCCTCATCCAAACACTGGAAGCATTTGGGCAGATGCCAGGGGGAGAGCCACAGCAGAAATAAAGGGGGCTGTAGACCTGAAAATAAAAGCCCATCTTAATTCAACTTTTAAGAAGTTATCAGAGGAAACTGCTGTTTCCTTGTTCTCTGCCATGCACTTAGCAGAACTTCCCTAAAAATCCTTCCTTCTTTCCAGTCTACCTCAGAAACAAATTATTTATAGTGAGTATCAGGGGAGTCTGCCCAACTGAAATCTGTAAGCAAGAGGCTACTTGGGGCCTAGTGTCTGCTGGGACAGCCTCGCTTCCCTGGCAGCATGTGATAAAGGAGCACAGCAGACATCAGACAAACTGACAACTAGGTCCTCCATTTCAGTGACCTCTTCAAAAAAGAACTAGGGCTTTTGACAGGCAAGAAGGTGCCCCTGCAGTGACAGTAGGGGGCTCACAGGGTGGCCAAGAAATCCATTTGTGGTCACTTGATGAAACATTAGATAGTGAAGGGCAGTCACCTCAGTGACCAGAGTCAGGACACTGTGGGACAGGAAGCTCAGGACACAACACAGTTGTTTATATTCAGCCTTCTCCTTAACAGTCATTTAGCAAAGCCAAGTCCTTGAGAACAGGGAACCCTGGTCAGCCTCAAGGCCCCTGTGTTGGGTTTTTTTGTTTGTTTGTTTGTTTACCCTTTACTTAAGCGGCAGCATAGTATTTACATGAAATACACTGTACAAATTTCAACGGTCTCAGGATGCCTGGGTGGCTCAGTCGTTAAGCATCTGCCTTCAGCTCAGGTCATGATCCCAGCATCCTGGGATCGAGCCCCGCATCAGGTTTCCTGCTCAGCGGGGAGCCTGCTTCTCCCTCTCCCACTCCCCCTTCTTGTGTTCCCTCTCTCACTGTATCTCTCTCTGTCAAATAAATAAAATCGTTAAAAAAAAAAATTTTTTTTTTCAACGGTCTCCCAATAGCTTCAACACCAGGCTGGAAGGAAGGCTACAAACCCAGCTCTATTTGTTAGCTATGTGAACTTGGGGAAGTGACACCACCTCTCTGACCCTCGTTTTAATGCCATTACATAGGAAAGCATTTATGACGTCATCTGGCACACAGGTAAGTGCTCAATAAGTAAACTCATGCTTCACTCCCTCCACCCCCTGGCATGCCAACAATCACATGGCTTAGGCTCCCAGAGAACGTGAATCATTTCTCCTGTGGGTCGTCCCCTAGGACTCTCCACTTCCAGACTTCTAAGGCTGCAGCAACAGAAGCTGGAGAAATAGCTAATGCCTCCATGTCAGAGTTCCTGCTCAATACTCAGATGTTATTCAAACTTTTGTGTCATGACAACTCCAGATAGCAGATCTGTGCTTGCATTATTTTAATCTTATGATTCAAAGAATATTTACATGACTAATCCAATTGCAGTTAAGTCTAAAAAATGTTTGGCCCGTATGTTATAGTCAATTTGACCATACAATTTATAATGTTCAGTCATTCAGGGTTAAACATACCACACTTTAAATTTAACTGAGCACCAGATAAAATCCAAATGTGCCTTCACTCTTCTTTTCAAACAGGCACATTTACAACTTACTAGTACCTATAGGCTCTGTTGTTTGAAGTAGATCATGAATTTCTGTTCTTGGTCAGTTGGCTTTTATTCTGTAGATGGTGATGTACTTCTGCTGACCTACCTACCTTCTCATCTGATCTTCCCCCCGACACACAAATCTTTATAATGGCAGGTACAGCCTCAGACGAAGAAACTGGGCCAGGTTCACCAATCTATATGGAAAATCTAAAACCCTGGCCTTAAATTCTAAACCCAATATACAAATGCAGTGATCATTAGTTGACAATTAGAATCCAAGACTAACCAACCATTTTCAGTTGTCATATTTTCGAGTCTAACTCTGCATTTTAGTTCACCATAAAACAAAACATGTAAAATGAGAAGCCTACCAAAAAGCCAGTGAGCACATCAGAAGCTGCCTTCTCTCCGATGCCCCTTGTGCAACCTGTCCTGCCACGAACTCCTCTAGAGCCACATACCTGGCAGTCCTATAGCCAAGGGGACCTCAGCTGGGAGCTCATCCTCCCATGACTTTCAGGGTCATGCACAGAGCAGTGGGTTCCATGCATATTTGTTGAATGGATGAAAATATCAACATGTGATAAGTATTAAACAATCAAGGGTCTTATGACATCCTGCTTGCTGATTACCATTCCAAATTTTTCCATATACTAGCACTAGTTTAAAAGTTAGCCCAGCATTTACCAGTGAGAAGTCTTGAAGGTCTTTAGGTAGAAGAATAAGCAATATAATCACAATACAATAACATTTTATATCTGAAAAAAAATGTGCAGTTTATAAATCCCTTTCTTTCCCTCCATTATCTCATTAACCATCATCATAGGCATTACACAAAGCAAAATGAATTTTACTGTTTTGATAGCAGAAGGGGGGAAAAGGGTAAAATCCTAACCCAGCAACATGAGCTACGACGGAAAGAAAATTTGAAACTGAAAGGAATCTAGAAGTTGATTTTGTCCAACCAACCTAGCAGGAAAACCTGGTAGATGTGTTTCTCTTTCATTACAACTTGATTTTCTCCTACTTTATTCAAAAGCTCTGCACGTAGTCTCACTAGTTCTACCTGTCAAGAGAGAGTAAGATGCCAGTACTGCCGGTTGGAACAGTAGAAAAATCTTCACCCATAGACCCGACGGTATGAACATTGGCCTTTAAAGCCCATCCTGAAGATGGAGAAAAGGTGTGTGGCCTCCTAAGCCTACTTCCTTAACCAGAAAACAAGAGGTTTTTATATTTAAATTGCCACCCAGGCTACACAAAGTATCTTGATAATCTTCAAGTGTAAAGGATACATTCTGCATTCCCCAGAACAAAATACCTAATCCAAACAGATTTTATCTTGTCTCAGTTTAGAAGCTGGTGAGAAAAGTAGGACGGTCCCTTGGTCTCATTCATTCAACAAATACTGGGCACTCGGTGATATTTATTCAGAATTAGCAAATTACCACTACATCCCTGAACTGAATTTAAAAAGCCCTGTCTTAAATATTAAGGCATTATCCCTGTCCCTCACCTTATTGGTCACCTCTAATTGAGAACATTTCTTTTAAGAAAATCAACTGCAACCTCAAAGATCAGACAGCTATGTCAGTCGTTTCAATACCCACAGTCCTATTATAAGCTGCTAAAAATAGCACCTACCTTTCTCCCATTTCTCTTCCTTTCTAATCTCCTCCACATAAAAAAGTGATGACATCCCATCCAAAGAACAATGAACAATACATACACACAGTTCCCTCTTCCAGCTTCCAACAGCAACAACAAGAAAAGTCAAGCACCGATTAAAAAAGAAAAGATAGCATACACCAGTATGCCTGTCAAGTACGTGGACAGGGAGCGCTAGTCCACAAACTCAGCAAAATCTGAAGAGCCAATCTTGTCATGAAAGGAACATTTTTTTTTTTCCTGGAAGTCAAAGAACTTGAGAATTGATTTTAAAAATAAGATGGCAGATGCAGTCAACAGAATTTTTTTCCAGAAATTGGTTTTTAATGAACACCATATAAAGATTATATATAAGCAAATGAGTCCATTTGAAAGGAGGAATGATGTGTGGCACTTCATTTTCTCAGAGTTGATAAGAAGTAAACACAAAAACCCGCCTCTGAAGAGTTGTCTTTTAACTGAAATTGAACAGGAAAATTGAACTTCATGTTTAAGGATTTTCTTTAGTGTTTTCACAGGGGATACTTGACACACTCATAAAAACAGGACTTACTTCCTTTAAGATTTTCTCATCTCCAAGGATTAGCCAATGATTTTTATTTACCAGTTTCACTGCAGTTGTGATTTTATTTTTAAGCTTAAATTTACAAAATGATATTTTTTAGTACCAACGCAATAGGGTGTGTGGGGGCGTGGCAGGTGAAACCAAAAGGCTGTGTCAAATTTAGGGCCCATTGATTTTAACACAAAACTGTTACTAAACTGACAAATTAATCTGCTTTTAAGGTACCCTAAAGCCCCACTAACAATCATTCACCACCTTTAAGTAATCCACCTAGAAATTAACCTGAGTAATCAACCAGTTTTCAATCCCTGAACCCCAAGTGGCTTGGTGGTTTTGGCACCTCGGCTTTGTGATGCTATTTGTAAATTTAAAACTCATCCACTAAAGAAATAACAATGATCAGAACCACCAGACTTGCTTTTTAGGAACTACTTAAGTATCCAAAATTAGCTTTCAGTAGTACAGGTAATGTCACCCTTTCCTATTTGGAATTATCCTCAACAAACTTTGGCTTTGAGTGGACTGCAAAACAAAACCACAATATTGTATAAGACAAGCTACAAAATAATCAGTTACTTAATTTAGAAAATCTAAAACACTTGGCAACTCTTAACCTACATGGCACTTTGAATTTTAAAGGACACGCATAATCAGATAACCTCCTTAACTAGCTCCAGGTGTGGGTGGATAATGTCCCTTTATCACAAAGATAACTGACATCGACAAATGAACAAAACAGAATTTGAACTCAATTTTTTATCTCTGCTCCATTCACAAGGTCATGCATTTACTTCAATCACCATCCTTCCCCACAGAAAACAAAAACAAGCCATTAAGCTTTAGGGGAAACATTTCCTTCGCATAAACTAGAGTTAAGTCCAAGATAAGAAAACAGTACAAAACCCGTCCTTGTCCAGCGTTTCTTGATCATGATAGCTTTCAGTCTTTCTTAGAACAGCAGTAAGTTTAATTCCTAGAAGGCACTGGCAAATCTCTGCCAGGACAATCTACAGTAAAACCGCCTGCATGTGTCCAACAAGATCACAGAAGGGTCAATGTTTTTAACCAGCTACTGCAACTCTACATAATTTAGAGCTAACAAGATAAACCTGGTAATTGTATAGGCTCGAACACAGCCAATGTCAGTGAGGTTCCCCCTGAACACAAAGATGCAGCTCTGGGGAAACAGAATTTCTGGAACAATACATGATGCTTGCATAATTCCACAAAAACACGAGTGCATTATTAAAATAATGTTCAGTCCCAGCATTGTGCTGACACTTCCCACCTAAACTTCTCAGCACAAGCCTGGCCTAAAAACAGCTAGGATCCAGGGTAAAAGCCACAGGCACCCACGACAGGAACGGTGGGACAATGCCTGCCCCTACCCAGTCCGACCAGGCTTCGATGTAGTTTAGTCCCGTCTACTTTACGGTAATGTGCTTTTAAAACCTCGCCGCGACCGAGGTCATAGCTTTAGAGATCTAATAACAACCAAATGACCGGGGCTGCCGGGCACTTAGTAAGCCATTCTGGTTATGGCTCTTTAATAGTACCTGGAGTTCTGCTAAAAGGAGAGCAGAAAACTCCTGCCTCCCAGGAAAGAAAGTCCTTTGCGGGGAGCACAGAGGGAAGCAAAGAACCGGATCGCAGGCAGAGGACGCCCCGCCGCCGCGGCCCCATCTCTCCGGCACCCCCAGCACGCCCCTCTCCCCGCAGCGGGGCGGCCAGGGCCACACCTTTACCTGTCAGCTCCACCACCCCCTCCTCCGCCCCGCGGGCCGCCACTCCGAGTCCCAGCACAGCTCCAGAGCAGGCTGCAGGAGAAAGAACCCCAAAGGCATCCCATCCCAAAGCAAGCAAGCAAAAAGGCTGTTCCTCCAGGCGGAGGGACACCGGGCACGTCGGGGCGCGAGAGACGACACGCCACCCCTGTCCCGCACCTACCAGATAATCCATGTACAGAAACGCCTCAGTTATCCGGAGATCAGACATCCGGCAGCCTAAAGCATCCGGAACGGCTCCGAACCCGGAAAAAAAAGCAGCTTCTCTGGCTGCGAGCGAGCAGCCCCTGAAAAAGCCAGCAACAACGAAAATAGCCGAGAGCACCCGAGCAGCCGAAGATTACACAAGGGGCGCGGCGATTGGCTGGGCGGGCGGGCAGAAGGAAAGGAGAACGCTCATTGGCTGCGGTGCCTATAAAAAGCAGGCCACTGCGGGTGGTAGGAGAGAAGCGCGGGAGCGGCGAGGGCGCTGGTTCCTGTGAGCTGGGCGGAGGGCGGGGGCTAGGGCTGCGCAGGCGGAAGAGCGAGCCGGGAAGAGCGGAAAATCGGCCGATGCCGCAGCAACTGCCCGAGTTCTGCGTGCTCCCGTAGCCGCCTATTCGGGTAGAGCGGAGCAGAACTGTGCTCCAGTGCGGGAGAGCAGTAGTGTCCCCTCCCGTCCTCAGTAGGAAGCGAGCCCTGAAGCGGGAGGCGTGGTAGCCACCGGCACCTACAACGCCGTTCTCCGGAGTGATTTCCTGCGGGCTCTGCGGCCTCTAGACAGCACCGAGGGGGCGCTTCAGGAATGTACTCTGCACAGGCAGGCCTGTGACACCCCCCCTCCCCCACCTTGAGGATGTGAATCTTCGAAGCGGACAGCTCCAGCCTGATGTCCCTCAGGGTACACAGAAGCTTAGGACACAGAGGTAGCCGAGGAGGCTCCCTTAGAACGCCAGGTTGCCCTCAGATTTCCCTGTCCACCACGTGAAAGGGGGGGGGAGAAATTTGAGGGACACGGTAGACCTCAGACACCGGAAAGAAGCTGACAGGTCTTCACAGGCTTGGAGTCCAATTACACTGAGCACAAATCCATCATCCCTAAGAAAATGAGCAATAGAACAAGCAGCTTTCTGACAAGACCCATGTAATATACTATTGTGACCCGCTATCCTGGTTAAGAGGTAAGAGTATAAGCAGGTGCATTTGAGACTTGTGCATTTCCTGGTAAATAACTTAGAAATTGGCATTGGGATTTCGCTATTCCATGAAGGGGGGAGGGAGGTCTGAATCAGTCAAGAAGCTAGATGAGAACACTCAGGTTTTGGTTTTGGTTTAAGATTCAGGCTGAACAACCACACAATGCCAGACATACCAACTTAGGCTCAAATGGTTGAAGTACTGCAGCCAAGCCACCCCCCACATAGTTTGAGATCAGAAAGGATCGCTCTCTATTATTAGAGCTTCCCTACAAAAATGTTTTAATAGTAAAACTTCAACTGAAATCTTTCTGAAGAGACTGCCGACTGTATAAATGTTTAGGGTTTGGGTTTTTATTTTCCCCCTAACTTGGCACCTTCCCTTTTTGCATCCTCAAGAATGCATTTCCTTACTGTAAGTTTACCTGCAGCTGCCAAACAATGGAATTCACCCTAAATGTGCAGGAGGGGAATGCAGCCCCTTACAGGGAGCTTCAGGTTAGTGAGCCTATGCAGGAGCTAACTTGACTCAATTGCATTAAGCCATTAGATCCAATTTTGATTGATTTATCAGAATGCCAAGAACACATCGATTTAGAAGAGATTTTGACATGGATTCTAAAGTGATGAGCTTCCCTAAACCTACAGCACAATTGGTTGAAACTGACTGCAGAAGTCACAGTGCTCTCAAATTTGCTAGCAAAAATAATTCAGATAGACCGGAAACCTTTTGTTTGTTTGTTTGTTTGTTTCCTTTCCATGAATAAGCATACTGCAAACAAGATAAAGGGCTTGAGTTAGCAAAGAGACACTTTTGGTCCATTGTCTTATTGAAAACTGAGGTCTTCACTACTGCCCAGTCAGACTCTTAAACAGCCTATCAGTTTCTATGCAGGGGAGGATAACCGCTCAGGAGCCACTGGCTTCTGCCTTCCTTTAAAAGCTAACCTTAAAAGACTCCTCAGCAGAAGGTCATTAGGCTAAACATGGTTCATCCTACTTCTAGGAATGAGTAAATGAGCTCAAAGCAAGGAGATGAAAGAATTTACTTCAAGTTCCAAAGGCTGCACCATTGTATTCACCATATTCCACACTATTTGTACATCCTGACACCAAGGAAAACCTTGTGTTTGATCTATTAAAAAATCCTAAGCAGCAATGTCCACAATAGCCAAACTATGGAAAGAGCCCAGATGTCCATTGACGGATGAATGGATAAAGAAGTGGTGTGTGCACGTGCGCACGTGCGCACACACAATGGAATATTACTCAGCCATTAAAAATGAAATCTTGGGCGCCTGGGTGGCTCAGTCGTTAAGCGTCTGCCTTCAGCTCAGGTCATGATCCCAGGGTCCTGGGATCGAGTCCCACATCGGGCTCCCTGCTCTGCAGGGAGCCTGCTTCTCCCTCTCCCACTCCCCCTGCTTGTGTTCCCTCTCTCGCTGTCTCTCTCTCTCTGTTGAAGAATAAATAAAGTCTTAAAAAAAAAAATGAAATCTTAACATTTGCAACAGCGTGGATAGAACTAGAAGGTGTTATACTAAGTGAAATAAGTTAATCAGAGAAAGACAAATAACATGATTTCACTTATATATGGAATTTAAGAAACAAAACAGAGGATCATAGGGGAAGGGAGGGAAAAATAAGAGGAAATCAGAGAGGGGGACAAACCATAAGAGACTCTTAACTCCAGGAAACAAACTGAGGATTACTGGAGGGGAGGTGGGGGAGGGATGGGGTAATTGGGAGATGGGCATTAAGGAGGGCACGTGATGTAATGAGTACTGGGTGTTATATGCAACTGATGAATCACTAAATTCTACCCCTGAAACTAATAATACAGTGTGTTAATTGAATTTAAATAAAAATTTTTTTTAAATCCTATATTACCTTTTGGAAAAGAATCTTCAAAAACCTGAAGTTTCAGAACTCCATATGGAGCACATTTTTCCAGTTAGATGTTAGTCGCCTGGGATGTGTATACACTATTGTGCAGAGGAAAGATGCTAACATCATTAATTGGGATGAACAGATACCACACTACCCACTATGTGAAGCGGCAGTCTTAGCTGATGGATGTTGCTATTGGGTAGTCACCCCAAATGTGCTTTATAAAGCGTGGAGGGGTTAGAATGCATTCACTTCACCATATGCCAATTAACAGACTGCAGTCTTGAATAAGACATGGTCTATTAATGTAGCCCCCTGCCTTTGCTCTCAATAAAATGAACGACCCTCTTCCAGACACCTAACATGTATAAACTCATGAGGCAACTGCATTACTACACAGATTTTGGGAAAGAGGGTGTCACTGTTGCCTGTCAAAAGCAAGGAGAAATTCTTTTATGATACGCCATAGTCTACAATTCTATGAAGACTGCTAACTAGCCAGATTTAGAGGAAATTTTGTTAAAACATCACTTGTAGGAAACAAATGCATTTTTGCAACTTGGTCTCCCAAAGTCTACCATCCAGAAAAATCAACATATCAGTGGCTATTTCCATCTACTGTTTTTGTTGTTTGATAGAACTTATGGAAAAGTATAGTCTTTACTACTTTTGTATCATGCACTCACTTTACATAAACTTCACTATATCCTGAAACTTCATAAATGTTTCATGGCTATGTAAAGCTCTACTATATAAATGTACTATGATAAATTCCTTAGTAGATACTCTGGTAAATACTGCAGTGAATGTTTGCTTGTAGGATTGTTCACATCTCCTTATAAGAATTATCGTAAGAATATTCTAGAAATGAATTATTGGTACAAAGGGTATGAGCACTTTTAATACTCATTTTTGTACTAGCTTATAGGCTTCTGTCCCCTGCCCCTAATTCCAAAGTAGGAGATGCTTATCTTGCCTCATTCTTGCTTTGTGTATATGCCTGCATAGATGAGAGATGGTGTCCTTCATTAGAAAGACTCTTAAACCACATGGGGCACCTGGGTGGCTCATTCTTTAAGCGTCTGCCTTCGGCTCAGGTCATGATCCCAGGGTCCTGGGATCGAGCTGTGTATCGGGCTCCGTGCTCCATGGGGGCCTGCTTCTCCCTCTCCCACTTGCCCTGCTTGTGTTCCCTCTCGCTGTGTCTCTCTGTGTTAAATAAATAAATAAAATCTTTAAAAAAAAAAAAACTCTTAAACCACAGTCTCTTCAACAAATGGTGTTGGGAAAATTGGACAGCCACATGCAGAAGAATGAAATTGGACCATTTCCTTACACCACACACAAAAATAGACTCAAAATGGATGAAAGAGCTAAATGTGAGACAGGAATCCATCAAAATCCTAGAGGAGAACCCAGGCAGCAACCTCTTCGACCTCAGCCGCAACAATTTCTTCCTAGAAACATCGCCAAAGGCAAGGGAAGCAAGGGCAAAAAGGAACTATTGGGACTTCATCAAGATAAAAAGCTTTTGCACAGCAAAGGAAACAGTTAACAAAACCGAAAAGACAACCGACAGAATGGGAGAAGATATTTGCAAATGACATATCAGATAAAGGGCTAGTATCCAAAATCTATAAAGAATTATCAAACTCAACACCCAAAGAACACATAATCCAATCAAGAAATGGGCGGAAGACAAGTATAGACATTTTTCCAAAGACATCCAAATGGCCAACAGACATATGAAAAAGTGCTCAACATCACTTGGCATCAGGGAAATCCAAATCAAAACCTCAATGAGATACCACCTCACACCAGTCAGAATGGCTAAAATTAACAAGTCAGGAAACGACAGATGTTGGTGAGGATGTGGAGAAAGGGGAACCCTCCTACACTGTTGGTGGGAATGCAAGCTGGTGCAGCCACTCTGGAAAACAGTATGGAGGTTCCTCAAAAAGTTGAAAATAGAGCTACCCTACGACCCAGCAATTGCACTACTGGGTATTTACCCCAAAGATACAAATGTAGTGATCTGAAGGGGTACGTGCACCCCAATGTTTATAGCAGCAATGTCCACAATAGCCAAACTATGGAAAGAGCCAAGATGTCCATCGAAAGATGAATGGATAAAGAAGATATGGTGTATATATACAACAGAATATTATGCAGCCATCAAAAAAATGAAATCTTGCCATTTGCAACAACCTGGTTGGAACTAGAGGGTATTATGCTAAGCGAAATAAGTCAATCAGAGAAAGACAAGTATCATATGATCTCACTGATATGAGGAATTCTTAATCTCAGGAAACAAAGTGAGGGTTGCTGGAGTGGTAGGGGGTGGGAGGGATGGGGTGGCTGAGTGATAGACATTGGGGAGGGTATGTGCTATGGTGAGTGCTGTGAATTGTGTAAGACTGATGAATCACAGACCTGTACCTCTGAAACAAATAATACATTATATGTTAAAAAAAAAAAGATAGTAGGAAGGGAAAAATGAAGGGAGGGAAATCGGAGGGGGAGAACCCTGAGAGACTATGGACTCTGAGAAACAAACTGAGGGTGTTAGAGGGGAGGGGTGTGGGGGGATGGGTTAGCCCAGTGATGGGTATTAAGGAGGGCATGTATTGCATGGAGCACTGGGTGTTATACGCAAACAATGAATCGTGGAACACTACATACAAAAAAAGATAAATTTTTTTAAAAAATTGATTTACTTAAAACAATAAATATAAATAAAGTCTCTTAAACCACGGACACTTCTTCAGAAGTGGTATCCACTGAATTCTGCAGAGTTCATTGGGCACTTTGCCTATTTATTGCCTCCAGTAACTTCTAGGACCTTAACATTTTTTTTCCTAGCCCCACTCTTCCTGTTCCAGGTGGCCATCCTGACACCCACCCCCAGCCACCTCTGATTTACCCCAGGCCCCTTCTCTGCTTCCTACACTTGAACAAAGTACCATTATGTCGAAGATGAACCTCCTATGAAGCTGCTAACAGAACTTGATTCATAAATGGAAGAGGTCAGAAGGTTAGAGGTTTCAATTAAGAGGATTTTCTGTTCCTAGCATGGTGGCCTACAAAACGAGAGGGAACCCTAGCTGTAATGATGGGACTTTTGCAACTAGAAACTTTTAAGTCTAAAACATCTCCATGTCAGCTTAAACTTGTTTTGTCTCCAGCAAGCTGATATCAAAGTCCCACATGTCTAATTTTTAAAGATTAGTGGCCCGGCAATCACAAACATTTGCCATGAAACTAGATGAGCTTGGGCGGGTCACTTGTTTCTTCCAGGCTTCTGTTTACTCAACTATAAGATAGAGTTGAACTAATCACTAGATGATTAAGGACCCTTTGAGATCTAGAAATCTATACCCCTGGTTGGGGAGTATGGATTTGTTCTAAACCAATAACTTTCCTCTTCCAAAAAGAATTTGTTGGGTCTTGGAGTATGAAAGCAAGACAAGACATTTAAAATGAAGACTCATCACTTAAAGTGGTAAATAGAGGAGAAAGAACTAGACCTCACAAGCAAACACTACCCAAGCACCACATATTAGGAAGCTCTGTCAATCCCTCTTGATACCTCCCCAGGATCATTTAATCTCAGACAGTACTGCATTGCTGATTAGTTTCCTATTGGCACTGTGACAAATTACCACATACTTGATGACAAGACACAAATTTATTCTCTTATAGTTCTGCAAGCTAGAAGTTCTGAGTCTTTTGGGGCTAAAAAAAAAAAAATCAAGGTGCTGGCAGGGCTGGTTCCTTCTAGAGATCCCAAGGGAGAGTTCTTCAGCTCTTCCAGCTTCTGGCTGTTTTCATTCCTTGGCTTGTGACCATATCACTCCAGTCTCTACATCTATGGTCACATTGCCTTCTCTTCTATAGTCTAACCTCTTCGTGCCTCCCTCTAATAAGGGCAGTTGTGATTGCATTTAGGGCCTACCCAGATAATCCAGGATAATCTCCCCGCCTCAAAATTCTTAATTTATCACACCTACAAAGTCACTTTTTTAAATTACTTTTTTCTTTTTTTAATTTAATTTTATTATGTTATGTTAGTCACCATAGAGTACATCATTAGTTTTTGATGTAGTGTTCCCTGATTCATTGTTTGCGTATAACAGCCAGTGTACAAAGTCACTTGCTATCCAAGGTAACATTCACAGGTTCTGCAAATTAAGACCTGGTATCTTTGGAGCCATTATCTAACCTAACACCCGGATCTTATGATATACAGGAAATGCAAATACTTCCATGGAAATCCAAAGTGACAAGCACAATTTACTAATGCCTAAGGAATGAGATAAACCCCCAGTTTTAGAAAGAAGTAAAACTTGGTGATGCAGCCCCGAGGTACTCTAATTGTATTCAGACAGTTTATAATTCTATTTACTTCTCATGTGGCATTTGAGTTTTTTTCCCCTACTCATACTTTTAAAAAAATAACCTTGAGAATTCACATATACTTCACCCATTTAAAGTATACAGTTCAGTGGGGTTTTTTGTGTATTTACAGATTTGTGCAACTATCACCATTTTTAGGATTTTTAAAGATTTTAGAGAGAATGAACATGAATGGGAGTGAGACTTTGGAGCAGACTCTGCTCAGCAAGGAGACTGAAGAGGGGCAGGATCTCAGGACCCTGAGATCACAACCTGAGCCAAAACCAAGAGTCGGACGCTTAACCGACTACACCACCCAGGCACCACTAGAACATTTTTAATCACCTCTAAAAGAAACCCTGAACCGTTGAGCTATTACCCTCCAGCCCTTACCTCCACCTTCAGCCCTATAAAACCACTAGTCCACTTTCTGTCTCTACGGACTTCTGTTCTGGACTTTGATATGAATGGAATCCTATAGTATGTGGTCTTTGGGGATTGAGCTCTTTCACTTTGATAGTATTTAAGTTTCATCCATGTTGTAGCATATACATTCTTTCCTATGGTCAGATAATATTCCATTGTATGGACATACTGCATTTTTTAAAAAATTTTTTTAAAGATTTCATTTATTTATTTGACATAGTGAGAGACAGCACAAGCAGGAAGAGCAGCAGAGGGAGAAGCAGGCTCCCTGCTGAGCAAGGAGCCCAATGAGGGACTCGATACCAGGACCCTGGGATTATGACCCAAGCCGAAGGCAGACGCTTAACCGACTGAGCCACCCAGGCATCCCTGGACATACTGCATTTTGTTCATCATCCATTGATGAAACTTTGGATGACTTCTACCTTTAGTTTTGAATCATGCTGTCCCTTTACTTTTTCTCTCCTTTTCTTTTGCTCAATATTTTCTCCAAATCTCTTCTTCATTTCTCTCCCTTTATTGTCCATAGCTTAACTTTCTTCATAGTAATATTGTCCTAGAGCAGTTGGTCTAAATATGAATGGTATTTCTTTCAACATTTATTTCTTTTAAAATTTTGTTTCTCATAGTCTGATTAGTCCTTCACTCTCCAAATTCTTGAACATTAGCTTTTTTCTATTATATTCTTATTTCTATTCTAGGACCCAGAAGGATAAATTTCTGAACATATTTTAACTGTATTATATCCATGGTGGTTTTGAACCTTCTGTGAGATGAAAGGTCTGAATCGCTTTATCCTGCACGACAGGAAATAATACATTAAGTTCCTTTAAAGTCTTTGAATAACCAAGAATCTAAGCCCTGCTTGATAACCAGATTATAAAAAAAGATCAGGATGGTAAACCAGAAGAATCAACTACGTACTTTTAATTGTCAAGGAGCAATAAGCATTTCACAGGGATTTATTTCAAAAAGTGGGGGGAAAATGCCCTTTGGAAAATAAAGGTGCTTTGGAGACTGAGAAGAACTATATATGGTCAGTCGCTTATTCATAAAAAAAAAAAAAGATCAGTTTTGACTGATGGATGGGTAGTAGTAGAAGATATTCTCTACTTGAAAGAAGAGGGGATGTTTGAGCCCTAAGTGTAGGATGTGAGCAAGATGGTTAAATGTGGGGGCAAGTATAATTTGAGAGTTAAGATTCACCCAGGATCTTCTCTACAGGTTATTGCCTCTTAATCCACCACGTGGTGTTAGTGACAAGTCAACTTGCAGCTCCATTCTGTGTATCTGTAATCTGCTCAATTGTTGTGGTACCAAAACTAACATAACTATGGCAGCTGCATAGGTGAGCAAGTCTCAAGAAGTAGACATTTGCTTTCTTGTCTGTTTTTATGAGATCACCATCTACTGGAGTAATTTTTCCAAGTTGCTTTCTTGTAGGTATTTCATGAAGAATTGGACGCTTAGAGTGCTTTTTTTTTTTTTTTAAAGATTTTATTTATTTATTTGACAGAGAGGGAACACAAGCAGGGGGAGCGGGAGAGGGAGAAGCAGGCTTCCCGCTGAGCAGGGAGCCCGATGCGGGGCTCGATCCCAGGACCCAGGGATCATGAGCTGAGCCGAAGGCAGACGCTTAACGACTGAGCCACCCAGGCGCCCCTGAAGTGCTTCTGATTTACAACTTGGACTCTTTGAAGGCTTACATGTAAATATCTTAATTCAAAGTTAGCGCACGCGCACACACACACAAACAAAACCAAAAAAACTTGGCTCGAAACAGCTTGCAAGGAGCTGAGAAACTGAAACAGTACGAAGCTACAATATAAAGCCAATGAAAAACATGGCAATTGTGCCATCAAGAATTATCTTATCCCAACTTGAGATTCTGAGTCCATGTAGTTTAAACTAAGCAAGACAAGCATGTAGGCACTTTGGGCAGGTTAATACGGGTTCATTTATTCTAACTAACCTATGTAGCACCTGCTGTATATTAGGAATCCTAGGAAAACAAGGTCCCTGCTCACAAGGAGCTTAATCTCTAGTGGATAGAGACAAGTATCAACTAGTGATAAATGCTAGACAGAATTAAAGAGATGCACTATCAAGTAACGAGAAGGATGTCGTAGACTAGGTAGTCATAGATGGCATCTCTGGATTGTGTTAAGCAGTGCTGTCCAATAAAGCTTTCTGTAAGATGGAAGTGTTCTCTATCTACACTATCCTATATGGTAGCATTAGCTACATATGGAGCCTGAGCGCTTGAAATGTGGCCAAGGCACTGAATTTGATTTGTTTTTAATTTAAATCTAAGTAGTCACATGTGGCTAGTGGCTATCATTAGACAATGAAGACATGAAGTCAAAATATGGAGATCTTCCATTTAACCAAAATATGGAGATCTTCCATTTAACCACGACATTAAATATATTTCAGCTACCCCACTGGCCAATAAAGGAATAAAGGACCCACAAATAAAACTAAAGACACTTGTATAGGAGAGATCAACCATCTTGGAAAACAAAATGAGTAAAGAATTGGCAGTTAACATAGTAGAACAAAGCTGAAGCCTAAGTCCTGGAATCAGGAAAGCCAGCAAGAAGCTAGCCGATTCCTGCTGAACTCCCATCAGCTCAGAAATAAGATGCACCTGGTCCTCAGAGCTGGGAGAGACTGAAAACACAAAATAGCTGGGAGTCTTTAAAATACACACTTGAGCCCACCGATATGCCTCCCTCCACAAAGTGACTACCCGAAAGAAGACCAAAGTGAAAATTTACCCCTGAGATTAAACTAAAGAGGGCTTGACCTCAGGGACAGCAGATAAAGACAAAGAGTAAATTCAGTAGAGCTGGAATGAAGCTCAGGAAACCACTCAAAAAGAAAGAAGCAGTTGAGCAAAGACCATTAGAATATCAGTTCAGAAGCCTAATACCCAATTAGATGTTTCAAAACAAAGAGAAACGACAGCCACGGTGAGAAGTTATGAAGTAATTTTACCAAACATTCCACAAACCAAAACTATGCATTTCCAGACCAAAAAGAACACAAATGTCCAAAACAATGACATGTATGTTACCATTAAAGAAACAACCATTCAAAAACCTTCCTCAGAAGCACCACTCTGACAGTCACTATCAAATTTTATCAAACACTACAGGAACAAAAAAATTTCAACCTTAAAAGTACTCCAGAGTTGGTTTCTTCTGAGACCTCTGTCGTTAGCTTGCAGATGGCTACCTCCCGCTATGTCCTCAGGTGGTCTCTCCTCTGGGCACCCTTGCTATTTCTCTGGCCTCATCCCCTCTCCTAGGACCCACCCCAACAGCCTCATTTTAACTTAATTACCTCTGTAAAGGCCCCGGCTCCATATTTACTTTCAGAAGTACTGGGAGTTAGGGCTTGAACAAATAACCTTGGAAGTGGGAAGAGGAAACTCACCCCGTAACAACATTCATGGGGTGGGGGGCAATCTAAGAATAAAAAGGACTTTATTCAGATTGATGAAGGACATTGACAAAAAACATACAGCAAATGGCAAAACATTTAAAAGCCTTTGGTCAGACAATAAACTGGTGGTTGCCAGAGGCGAGGGGTGGTGGAGGGATGGGAGGAATAGGAGGGAGAGTAAGAGGTACAAACTTGAGTTATAAAATAAATAAGTCACAAGGATGTAATGTATAGCATAGGGAATACAGTCAATAATATTGTAATAATTTTCTATGGTGATAGATGGTAACTAGACCTATTGTAGTGATCATTTCACAATGTGTAAGAAAACTGAATCACCATTTTGTACACCTGAAAGTAATATAATATTGTATGTCAATTATAACTCCATTTTTTTAAAGCCTTTGCTTTAAAGTCAAGGGATCCAAAGAGCAATAGCTAACTTTTAACACCACAATCACATGCCATGAGTCAGCTATTTTGTAGAATTCTGATCCAGTTAACTAAAGACTTAAGATCAAGCTTTGGCAACGGACAGACCTAAGTTTCAATCCCAGGTGCTTTATTAGCTACGTGACCTTGAGAAGGATACTTAACCTCTGAGACTCAGTTTCCCCACTTTTAAAATGGAGATAAAATATAGGTAACTGTCTACAAGTTGTGAGGATTAAATACCAATGTGGGAGACTCTCAGGTACTAGCTGTTATTCTTCTTTGTGTGGACAGCTTTGTCAGGGTGCTGCTGTATATTTCAAAGACCGTGCCTTGGACTTAGTTTGGAGAAGTGGAAGAATTCTGCTTCCACCACCACCACCACCTAGGATCTCAGGAAAATTACTCAATTTTGGAATTCCAGTGTCATTTTTAAAATGTTGCTGAAATGAAATTAAGCAAAAGGCTAAGCCAAAGAGCAGAGAAAAGACGAGATGGCTTTTGTCAATTGTTCTTTGGCTTTCACCAGTGTGGTTCAAAATAGAATCAAAAGAATTTGTAAGCTGGGCAGTCCAGTAAAAGCAGGCTGGCTTTGTGAGCCACTAAGTGCTATATTTTGTGCCATCTACGTGAAAGCAGTCAAGTGTATCAGGAAACCCGCTGCTGCAACTAAAGTGAGTGATTAACCATTACATTCCTCCAACACATTTCATTTGGCTGTGTGACTCATTGGCTCACTTTTACTGGTGAAAACCACACCTGCACCCCATCAGGTGAACAAAAGCCTGAGTGAACACAAGACTGTGTTTCTATGTGACAGAGGCCCATGCACAGAAGTATAGGGTCGCTGCATTTTGTAGCAGAAACTGTTGCTGTGGACACACAGCTGTCCTGAGGTAGAGCGCACGTTCTGTCCCGGTGAAATAACTGATAAGTTATTATAGGAAAGAGCTGTTAGAAGAACTAAGGGGCGCCTGGGTGGCTCAGTCGTTAAGTGTCTGCCTTCGGCTCAGGTCATGATCCCAGGGTCCTGGGATCGAGCCCCGCATCGGGCTCCCTGCTCGGCGGAGACCCTGCTTCTCCCTCTGCTGCTTGTGTTCTCTATCTCTGTCAAATAAATAAATAAAATCTAGAAAAAAGAACTATTCTTAAAAGTTTTTTTTTTTAAAGATTTTATTTATTTATTTGAGAGAGAGAGAATGAGAGAGAGAGAGCACGAGAGGGAAGAGGGTCAGAGGGAGAAGCAGACTCCCCGCCGAGCAGGGAGCCCGATGCGGGACTCGATCCCGGGACTCCAGGATCATGACCTGAGCCAAAGGCAGTCTCCCAACCAACTGAGCCACCCAGGCACCCAAAAAAGAACTATTCTTAATTTTAAACTCATAGTCACTTGTTTTGATAAATGTTCTCCATATAACATATTATTACTTTAATAATGTCTAGACCTCTAGATTAAATGTTCCAGAACACATACAAAGTATCAAGATGATTGACTTGATTTATCAAGGACAAGTATCTACTTTGTCTCTTATCAGTAGCCTTATTGGTCCCAAATTTTTACAACAAATTTAGAAAGAAAGGAAGAAAAGTAGTAAATGTTGCCTGGTCCATGATAGTACAGAATCTTATTCGCTAATTTTAAGTGAGAACTCAGTTTGTACCCTTTTAAAAAGTATTAGATCCCAGATGTGATAACTCTTTGACAAGTAGGCTGGAGGCTCAGAGAACTCAGTCATGTCACAGCATGATTAACAATTTTATTTTCCCACAGAGGTAAACTTCAATAAGTCAACCATCTATTCATGATAAGGAAATTATAATACTATTGAAACCATATGCAACTCTTATTCAAAATTAAGAAATTGAGTATTGTGTTGTTTCTCTCAGCCTCAAAATTCTTCTGAGAAATAATTAACAGTTATTAAATGCTTGGTTATTATGACTGGTGGGAGAAAAAGTGGGCCTCTGTTTCTTTCCTCAAATCTCTCAAGAAAACACTACAATTAGTGAAGTGTATAGAGGAATATCAGTCACAGGTATGAGTGATATTGTTCGTAGGGTATTTACGGCACAAAGCAATAACAAAATAATTAGTTCTCAGGATATGAAAGATCATTTTGTGAAAATGATTTGACAAAACACAATCCTAAACTTGGTAAATTATTCTCAAAATGTTTAAGAAGTAAACGAAGCAATGAAACACATGTGACAACACAAGCCTATTTTTATACAGGAAAGCCTCTATTGAGGAATATTCTTATTACAGACAAAGGCCTTTGTCTTGAGTCTAGGATGAGATAGTTGGTCACTTGAAGGCATGTTTATTTATATTTTATAGGGATGGGAGAGTGGTAGTTGTCTCCTCAAGTCTTACTTTTCCTTTGGTAGCTCTGTTTGAGTTACTAAAATTTCCTGTTATTTTATGTAGAATGCACCATAGGCTACCAGTAAACAAAACTTTGTATCATTGTCTGAAATTCTAAAACAGAAATGGGGACCCACGGGGCAGAAATACTGTTTTGTATCACATCAAAAGCAATAAGCTAAATTTTACAAAGGACTAAAACATCCCTTGCACTGAGAAAACAAAGAAGGACAAGAATGATTTGTTTAAACATGCAAGTTGATACTGAGTGATGTCCCAACCTTCACAGATCATGGATGTAACCCTTGAGAAAGAAACTGAAATCTGTTCACAGAGGAACTAGATCCTGCTTTTGTAAGGGACAGTTCAGGCTATGGTGCATTTTTAGTAAATTAACAGATGCTTCTGATATATTTGTAACTCAGAAGGATTCATCATGCTCATTGTGTTTGACAAGCACGAAATTAAGCAAGTTAAATCAGTCCCAAGGAAAGAAAAATGCTGTGTAGACAATCCATCAAATGACCAAAATCTAGAGTAATCTCTTCAGGGGGTAAGAGCTTATACTACTTGAAAATACTTGTGCTCAGAAAAGATTTCACTTGGAAGAACCCCAGGTATAAGATTTTCTACAAAATTGTGAACAGTTTCAATCCCATACCTCATAAAATAGGGTGGCTTAATACTTGATGCATAAATTTGCATTAGATTCATAGTATCGACTAATTAGGAGAAAACAATAATTAAACATTAAGATGTGCTATGTGATTCATGCTCTGGCTTGCTGTGGGCTCACAAAAAGTTAGTCCTCTGCTCCTAAGGGGATGCAGAATGTCTTGGATTCTGGAGACAAACTTCATGTAAGTTCAAACTCATATTTAACCTTTAATTGGCTGAGTGATTTTGGACAAGTTATTGAACTTCTCTATGTCTTAATTTCCTCATCTGCAAAATGCTCATAATAGCACCTACCTCCATAGAATTGCTTGGATTAAATTAATTAATACGTGCAAAGCTGTATAGCACTGGGAATGGCAAGTCGCACATGGCTAGCCCTCCAAGCAATTTTACACCTACAACTGTTAAGGATTGCTTGGGTCCCAGCAGAAGGGCAATTAAGGTCTAGATGGCACAATAAAAATGAAACACAATTAAGTCCTAAAATCCAAACTTTGGGAAAGAGGGGGAACATAGAAAGAAGGCCTTGAGATAGAGGACTTGGTTTAAAGGAGGGGATGGGACATCCTAAGTGACTGGAAAAGGCAGGACTGAGCCTGGCTTTTAAGGAAGAACCAGCCTGACTGGAGTGGCCAAATAAGGTTGTGAGAACACCCTCACCAGATAAGATATGGCAGGTTGATAAGGCTTAAATTCCATTGCTGAGGAGATCAAACTCTGAGAGGGACCTATTATAGTTTCCTCAGGAATTGTTGTAGAAATAGTATTGGCTTCTAGAAAACAGGACAGAATGTAAGAGGAAAGTCTAGAATCAGACAGCTCAGTTTAAAGGTATTGAGGCCCACCTAGGTGAGGTTCTGGACCAGAGTAACAGGTATGAGTAGAGGAGGAAGGCAACTACTAAGGCAAAACCAAGAAGTGGTTAAGTGATTAGATGGGCAGGCAATGGACAAAGGAGACAAAAATGGCTCCCGAATTTTGAGGATGCCTCCATGGGCTATTATTGTATCTAGGTGAGATAAGGCAGTATTAGGTAGATGATGGTAGGACATATTCTTATAGAATACAAAGGGAGTTTAGGAGCTGACCTTGCCCTATGTATCTGAAGGTTTCTAAAGATTTTATTCTTTATATCATTATTACTTATTTAAGAGATAGAGTGAGAGAGCCCCAAAGGGAGGAGTGGCAGAGGGAGAAGCAGATTCCTGGCTCAGTGGTAAGCCCGATGAGGGACTCGATCCTGGGACTCCGAGCAGAAGTCAGTCGCTTAACTGACTGAGCTACCTCAGGCACCCTATCTGAAGGTTTCTAAATGCCATTGAGAGTGAGAAAAGAGGGTCAAGACTTCTGGGTGTTGCAAGAGCATCTCCTGTGCACTGGAGTGCTACTCAACATAGGTGTTTGTCCTTAGAGCCACCTGAAGGACTCACAGCTCCTGAGAGCTGACACAAGGCAGGACAAGAGCTACAAATGGGGAACGCTTTGAAGCTCTACTCCCATAGCTTTCAAGTACACAAGACAGTATTGTTAACTACTACTAGCATCATAAAAGCTCACACTGAGTTTGGTAGGACTCACTGTTGAAGGATTGCTGAGTTTGGAGCAGAGCTGGGGTTTTCTAAGAGCTTCCCAGTTGAATCACCTGTCTGCCATAGGGTGCCAAAATGCAGGGTCCTGGGTTTGCAAGAGATAGGATTGGAGTGTGAGGCAGTGAGGTGGGTCAGCATGTGGGACGGCTCTGATGTTAGGTCACTGTCAGGGCTGGCCCCAAAGAGTCCATGGACTGTGGGAGAGCCACTATACACATTTCTCGATCCAGAGTCTTCCCATCCAATCTCCATTCTCCTTGGACCTGCTAAGTTAATCTACATCTGCACTGCACAATTTTCTGGGAAAAAATCTTTAAGAAGGACTAGTAATCTGAACAGAGGGCATAGACATGATGGCTGTCTCTGGGTGTGATTTCTGATTAAAATAAATTTTTAAAATAGCTTCCTGCTATCTTCCCAATTGTCTTCAATGAATACATACTACTTTTGTAATTTCTCCAGGGAGATCTAATTTCAGTCGGGGCTATAGTTTAGGCCACAGTCAGTTGCTTAGCATCAAACTGGTGGCTTATTTATCTTAAAAAAAGAAAAAGAAAAAGTACTCCATGTTAATGGCTCCTCCACCCTCTAAGTTCTGATTTCTCCCCAGGATCCTTGGTTGGTGTATTATTTTTAGTTTATTCTGCCATTGAATAGATGCTTCCGTATTAAGTCCTTGTCCCTGCCATCCTGTATGTTTTAGCATCAAAGGTGACTTTATTTATTTTTTTTTTAATTTTATTTATTTGTCAGAGAGAGAGCACAAACAGAGGGAGCAGCAGAGGGAGAAGCAGGCTCCCCACGGAGCAGGGAGCTCCATGCGGGACTCGATCCCAGGATCCTGGGATCATGACCTGAGCCGAAGGCAGACGCTTAACGACTGAACCACCCAGGCATCCCCAAAGGTGACTTTAAAAGCAAACCAAACTAAGCCTAAATAATACAACCCAGGAAACAGGGATGGGTGACTCCTTCATTACATTCACTGTGATTAAATATCTTGACCACAATCTCCCCCAGCATTTTTAGCACAAAGAGTGAAAATACTTGAGACATGATGAGGGGCTAGAGGAAAATCCCATACATTGAAGTTATCTCAATAATTTTACAGAAGAGACTAGCCTAAGGGTAATTACATCTGTCTTTAAAGCTTATGGAAAAATTCTTGTTGCATATGTGTTATGATGAAACAAAATGCAGGCATGGAAAAACAACTGACTTTAAAAATAACAACATCCTTATGAGTCCAGCTTGCAGTCGTTAGAGGTAGTACAGCTGGGGTCAGTTTATAGACTTCTGTTTTTAATTTGTATAAACAGTCGAGTGCTTGGCCGGAGCAGGCACACAGCCCCCTCACCAGGCTGACTGACTTTGTTAGTCACCCCACAGACACCCAGAAGGTGCTGAGACACGGCTCAGGGCAGTACTAAGGATCAGCATGAGACTGCACAACTTCTCTACTCCCACAGCCAGGAAAACCCAGAACAACTTCTTCTTCTTCTTTTTTTTTTTTAAACCCAGAACTTCTGAAATGTTTTCTCAACTTCGAGCTAACATTCTTTTGAGTTCTGCTAATGAAGAAGAAACTCCCAGCCCCACCTCAAGAATATCATGTAATGATACTTCCATTGCCCAGACTGACATACATCGCTAAGCCCTGAAATGGAAAAACCAAAGCAGGCCCTTATAGTAAGTCCTATTGTAAGTGCTTGCTAAAGACTGAATGTTTGTGTCCTTCCTGAATTTATATGTTGAAATCCTAACCCCAGTGTGATGGTGTTAGGTGAGGCCTTTGAGAGGTGATTAGGTCATGAGGTTGGAGCCCTCTTGAATGGGATTAGTGCCCTTATAAAAGAGGTCCCTTGCCCCTTCTGCCATATGAGGGCACCGCCTCCAGAACTGTGAGAAATAAATGTTTGCTGTTTAGAGCCCCCCCCAACCCCCTGATCCCCTCACCCACCCACCCCTGATCGTATGGTACTTTGTTATAGCAGCCCAGAAGGACTAAGCCAGTGCTCAATGCCCTACTAGGTGAAGGAGTCATCATTCTATGGCAGAGGGCCAACCATTTATTCAATAAACATAGGACACTTCTGAAGTCTAGGTTCTGGTATTGTTGTGAACAGGATGCAGGTTTCCCAGAGGATTTGTGTCTTGCTTTATAGAAATAAGATTATGCATTTGAAAGTTTAACTTCATAGAATGAAAAATTAAGAGGAAGCCTAAGATTAAAAGTCAAGTGACTGATAGAGAATTTCAGGGAAAAACAGATCAGAGTAGTTGGGGATGACATCATAGAACTGGGACTTAATCCATCAAACACTCATTTAACAGATTCCATGAATTATACCTTCCAAGGATTCAAAGATATAAAGGACTTAAAACAGGGCCTGGTTCTAGCATCCTGATGCTTATTTTTGCCTGGTGTCTCATTAAACATAGCAGGAATGTAGAGAGTGATGAGTGTCATAATAACAGACACAATAATAAGACCCTTTCAGTCATAGAACTTCACATCTGGAAGAATCCTCAGAAATATCCTAACCCAATCTCCTCCTTTTATAGATAAGAAAACTGAGTTTGTCACTTGTCTACCTTATGCTGTTAAGTTTGAAACTGAGCTGGGAATTGGATCCTGGTATAGACCCTGAAGGATAGGCAAATTCCAGTAGAGGGAACAGTAAGGGCCCAGGCAGGGTTGTTATTCAGTCAGTAGACACCAGTCAGTTTTACTAGCACCTTGCCTCAGTAGGGTGAGGCAAGTGTGTGTCCCCTGCTGACACACTAACTGTTCTGAATGTCACCCCTGGGCAAAGGCACTTCTCATTTCCTGCTCAGCTAAAACAGAAGGAGACAGAGTTTTTAATAAAGAAGTACTAGAAAGCAGTTAATCTCTTAGCACTGCAAAATGCTTGATATAGCACACTTTTCTCCAAAGAAATCACCAATGGAGGATGAATGTACAAAACAGTTCTATGTGTTAAGAACAGGATAAAGGACGTGGCTAAAGAACACGCTGAATCCCAACACCATGATTCCACTTATAAAGTTCAAGAATTATGTTAGGGGAAGTATTCACAGGTGGTAAAATTAAAAAAGGACAAGGTTTTTTTTTTGCTTTTATGGTATTAAGTCTTTACTCTGGGGACAGGAAATTGGGAAGGCATAGCGACTCACGGGTCTTCTGGGGCATGGCAATTTTTATTTCTTCAGTGCCGGTGTTCATTTTGTAACTAGTCATTACACTACACATCTGTGCTATGCACTTTTCCATATGTTATATTTAACAACAACAAATGATAAGTAAAGCCAATTGAAGTTTGGTTTCTTTGTTGAAGGCTGGGAAAGTAATGTGGACAGACCATCAGGTTCAATGAGCAATTGCCTGAAGACAGAACAAAGGAGCCTAGGAACAAAGATGCTAAAATGGCCTCACAATTAGAATGTGGAGCTTAGCTATGGACACCCCCGTGTGGAGAATAGCCCTCTGCATCCTCTCACTCCCACAGAGTGGTGGTTGTCACAAGCATTCTTGCTTAACAGCTCTGCATTTCTAACACTCCTGGAAGATATGGCCAACCAGACTTCTAGGAAAAACACACAATAAGGATTTTGATAGTAAATGGGCTGAGAGAGTTAAAAAAAAAACAAGAATGAATCATTGATTTTTGAACATTGATTTTTTTTTTTTTTTTTTTTTTGGCTATTGTCTCATTTTTCAGCATACTATTCAGTGGCATTAAGTACATTCACAATGTTGCACAACCATCACCGCTATCCATTTGCAGAAGAATCATCGATTTTTAAACACTCAAATATGGGCACAGGATCTCAAGTCTGATATCCTTTTTGGACAGATGGAGGAAGGAGGGAAATTTTGTCTGTATGCATGGGGAGGGAAACAGCAGTTGGGGGCGGGATGTGTCTTCCCAAGAGGACAGTGACAGCAAGTGTCCCCTGGTGCACATGGGTTTGCACACTGACTAGCCTGGCAAAGACACCACGTGATCACCATGTGCAGCCTTTCTGCCGTGGTGCTGGTGGGCGCTGAGCACCTGGGCTTGCTGTGCTGGTCCTAAAGAGAGGCTGCCTGCAGTGGGACCATGTGAAGGAGCTGCTGTGCATGATGGTGGTTCTAGCCTTCCCCTGAGCTGCAATTCTTTGGGTTTTGGTTTGATTCTCCAAAACTACTCTCTTGCTGCATGATCTGCAAAATTAGTATAATTTTGGAGCTGGAAGGGACCCTAGAGGCGACATATTCAAACCCTCTCACTGTCCAATTGCAGAATCAGGAATGGTCAAGAAGCCCAAGCAGGGTGACGTCACAGAGCTGCAAAATCCTGCAGCTGCTGTACTCATTTTTAAAATTAAAGAGACTAAATTCTTAAAACATTTTTCTTTTGCTTTATTTTGAATAGCCAGACCCTCCCAGGAATAATAAAAGCACAGCTAGAAATCTCTAATCTGGTGGGGTTTCTTTCCCTTTAATTTTACCACATGTGGACCCTGAAATTATAATAAGGAACAGGACCAAAGACAGTAACTCACAATATAATGCAATCTAACCCAGATGTTGATGGCAGGCTGATTTCCACAGCACAGGCTGAGAGCTTGTTTCAGAAGTGGGGAAACGGGATCCTAAAATAGCAGTCATAGCCCTCAGCTAAAATGTCCCTGTAGAGCTTGTAACCAAGGCCATTCGTGATACACAGAAATTATTCATATTTATGCACTTTGTCCATTCTCAGCTTCCTCCCTCCTCTTTCTTTCTTTCAGTGGCCCATGTTCCTACATTCCTATTATTTTCTCCTCTCTTGGTTCCCAGGAACATCTTGCTTGCCCTTGGGTTTTCAGGACCTCCCGTTAGAACATCCTGGCTAGAGCTGGGTTTCTAAAAAAGCCTATGACTCATAGGATTATTTTCCTGAATTTCTCTCCATTATCAAAATTCCTTACTATCGTTCTCAATTCCAAAGTGTGCTATAGGGACACCTGGGTGGCTCAGTCAGTTAAGCGTCTGCCTTTGGCTCAGGTCATGATCTCAGGGTCCTGGGATTGAGCCCCACATTGGGCTCCCTGATCAGCGGGAAGCCTGCTTCTCCCTCTGCCTGCCCCTCCACCTGCTTGTGCTCTCTCTCTCTCTGACAAATAAATAAAATCTTAAAAAAAAAAAAAAAAGGCAGATGCTTAACCGACTGAGCCCCCCAGGAGCCCCAGTGACATCCCATTTTTAAAATAAGTAACCAATGGTGCCTGAGTGGCTCAGTCATTAAGCGTCTGCCTTCGGCTCAGGTCATGACCCCAGGGTCCTGGGATCGAGCCCCATGTCGGGCTCCTTGCTCAGTGGGGAACGGCTTCTCCCTCTCCCACTCCCCCTGCTTGTTCTCTCTCTCTCTCTCTGACAAATAAAAAAATCTTAAAAAAAAAACCCAAAAGCAAAAACCAAGTGTCCTATGTTGACTTCCCAAGATAATTTTATAATCTAATCGGGGTTTATGGAAAAAGGACCAAAGTATGACATACATTCATTCATTCATTCATTTAGAATAATAAATGAATTATTTATTATCTTCTCTCTGAGAAGAGAGAGAGAGCATGCGAGCCTGGGGAGGGGCAGAGGGAGAGGGAGAGAAGCAGACAGCCCGCTGTGCATGGAGTTTGACTCTGAGCTCCATCCCAGGAACCTGAGATCACGAGCTGAGCCAAAACCAAGTCAGACGCTTAACTGAATGAGCCACCCAGGCGCACCCCAAATATGATTTTAGAGGGCCATAGGCACTTTTACTTTTGTGGGCCCCTTACTCCATTAAAAAAATATTAAAAAATTACATTGTACAACTGCATTGGAAGAAAAATAAATATAATCCAGACTGGATTCAGTATTATTTTTCCCCTATAATCTTAAGAAAAGTAAAAAGGAAACATTCGCACAGGCCCCTGCCAATATTGTAGGCCCTGGACATTGTACCTACTGTGTCTCCTGCATAACTTGCCCTGCCTGTTAGTGCTGCCCAAAGATTGGCTGGGTTACACTGGTGTATCAGATTGTATTGAGTTATCACCAGGATGCTTTTGGTTGTAAATAATGGAAAAAACTCAAACAGGCTTAAGAAATAAGGGGAATTCATAGGCTCACAGAGCTGGTTAAGCTCAGAGACTGATGTGGCTTAGAGTCAGGTACCTTCCATTATGAAACTTCCATTCTTCAGGTAAAGACACAGACAGACCATGTCATAGTCCTTGCTCTTTACCTGCCATTTGGCCACTGCCCTCCCTGCTTACCTTCCTAACAGAGCTCACCTCCATGACGAAGGGAGCTGAAAAAGCCAGACATGCTTTCTCAGTCTCTCTGGAGGCTATGCTTTAGGTACATAACCAAATTCTGGCCATTGCAACTTCAGTGAAAGTATGCTTCCAAGTTGCCTGCCCCTTAGCTGTGCAAGAATTTCCCACTCCTTCTGTCCTACTTTGGGATATGCATAGGCTTCTGCAGCAGTCTTGATTTCATGAGAGGCCACCTGGACCACACTTTGAAGGTGGCAGAGCACAAAGACCCGATTGCGGGTTCTTGACGACATTGCTGAATTACTTAACCAGCCCTGAAACTCTCTACCTCTAAACACTTTCATTAAGATAATAAACTTTTAGCTGGGTATTCTATTACTTGCAACTTCCTATAGATAATGAGAAAATAAAGAAATGAACCTCAGATTTGCAGATATTGATACATGCTATTAGGACAATATATATGCTATTTATTTATATAATAGCATGTATTGATACATGCTATTAGGAATATAAATATGATGCAAATTGGATAATTATAGAAAAGACTCTCCAAAGTGACGTTTAAGCCTGATGGAGCCAGCCATACAAAGATCTGGGAGGCAGGGTGCTTTAGACCGAGCAAACAGTAACTCTAAAAGTCCAAAGTGGCAATTATTAGAGTGAATTTGAAGAACAGAAAGAAGTCCCTTGATTGCAGTACAGTGAGTAAGGGGAGGGAGTAGAACATGAAGTCAAACAAGTTATAGGTCATTTGCTTTTTTCAGAATGCCTTGACACAATGATATAATTTTGGTTCTGGGAAACTGGGTGGAGGGGACATTTTAAGGATATCAACTGAGTGGCAAAATCTCATTTTGTAAGCAGCTGCTTAGTGTGCATATTAAATGTGGTGGCGATATCTGTCCATCTCCTTCATAAGTACCATCCTCCAGCTTCTAAGCTCCTCCTTTTCAGAGAACTGTACTCCTTTCCCATATGGTTACCACAGGAGCAGCTATATTTTATAAAAGGACCCAACTATAGTTTACTGCACCAGAGATGGGTATCTAATCTAAAAAGTCTTTTTCCCTGGGAACTTTGGAATCGGGGTTAGGGGATCAAGTTAATGCCTTGCACGTGGTTAAAGATGTAAGATTTAAAGCTTGAAAGATGTAGTCATATCTTGATTATATGAAAAAAAAAGGTTGTCCATCCTGAGAGGAGGAATAAGGGTAAGATAACCCTAATGGAATTCAAGTCCCTGGTTCTTGTAGGTTCCTAAAGTCCAGCCCTATCTTTTCCTTTTTCAATTTGGTTTATTTCAGGTACCCTTTTAGGGGAAAGGGGAGATATCAATAATTGCAATCAAGGGTGAAATGTTAAAATAACAAATTTTAAAATATAGAAATAGCTGAGTAAAGCTGAGGTGCAGAGCAGTAATGATTCAGAGATCCTGAGCTGAATGCTAATATTCCTAGTTACGTAGTAACAAAG
The DNA here is from genome assembly GCF_011800145.1 of Mirounga leonina. NCBI lineage: Eukaryota > Metazoa > Chordata > Mammalia > Carnivora > Phocidae > Mirounga > Mirounga leonina. Next base: position 3,744,073 of record NW_023270971.1, read on the forward strand.
CAGTTGATTGTTTATTGTCTCTTGAGGACCATGAGCCTATAAAGATTTCAGTAGTGGGGCTCCTGGCTGACTCAGTCAGTGGAGCATGAAACTCTTGATCCTGGGGTTGTGATTTTGAGCCCCATGTTGGGTGTAGAGATTACTTAAAAATAAAATCTTAAAAAATATATTTCAGTAGAACTCAGGATATCCACCATTTATTTTGTTCTCTCTTTAGGAAAACTAATTTCCAGTTAAAGCTGGCTTACCTCGGGCGCCTGGGTGGCTCAGATGGTTAAGCGTCTGCCTCGGCTCAGGTCATGATCCCAGCATCCTGGGATCAAGTCCCGCATCGGGCTCCCTGCTCCTTGGGAGCCTGCTTCTCCCTCTGCCTCTCTCTCTGTCTCTCATGAATAAAAAAAAAAAAACAAAACAACAACTTAAAAAAAAAAAAAAGCTGGCTTACCTCTAAATATATAGAGAACAACAGAGTGTGCTTTGAGAAAATACTTTTTTTGCTCATAACCAGTGATCTGTGACCACTGTTGCTTCGATAATTATCTTGCTACATTGTACCAGCCAAATTCTTTTTTCTTTTTTGAAGATTTCATTTATTTATCCAAGAGAGAGAGAGAGAGAGAGAGAGAGCATGAGCAGGGTGAGGGGCAAGGGGAGAAGCAGACTCCCTGCTGAGCAGGGAGCCTGATGCAGGGCTCAATCCTGGGACTCTGGGATCATGACCCGAGCCAAAGGCAGATGCTTAACTGACTGAGCCACCCAGGCACCCCTACACCAGCCAAATTCTTAACAGCACTCTAAGATCAGTGCATTGATTTGGAAATTTGGGGTAACCTGAAATCTTATTACTCTCCTTCCCTTGCTCCACCCATCCTTAACTTTTGCAAATTTAGTACCACTGCCTGGTACATTCTCTTCTACCAGGAAGAAAAGTTCCCTTTCTTCTACTAACTTTATCATAATTCCAGTTCTCCCACACCACTCAATTTTGAGCTTGCATCCTGAAACTTCCCTGAGAATTCAGATCTGGATTAGGTACTCTTGCTAAGAACTCTTATAACACTGTGTTTCTACTATCACATAGTTTTATAACTGCTTTCTTGTCTTTCTGCACCACTAAACTTTAAGTTGAGAGCTGGGCACATAGTATGTGTTTAATAAAGAGTCTTGTATGAATGAATGAAAAGTTATAATGAATACTAAGATAATATATGCAAAGTATTTGGCACATAAGCAATCAATATTTTTTCTTGTTAGTTTTCTTTTATGATTCATAAAATAACCCTAGAACCTGAGAACAGTATAGCACACTGAATATTGCACTACAGTGGGAACAGCTATGCAGATGAAATTAGGGGCGATGTGAAAATTTAACAATTTGGCCAACCATCATAGCAGATGCCCAATCAATTAGAACAGAAGAGCCTGGCTTTCTACCTAGAAGAGATGATTTGTCTTGCCCCCACAACAGAGCATAAATTCACTTATTAATAAGCTAAACAGATGGTGACTGTATCTATGAAGAATTAAGATTAAATTGAATATTCCAAGATGGAAAATTATTGACCAGTGATACTTTTAACTACAATCCAAGCAGTTACATTGACACTATTTGTATTATTAAGATCTTACTTATAAAATAAATAACCAATAACTCCCTTATATATTAGCAATAGTCATTAAAAAACAGTATTTCCAGGGGCGCCTGGGTGGCTCAGTTGGTTAAGCAACTGCCTTCGGCTCAGGTCATGATCCTGGAGTCCCAGGATCAAGTCCCGCATCGGGCTTCCTGCTCAGTAGGGAGTCTGCTTCTCCCTCTGACCCTCCCCCCTCTGATGCTCTCTCTCTATCTCATTCTCTCTCAAATAAATAAATAAAATCTTTAAAAAAACCCAAAAAAACAAAAAACAGTATTTCTAAGCATATAAAGCATAATAAAATCTAAGAATAAATTTAAGGTATATGTATAATTAAAAACTATGCAACTTTACTGAGGATCATAAAAATACTTAAATAAATGGAGAAATAGCATGTGCTTTTAAAGATTCTTCAATATTAAAAGATGGTAATTCTCGCCAAATTGTTTTATAAACACTGAAATTTCAAATAAAACACCGACGATTTTTTTTTTTTGGTAAAGTTTTTGTTGAAAATAACATACATTCAAAAAGTACATGTACAGTACATCTCAGCAAATGTTTAATTATTTTTAAATGGGTTTAAGTTCAAAGTTTATCTGAAGTAAAAATGGAGCAAAATATCCCATAAAATTTCAATTTAAAAAACTAAAATTTTGGAGCTGGTACACTAATATAGAAATTGGCAGAAAAGAATAGAAAGCCAAAAAACAAGCTCATGAGAACATGTATAAATAAATATGATAAATGTAGCATTTCAGATTGGTGAGTTAATTATAGAATCTTTAATGGTGCTAGAATGATTGTGATATCAGTATTTAACTGAACATTGGATTTAAAAAATAAATATAAATAAAATCAGAAAAGATCTAGAATAATATATAGCTTAAAATTTAAGATTTGTAAGCATGCCATTAAAAATTGACATCACAATAAAAAAAGATTAATAGACTTGTCTATATACATTTAATACTTCTCTGTGGTGAATATCATAAAATTAAAAGGCAAATGACAAATTAGGAAACAGTGTTTGCTATCTTCATTATGTCCTAGGCAGTGTCTGATAAGAACAGGTATGCTTTATTCTATTGAGTTTATGTGCAGATCCTGGAGTCAGATTGCTTGGATTTGAATATGAAATGGCCCACTTACGAGCTGTCTTAGGTCAGGTTCCCTAGAAGCCATGGCTGAGAGGAAGATTTTTATATAAGTGACATATCGAAGATGTTCTCGTCAGTGAAGTCTGCAGGAATGCAGGAAACAGGCTAAGACAGGGGGATAATCTAGGCAAAGACAAAGGTTCAAATGAAGCCTCACTTCAGTCTGACCTCGCTGGAAGGTATAGAGCAAACATGGTACCACGAAGAACCTTGAAGCAAGCAGGCTGGGCCTTTGTTTTTTATTGATTGATTGATTGATTGATTGATTTTTTGACAGAGACAGAGACAGCGAGAGAGGGAACACAAGCAGGGGGAGTGGGAGGGAGGAAGCGGGCTCCCCGCCAAGCAGGGACCCTGATGCGGGGCTCGATCCCAGGACCCTGGGACAGTGACCTGAGCCGAAGGCAGACGCTTAACGACTGAGCCACCCAGGCGCCCCAGGCTGGGCCTTTGTATCTCCACTACATCAGTTAGTCATTGTTTGCAGGCCATCCAAGCATTTGGGATAGACTGGGGACAATTTTCCAGAGAAGGGTGCAACTCTGAGTTGTTAGCCACTGACCATCATGGTGGCTAGATGATGGATGGATGCACTAGATGGACAAGGGGATTGGGGGATAGCACATCTTTTAAAATAACCAAGTCATCCTGATTAAGTTACTTAACTCTTTGAAGCTTTCATTTCCTCATTTATAATGAAAACATAGTGATGCCATTGGGTTGGAATAGTATATGTCAGGAAATTGTCTAACAAAAACACCCAAATGTTAGCATTTAGAGAGTTTTATAAGTCTAAACATTCACTAATAGCAAAATGGGAAAATTACAAAGACTGGCAATGCATAAGTGAAGAAATAGAATTGTCCAAAATATGGGAATATTTTCTTTCACTGTAACTATAGAAATGCAAACTTAAGGCGAATTACTGTTTATTTCTTATCAAAGAGACAAAATCAAAGATAATACTCAGTGTTGGCAAGGTGTCTGCGTGGGAATAGAGCAATCTCTTACATTCTCATTAAGAGTATAAAATGATCGACTGTTTTCTGGAGGGAATTTTGGAAATCTATCTGAAGCTTTTAAATCATGTGTACCTTCTAAAGTGTGCATTCCCATTTCCAAGAATTTATTTGCCGAAAATTGGGCACAGAAATTGGCAAATACTTAAAAATACAAAGAAGTTCATTCGTAGTGTTATTTGAGTATTGGAAAATTGGCATGAGCTGATAATTCGGAAAGGGATAATAATGACAAAGCAGTTACAATAAAGGAAAATGGTATAAAAATATACTTACAGATAGAAAATTAAGTCCAAACTTGAGTCAAAAACACAAATTAAAAAATTGTATTCAGATAATAAGATATAATTTTTAAAAACATTTGGAGGTAACATACACTACTGGTGATTATCTTTGTGAGACAAGTTATTTTTACCCTTTTTGTGCTTATTTGTAGCTTTCTGATCTTTCTACAGTGAACAAGTGACACAATAACTCACAAGCTTCAGGCTTCTCAGGAGGAGCTCAAGCCTGTAGGTATAAAACTTGAGCGTGGCCTTTAGCCACAAGTTAGTTATTTTTGATTTCCTGCTATTTCTGCCAAACATAAATTTGTAAGCAAATGCTTGGAACATACTTAAAGAAAGAATGAAAACCACTCAGTTTCAAGCAAACAGATTTCTTAAACATATAGACACAAATCACTGTGAACAATGAGTGTGCATCTTTACCCAAGGAAGAGAAAGAGAATCTTTCGTATAATATACAGAGCGATTGGTGAGAGAATGATCTTAGGTTGTTGCTTTGAAACTTGGTTTACACTCATTCAAGGAATCATTTCTTCCGTGTACTCATTTTATCTTGTCTTTATCTTGTCACTGCACATTTGGGCAAGATAGCAAACCCTATCAGTGAGAATCGCAACAGGAAACAGATGGCACGAACGGGGTAAGTGAAGAGAGGAGAACAAAGGGATAGTTTATAGAGATGTGGGCAAAGCTCAGGAAAGGCACGACATCAGGGCTAGCTAGCAGTATCAGAGAGAGATTGAAAGAATGAGCAGGAGGAGCTGTTGTCTGAGCCTTGAGAAGGCCAGTTGAGAGATGCCCGGACTCAGTAGGTCACAAGTCACCATACCAGTCATGTCGGGCAACTCTCCTCCAAGTGTTGGCTCAGCATTTCAGGCAGCTTCCATGTCAGGGCACCGCCATACCAACACAAGTGTCCACAATCCTCATAGCAGGGGAAGAGAGAGCACAGAGAAGCCCACAGCAGCTCTTCAATGCAGCTAACTGGAGGGGATGGGTCACTTCTACTCACATCTCATTGGCCAAAGCAAGTCATGTGGCCTTGCCCAACTACAAGGGGTTGGGGAAGAATCCTCATATGCACCTGAAAAGGAAAGGAGAACTGGAAACACTGGTGAAAATCACCACCAGAGAGTAAGCCCTCTTCTTTTGTATTCTGCTGCATTCCTTTGTATGAGAGACAAACTCACTCAATCTTGGGACATACTCAATGCTGTGCCGTGTCACAGGTGCCACCAGCCACACTGAGCACCTGAATGTGACTTGAGGTGTGCTGTGCAGGTAACATATACCTCAGAGTTCAAAGACTTAGCACAAAAAGTAGAATGCAAGATAGCTTATTCATGATTTTCATTATTGATTATATGTGGAATGGTAATATTTTTGAAATATTGGGTTAAATAAAAACACATCATTATTTATTAATTTTATCTATTTTTACTTTTTTAAAAATGTGGTTTCTAGAAAAATTTGTGTGTGGCTTGTGTTTGTGGCTTGCACTATATTGCTATTGAACAGTGCTGCTCTAGAGAGTTCTCTTGGTCTCGAGAGGGTTTCTAATAGAAAGAGATAAAGAATTACCAATCTCTGCTAGAATTCTCCACAGGATGAATCATTACTTTAATCGCTCCTGTAGCTAAGTAGCTACACAAGTGCGAAGGTTTTCTTCTTTTATTTTAGTGTCTAATTTAAAATTCTTTATAAAAATTCAGGATCAGTTTTTTTTTTCCCTCTCCCCCATAAAGGCAAAGCACAGGTGGTTCATAGAGACCATTATTCCATGGAGAGTCTTTTTTATAAAACGTGTTTAAATGTCACTCAGTTCCATTAAAACAAAGGAGCCATTCAGCAAATGTGTTGCTTTTTAGTTTCTTACCTTCTCGTAGAAACTCATTTTGAAGGCTTCAACTACTTTTTTATTAGGAAAGAGGGTACAGAGAAAGTCATTAACTTTACCTTTTCTTACATATTGAGAGCTGAAGTTGTAGGAAGTTCTCAAGTTTTCTTGGAAATATGGTCTGACAGTAGCTATTCTATTTTTTTTTTTTTAAGATTTTATTTATTTATTTTCGAGAGAGACAATGAGAGACAGAGAGCATGAGAGGGAGGAGGGTCAGAGGGAGAAGCCGACTCCCCGCCGAGCAGGGAGCCCGATGCGGGACTCGATCCAGGGACTCCAGGATCATGACCTGAGCCGAAGGCAGTCGCTTAACCAACTGAGCCACCCAGGTGCCCCTGACAGTAGCTATTCTATGGCCTATGCCAGAGATAGCCCCTTTGCCCCTTCAGTCCCCTCCCTTCCCCTAGACCCAGCTCTTTGTCCTCTGACCTGCTGGTCTGCACTAAGAAGTCTGGAATGGAGAATTCTGGTAGAGACTAGAAGGGGGGACTGGATCAGGGTCAGGGTATTTATTCACCTGTGAGGTAGCCTAGGGCTGTCTATTCAGGGTTGAGTCAGGAAAAGGGCATCACTCTAAAGAGAAGAGTTTAATATGGAAATAGAGTACTGACTGAGTACCACTGCTCTTTGTCATGACTGCACATTCCAGCGTTGACTCACTCTGCTCATCCTTGTGGGTCTAGGAGTGGTGACAGCTTTACCACTCCTACCTTCAGGTGGCTGCCCTATCCCTTGTGATTCCCTAATACTCCCTTGAGTGCTCTTGAAGTGAGCGTGCCAACTGCATTTGACTGCGACCCTGACACTGGGCCCACTGGCATCTTGTGGGAGGGCTACCTCAAAACAGGAGGTTGTTGAGTGTCCTGGCCAATAATGAAGGACAGAGGAGCAACATTTTGAAGATATTTGCTCAAGTCTAGGCAGCTTTTCATATATTTCTGCCTGATATTTTTAAAAGCCTTTATAATGTCTTGGAACAACAAACTCTGTAATATGACTAAGGTAAGAAAGAAAGTTATCAGGATGCATCTTATATGTTATGGTTTTCTCTCTGGCAAAGAAATGTCAATACAATATTTGAACCACGCATTAAGCTCTACACTCAGCAATTCTTGGTCTTCTAAGAGGATACCTGTACTTCTTTTAGATGGGAGGCTGAAAAACTTCCTTTGTTTCCCCACCTGTACAACGAGGGGTTTAGACGAGATTATCTTAATTATCCCTGTGCACTAACGTTCTATAAGTCTATGATGTTTCAGTCAAATTTGTGAAATATGGCTTCCTGGCCTTTGGCTCGGGGGAGGTGAAAGTGCAACTGTCTTTTTCGATTGTCCTCAATCTGAGTTCATCCAACACCAGCCACCTCCACCATGCTGCCTATGTTTGACCCCAGTGAGATCAAAGTCGTATACCTGAGGTGCACTGGTAGGGAAGACTGTGACACGTCTGTCCTGGTCCAGAAGATCAACCCCCTGGATCTGTCTCCAAAAAAGTTTGTTGATGACATCGCCAAGGCAACTGGTGATTGGAAGGGTCTGAGGATCACAGTGAAACTGACCATTCAGAACACACAGGCCCAGATTGAAGTGGGACCTTCTGCCTCTGCCCTGATTATCAAAGCCCTCAAGGAACCGCCAAGAGACAGAAAGAGGCAAAAACACATTAAGCACAGTGGAAATGTCACTGTTGATGAGATTGTCAACATTGCCTGACAGATGTGGCTCCAGATCTTTAGCCAGGGAACTCTCTGAAACCATTAAAGAGATTCTGGGGACCACCCAATCTGTGAGCTGCAATGTTGGTGGCCGCCACCCCTATGAAATCATAGATGACATCAATAGTGGTGCAGTACAATGCCCAGCTAGTTAAGAACTACAAAGGAAAATATTTCAATAAAGGATCATTTGACAACCAAAAAAAAAAAAAATTGTGGAATAACATAGTGAGGTAAATGTGTAGACTTCTCTGAAGTACTGGGATGAATATTTTGCAAAACAAATTTCACCTTCCCACCTAAGAAAATCAGAGATAATTATTTTTACTAATGCCCTTGAAAGCACCATGTAAAAGAGTATATGGTCCTAACAGCACCAAGCCTGGGTCAGAAGTCAATGAACAATGGCCCATGATTCAAATGCAACCTACCGCCTGTTTTTGTAAAGTTTTATTGAAACTCAAGCCATGCTGATTTGTTTATGTATTGTCTATGTCTGCTTTCTCACTACCATGGCATAGTTGAATTGTTGCAACAGAAATTATGTCAGCCCACAAAACCTAAAATGTTTACTATCTGGCCCTTTACAGAAGAAGTTTGCCAACCCCTGGCTTAAGATGTGTAAACAGCTCTCTTTTAGTAAAATTCCCTATCCAGGTTTTTCAGAAGTGACATACCCCAGACACTGATGGTGAGTGATTAAAGGTACATATAAATGTCCCATTTTGAAAGTACCAAAATTAAGTGCTCACTTCAGCAGCACAAATACTGAAAGCACCAAAATTATAACACTTGGTATGTATGACACTTGAAAGATAGCCTGGTAATCCTAGGATCTGAGCTCAGTTCCATTCTTTACCAGCTTAACAATCTTGTGAGAGTTACCTAATTTTTCTTAATTATAAAATCACATGAGATAATACATGGAACACCTTAAATTTCTATCCAAAATAAAGAGTTATTAAATATTAATTTTGACACTGCAGGAAAGGAAACTCTAGATCTATGAAGTTAAAAGGTTGGAAAATGTATCATATGGGCATAGAGCTTAACATGCAATGTTCAGCAAATTATTGAATAACCATCTTCCTGCCATTGCCCTCATAAAGCCACTCCTTCGGCAAGAAAAACCTTGAATTTTACAGTCAGGTGACATACTGGGAACAATGCATGGGAGTGAGAAGCCCAACAGCAGAATTTGGAATGACCACCACCTGGCAACTGTGTGCACTAGGACCCTGGCGAGGAGGATATCGGGGTTTCATAGCTCTCAAGCTACAAAGGCGTCTGTGGTTGGCTCCATGAAGAGGCTCTGCAATGGAACCTTCCAACTATGCATTCACAGGGGACTTGATTTCTAAGTGAGGAACAGACAACCTGCCAGGAATAACTGTGTTCCTCAAATGTCAAAGCTGGAGCAAAAAGGATTTAGAGATGCAGTGCAAGGAAATCCTCAGGAACAGACTAAAGTTTAAAAGGATCATCCTTATGTATTTATTTTTAGAACAATACGGGACTTTTTTTTAAAGATTATTACAAAGAAAGCTAATTCTTCTCTTCTGGCTGTGCAGGGTTTAAAGTCCAACAATTCACTCCTGTTTCTCTGCCTGAGCTGGAATTCAACAGATAAGAAGAGAGTCTTAATGATTAATCAGCCCAAGCACAGCTCTGGAGCAAGAAATGGAGTTTATTTTCATTTTACAGATGAAGAAACTGAGGCCCTGAGGGATCAAAACACCTATTTGAGGTCATAAAGTTCTTTTGTACAGAGTGAAAATGAATCCCGGAGTCTCTGATTTCTGCTGTACTCTTCTTCTCTAAAGCACCCTACTTCTCCAGAACCCAGAACTTGGGTAGACCACACTGGTCCCACCTCTGATCTACTAAGTGATGTTAGCATGTTGGAGGATCTCTCTATGGCTTTGTTTTGTCCTCTGTAAAATGGTCAGAATACCCACTTATCCTTCCTCATAAGGATGGTAAAACTCAACTGTGATCACAGACATGAAATTGTGATTCAGTGGACATGGCAGACACTTATTTCTCTATATAAAATCCATTCTCTTCTTCCTTGTTAACGTCACTTTATTCCAGCAGCCATATACCCAGTCACAGAGAATAAACCATGCTTAAATCATGGCAGCCAGTGGTGGTCCCATCCCCTTTGCCAGGGATTGCACTAGAGATTGTCATGGACCCAGAACTGGTCAAGAAGATAGAGAGGAAAGCCTAGAGAGGGGTGTGGAAAACTTTAAGGAAGTTCTGTTCTACCTGATAAAAGGCACAAGCGGTAACATGAAGAAAAGTTTAAGTGTTTGCAAAGGATGCTCTCATGTTAGATGGAGGACATCATGGGTGGAGCAGAGAAAGTATTAGTTAGAAGCTCATTCACCTTTTCAGCAAATATTTATGGTGGGCTCACCATGTGTTAGGCACTGGGAATACAGCAGAGAACAAGCTGACCAAAATCCCTGGTCCCGTGGAGATTACATTCTAGTGAGGGGAGACAAGATAAATGAGCACAATATGTAGTATATTGGGGAGAAGTGTAGCAGAAACACATGAAGGCAGGCATGGGAACACAAATGATTGGGGGCTGAAGTTTTAGAGAGGATGGTGAATGATGCCCTCATGGAGAAGGTAGCTTTTGAATAAAAGCCTGAAGGAAATGAGGGAGTGAGCCAGGATGGAGTCTGTGGTTAGAATCACCCTGTCAGAGGGCACAGCAAGGTGGCTGGTGTGGCTGGAGTGGAGTGAGCAACATGGGGAGGGATAGAAAGTGTGATCATCGGTGGTATCGATTGCACGTCATGTGGAGTCTTGAAGCCATATGGGTCTTTGTTTCTTACTCTGAGTCAGAGTGGAATCCATTGGAAGGTTTTGAACAGAGAGATGACATGACCAGACCTCCATTTTAGCAGGATCATTCTACCAGCTTTGTGCAAATAGACGGAAGAGGTACAAGAGCAGAAATGAACCACTTGGGAGGATATTTAATAATACAAGTGAGAGTCACTGGTGGTCTTGGCCAGAGTGGTAGTGGAAATGTAAGAGGTGGTCCAGATTCTGGATAGATTTTGAAGATGGAGTTGTCAGGACTTGTTAAAGATCAGAGGGGGGTTTGAGGGAGTTGAGGACAACTGAGGTTTTGGGTTTCAGCACCTGGGATGGTAAAGTTGTCATTTACTGAGTGCGGAAGGCTGTGGGAAAGATATGCTTTGGGAGCAATGTCAGAAACTTGCTTTTCATCTTGTCTGAGATGCTGCAAATTAGTCATCAAAATGGATATGTCATGTAGGCAGTTGGATAACAAGTCCAACAAATTAGGCATTGATCAAATGGAAGAAACACCAGAAATGAGTCATAGGGAAGCATATGGCTCACTGCATCAAAAACAAGGTGATTTCTTCAAGCCTGTTTCCTCATCATTGAAATGGGAGTAACAGCCAGTGTTGTATAGGTTTAATAAGAAGATAAAAATACCTAGCACTGTACTTTAAGCAACAAAAAGCAAATAATATTCTCCTGCCTAACTGGAATCTTCAAGAAATTAAGCCACTTGACCTACTAGTTAATTTCCTTGGCCTAAGAGTCAGAGAATACCTGAATATTTATGATGGGCTTGGTGACTTACAATTCCTTAGAGCCATCGCATGGGCCTGGGGTTAAAGATCTAATTTCTCTTTTATAGAAGAGGAAACAGATTCAGAAATAAAGGAACTTTCCCAAAGTCACACAGCTAGGGCCACCTTCAAAGATTGGTTTTTCCATTATTTTGAAACTAACAATTGCATATTTAAGGACATTCTTAATTATCTTTACTCTTTTTTTTTTTTTAAGATTGTATTTATTTATTTGAGAGAGAGAACAGCAGAGGGAGAGGGAGAAGCAGACTCCCCGCTGAGCAGGGAGCCCAATATGGGGCTTGATCCCAGGACCTGGGGATGATGACCTGAGCCAAAGGCAGACGCTTAACTGACTAGACCACCCAGGCACCCCTATTTTTAAAAATTTTTAAAGAGTTCCTGACACATAGTAAGATATACAGAGATCTGGGATTCCTAGGATTGCAGAAAGGAATTACTAGAAAGGAAGGTGGAAAAAGAGGAATAAAGGCAGATTTTATTTATCTCACCAACTGAGCCACCAGGGCCCTCAATTATCTTTAATACTTACTAACACTGATTCCAAAAAGTGACCCTTTTCCCCCCATGTTAACATATCGTTTTTGGGAAGAGGTTCTCAAGATGTTTTTAGAGAACACAGGTCTAGAGGGGGAGTTCTTACCTATGCTAGCAACCAATGCAAGTAGGGATGTTTCATAATGAATGATGGTAACCCCCTGGGTTTACACCTACGGAATATATCCATGTGACAAATTCCTTAGTGATTATCTGATATTTCCAGTCTTCGGTTGATCTAGAGTGAAAGTAATAAAGTTTTTAGCCAGTTGCTTGTTGATCGGAGAGATATTACTGAACTGTGATTTGATCTGTTGGTGTTAGGAGCCGAGCCTGAGGACAAATTTAATGTGAGAACACTGTTACCACAATACTTGGATTTCAGTTTAATCCTGAGTCAGTCCTGAGGTCCAGAGGGCTCTTGGAGCTCCCAGTTAACTAGATTAGGAAGTGGTTGTTGAACCAGGATAGCTAAGTTGTGACTAAGAAGGTAACAGTTGTGATCTGGTCCATATATGATCACATAGGCTAAATTATAAAGCAGGTAAAGAATGTGGTGTTCTCTCTTTCCCTCCCCCCTGCCCATGTATCCATCTCTGAATCTTCCACAAATCTGCTTTACAAAGTGACCTTTACTTTATGAGTGTCTAAAACTCCAACCCATTATTAGTAAAATTAAACAGAACTAAGCAATCTGGAAAAAAAATACAACAAAGGACAGTTAGAGTCCTCAATGGACTATTCATACAAGTTCATCAGAAAGAACAAAATCCCAAAAGATGAATAGGCACAAAGGACATGAGCCAACAATTCACAGAAATAATACATGCCTAATAAGCATACCAAACATGGGCAGACTCACTAGTAACCAACCATAGAGACTTCAACTGAAAGAAACAATTACCACTTTCACCTATCAAATTGGCCAAGGTTTAAAAATAGTATTCAATGTCTCTGTAGGATGAAATTGGGATTCCATATGGTGTTGGTGGCAGTATAAATGGCAAAAACTTTCCAGGCAGTGACTTGGTGACATGCAACAGCAGCTCTAACCATGTGTGTATGCTCAGATCCTGTAATTTTATTTGTGTGTTTTTTAAAGTTTTTATTCAAATTCCAGTTAGTTAACACAGTGTAATATTAGTTTCAGGTGTACAATATAGTGAGTCAACACTTCTCTACATCACCCAGTGCTCATCACAGCAAGTGCCCTCCTTAATCCCCATCACGTGTTTCACCCATCCCCCACCCACCTCCCCTCTGGTAACCATCAGTTCATTCTCTATAGTTAAGGGTCTGTTTCTTGACTTGTCTCTCTCTTCTCTCTTTTTTTCCTTGAGTTTTGTTGTTGTTTTTGTTGTTTCTTAAATTCCACATAGGAGTGAAATCATATGGTATTTGTCTTTCTCTGACTTATTTCACTTAGCTTTCTTCTCTATGGTTAAGAGTCTGTTTCTCAGTTTGCCTCTCTCTCACTCTTTTTTTTCCTTTTGCTCATTTGTTTTGTTTCTTAAATTCCACATATGAGTAAAATCATACAGTATTTGTCTTCCTCTTACTTTTATACTTATTTCACTTAGCATAATACCCTCTAGCTCCATCCATGTCATTGCAAATGGCAAGATTTCATTCTTTTTGATGGTTGAGTAATATTTCATTGCGTGTGTATGTGTGTGTGTGTATATATATGTATATATCACATCTTCTTTATCCATTCATCAGTCAATGGACACTTGGACTGTTTCCATGATTTGACTATTACAGATAATGCTGCAATAAATATCGGAGTGCATGTATCCCCTTTAATTAGTATTTTTGTATTCTCTGAGTAAATACCTAGAAGTGCAATTGCTGGATCGTAGGGTAGTTCTGTTTTTAACTTTTTGAGGAACTTCCATACTGTTTTCTGCAGTGGCTGCACCAGTTTGCATTCCCACCAACATTGTAAGAGGGTTCACCTTTCTCCACATCCACTAGTTTCTTGTGGTGTTGATTTTAGCCATTCCGACAAGTGTGAGGTGATCTCTCACTGTAGTTTTGATTTGTATTTCCCTGATGATGAGTGATGCTGAGTATCTTTTCATGTGCCTGTTAGCCATCTGGATGTCTTTCTTGAACAAATGTCTATTCATGTCTTCTGCCCATTTTTTAATTGGATTATTCATTTTTTTGGTGTTGAGATTTATAAGTTCTTTATATATTTTGGACACTAATCCTTCATCAGATATGTCATTTGCAAATATCTTCTCCCATTCCCAAGGTTGCCTTTTAGTTTTGTTGATTGCTTCCTTTGCTGTGCAGAAGCTTTTTCTTTTGATGAAGTCCCAATAGTTTATTTTTGCATTTGTTTCCCTTGCCTCAAGAGACATTATCTACAAAGAAGTTACTATGGCTGATATCAAAGAGGATACTGCCTGTGTTCTCCTCTAGGATTTTGATGGTATTCTGTCTCACATTTAGGTCTTTCATCCGTTTTGACTTTATTTTTGTGTATGGTGTAAGAAAGTAGTCCAGTTTTATTCTTCTGCATGTTGCTGTCCAGTTTTCCCAACACCATTTGTTGAAGAGACTTTTTCCCATTGGATATTCTTTCCAGCTTTGTTGTAGATTAAATGGCCATATAGTTGTGGGTTCATTTCTAGGTTTTCTATTCTGTTCTGATGATCTATGTGTCTATTTTTGTGCCAGTACTATACTATTTGATCACTACAGCTTTGTAATATAACTTGAAGTCCAGAATTGTGATGCCTCCAGCTTTGTTTTTCTTCTCCAAGGTTGCATTGGCTATTGGGGATCTTTTGTGATTCCATACCAATTTTAGGATTGTTTGTTCCAGCTCTGTGAAAAATGCTATTGGTATTTTGATAGGGATTGCATTAAATGTGTAGATTGTAGACATTTTAACAATATTTATTCTTCCAATCCATAAGCATGGAATGTCTTTACATGTCTTTGTGTCATCTTCAGTTTCTTTCATCAGTGTTTTATAGTTTTCAGGGTACAGGTCTTTCATCTCTTTGGTTAGGTTATTTCCTAGATATCTTGTTTTTGGTGCAATTGTAAATGAGATTGATTTCTTAATTTCTCTTTCTGCTGCTCATTATTGGTGTATAGAAATGCCACAGATTTCTGTACATTGATTTTGTATCCTGCAATTTTACTGAATTTTTTGACTATTTCTATGAATACCTTAAGACTTAAGGAAAAAGATGTTCATTAAATTTATTTATAAAGCAAAATTTAAAAAACTAATATCCATCAGTAAATGTTTATATTACATTTAGCCATATGGTATACTCCATGTCATCACGGGATGTCTAAGAAAGACTTATAATAAGGCAGAAATGATGATAAATAAAGGCAAGAAATAGAACTTATACAAGATTATCTGACTTATATGAAAAATACATGCATAGAAAAATGTATTTCATCATATTTCCTTTAACTATTTATAGTCGCTGATAATTAACTGTTACAATACCAGGCAATTACTCAAGTGTCCCCATGTGCCAGACTGCACTTTTTACAGAATGTTTTACAGATATCCTCTTTTAAACAGTAAATATAAGATGAGATTTTATCTTTTTTTCCCTAACCCTTACCACTAATGCTTTTATTTTTTAGCACAGACCATTCCAAGTGGGATG
The DNA here is from genome assembly GCF_011800145.1 of Mirounga leonina. Classification (NCBI taxonomy): domain Eukaryota; kingdom Metazoa; phylum Chordata; class Mammalia; order Carnivora; family Phocidae; genus Mirounga; species Mirounga leonina. Next base: position 3,759,615 of record NW_023270971.1, read on the forward strand.
ACTAGTTCCCATCCTTAAGAAAAAAAAAGGTTTATGGAAGCATATTTTATGTATCATATAATTTATCCATTTCAAGTGTGCAGTTCAGGGATTTCTAGTAGCTTTACTGAATGGTGCGATCATCACCATAATCCAGTTTTAGAACATTTTTATTCCCACAATAAGATTCCTCGTACCCATTTATAGTTAATCTCCAGTCCCACTTCCAGCGCCAGGCAACTACTAATCTACTTTCTATCTCTAAAATTTGTTTTTTCTGGACATTTCATACGATTGGAATCATATAACATGTAATTCTTTGGCCTTTTGTATCTGACTTCTTTCACTTAGCAAAACATTTTGGAGTTTCACCATGCCATAGCATATGTTGGTAGTTTATTGCTGAATAAATCTTCCATTGTATGGATACAGCACCTTTCATCTATTCATGCACCAGACAACGGACATATATTTTGCTTCCCACTTTGGGAATATTATGAATACACCCATTTTTCAGATGAAGAAACTGACTCCCACAGGCTCAGTAACTCCCCCTAGATTGCACAGCTACTCAATGTCAGAGTCAGGGTGTGCATCCAAGTTTACCCTACTCCAAAGCCCAACCACTCTATCTATTGCTAGAGAATAGAATCAGGAGATTAATTATTTCCCTTCACATTTTTGTTTCTATACATTCTATAGCACATGTTTTTGGTTTTTTTTTTTAAGATTTTATTTATTTATTTGACAGAGAGATAGCAAGAGCAGAAACACAAGAGGGGGAGAGGGAGAAGCAGGCTTCCCGCCAAGCCGGGAGCCCGACATGGGGCTCGATCCCAGGACCCTGGGATCATGACCTGAGCCACAGGCAGACGCTTAATGACTGAGCCACCCAGGCACCCTCTACAGCACATGTTTTGTCACTTAAAACTTTGAAAGAAGTTTTAAAATATCTTTAAACCGTGAGCAATAAAGCGGTGATATGTTATCTCTTCCGGAGGCAGGTATATCTTATAGATAAGACATTAGCTTTATTCCTTCAGTAAAACTGTCCAATTTCAGTCCTCAACAAAGGGTCAACCAAAGATGGGACCACGGCAGCAGGCTACCCAGAAAGGCTTTGGAAGTTCATCTCCAGCCCCCATGGAAGCCTCCTGGATTCTGTACGCTCACCACTGACGTGGAGTTGTGGCACCGCTGTTGGAATTGCTATTTCAAACTGCGCACTGAAGATGGGGTCAAACCCAGCTGAGCGCCAGTAGGAAAACGTCCCTCAATGAAAATGTCTTCTAACCAACTGGTTCTTTCTGAAGTCAGACAGTAGTTGGAGAAATCCTGATATTTTTATGGGTCTTTTTGTCTTTTAATGCTTCCGAATGTTATACAGGCTATTGGCATTTCCCTGTATAATTTCTATGTCCCAAAGATACACATTTTAGTTAAATTTGAAAATACATGAAAAGGTTCTTGACATCACTCATCAGCCGGGAAATGCAAATCAAAACCACAAGGAGATGTCACCTCACACCTGTCAGAACGGCTGTGTCAAAAAAGAGAAGAAATAACAAGTGTTGGCGAGGCTGTGGAGAAAAGGGAACCCTGGCCCGCTGGTGGTGGGAATGAAAACTGGTGTAGCCACTCTGGAAAACAGTATGGAGGGTCCTCAAAATATTCAAAATAGAACTACCCTATGATCCAGCAATCCCAGTCCTGGGTGATGAAGATCATTATCTTGAAGAGATATGTGCACTCCCATGTTCATTGCAGCTTTATTCACGATAGCTAAGATAATGGACACAATCTAAGTGTCCATCACAGATAAATGGATAAAGATGTTTTAGTTACATATAAGCACACAGTGGGATATTATTTAGCCATGAGAAAGAAGGAAATTGCCATTTGCGACAACTTGGATGAACCTTGAGTCTATTAGGTTAAATGAAGTAAGAAAAAGAGAAAAACTGTATGATATCACTTATATGTGGAAACTAAAAAGGCCAGACTCAGAGAAACAGTAAATAAAGTGGTGGCTACCAGGGGCCGAACAGGTGATGGACGTGGGGAGATACTGGCCAAAGGGTACAAATTTCCTGTTATAAGATTAATAAATTCTGGGGATCTAATGTCCCACATGGTGGTTTTAGCTAGTAATACTGTATTATATACTTGAATGTTGCTAAGAGAGGATCTTAAATGTTCTAACCACAATAGAAAATGGTAATTATGGGACAAGATGGAAGTGTTAGCTAATGCAATGGTGGTAATCATTTTGTGGTATATTAATGTATCAAATAAACACATTGTATACCCTAAACTCACACAACCTTATATGTCAATTGTACTCTCAATAACGTTGGGGCAGAGGAAGAAAATCCAGATCATTGGGATATGGTAGCCAGCCCCCAAGATGGCCGCCACCTCCAGATATTCATATTTTTTAATAGTCCCTCACCACTTTATACCAGAGTGGGTCTTGTGTGAACAAGAGATTGTGCAAAAGTGACGTGTAACTGCAGAGACTAGGTTATAAGACTTGGCAGCTTCCAGCTTAGCCTCTCCCTCCCACCGCCTCTCTCATCACTGGTTCTGAGAGAAAACATGTCATAGTCAGTTTTATGCAGAAGCTTGTATGGTGAAAAACTGAAGCCTCTTGCCAACAGCCATAGGAGTGAGACTTGGAAGAGATCCCCCCAGCCCCAGTCCAGTTTTCAGAGAATGCAGCCCTCGCTGCCACCTTCACCACAACCTCCCTAAAAAATTTGACTTAGATCTAACCAATTCAGCTCCTCCAGATTCCTGGCCCTCAGAAATTGCAAAAGATTATTAATGTTTGTAGTTTCTAGAGCCAAGTTTTGGGGAAATTTGTTATTTATTAATACATAACTAATGCTTAGGGGAAATCAACCCATAATTGCACAACTCAGAAATTACTGCTAACATTTTGGTATACAATCTTTGTCTCTCTTTTTCTGTACTTCACAAATAGTTATAAAATGTGAATAGAAGCTTCTGTGGAAAACGGTATGGCATCTCCTCAGAAAATTAAATAGAATTACCATAAATCAACAGTTCCTCTTCTAGGTATATATCCAAAGGAATTAAAAGCAGGGATTCAAATGGATATCTGTAGACAAATGTTCAAAGCAACATTATTCACAATAGCCTAAAAGTGGAAACAACCCAAGTGTTCTTGATGGAAGAATGGATCAACAAAATGTAGACTATACATACAATGGAAAATTACTCAGACTTAAAAAAGAATGAGATTCTGATCTATATCTGTGCTATAACACAAATGAAACTTGAAGGCATTATGCTAAATGAAATAATCTAAATGCAAAAAAACCAAATATTGTATGATTCCACTTACACAGGTATCCAGACTAGTCAAATTCATAGGGACAGAAAGTGGAATAATGGTTACCAGGTACTGGAGGAGGAGATAAAGGGGAGTTATTGTTTAAATGGGTACAGAGTTTGGGATGATGAAAAATTTCTGGAGATGGATAATGGTGATGATTGCACAAAAATGTGAATCTATTTAATGTTACTGGATTGTACACTTAAAATGGCTAAAATGGTAAATTTTATGCTATGTATATTTTACCACAATAAAAGTATATTAATATAAAATGATATCAATTTATAACCTACCTTTATGGAGGTTCCTCAAAAAGTTGAAAATAGAGCTACCCTATGATCCAGCAATCATACTATTAGGTATTTACCCAAAGAATACAAAAATACTAACTCAAAGGAATACATGCACCCCAATGTTTATAGCAGCATTATCTACAATAGCTACAATAGCCAAACCATGGAAACAGCCCAAATGCCCATTGACTGATGAATGGATAAAGAAGATATGAGATAGATAGATAGATAGATAGATAGATAGATAGATAGATAGATATGGAATATTAGCCATAAAAAGGAATGAAATCTTGCCATTTGCAATAACGTGGATGGACCTAGAGGATATTATGCTAAGTGAAGTAAGTCAGAGAAAGACAAATACCAAATGATTTCACTTATATGTGGAATTTAAGAAACAAAACAAATGAGCAAAGGGAAAGAGAGAAAGAGGGAGAGAGTGAGGCAAACCAAGAAACAGACTCTTAACTATAGAGAACAAATTGATGGTTAACAGAGGGGAGGTGGCTGGGGGGATAGGTGAAATAGGTGATGGGAATTAAGGAGCACATTTGTTGTGATGAACACCAGGTAATATATGAAAGTGTTAAATCACTATATTGTATACCTGAAACTAATATAGCACTATATGTTAACTAACAAATCAAAATAAAAACTTAAAAAAAACCACAACCAACCTTTTTACTCAATATCATGAACATCCTTCCATGTCAAGTAGAATACATTCTTTTTTTTTTTTTTTAAGATTTTATTTATTTATTTGACAGAGAGAGAGACAGCGAGAGAAGGAACAAAAGCAGGGGGAGTGGGAGAGGGAGAAGCAGGCTTCCTGCTGAATAGAGAGACCGATGTGGGGCTCGATCCCAGGACCCCGGGATCATGACCCGAGCTGAAGGCACACGCTTAACTACTGAGCCATCCAGGAGCCCCTAGAATACATTATTCTTAATGCCTTGATAGTAATGCATTTGATGGACATCTTCTGACTTGGGTTTGAGGAAGTCATAGAACTTTGAGTTATAGACCCACTGACTTCTCCAACTAGGTCTCTTAGTGTGGTTGCTCATCCTTGTCTGGGTCTCTATCTCTGTTTCTCAGGTTTCTTACTGCAGAATTTAAGAGTCTCCCTTTCTAAAAGGTAAGGCGTTGCTCAATAAACAAACAAACAAACAAATAAATAAAATGGGGGATGGGAGGACTCATTTCAAATCCTCTTTCACACAGATTTGTTCTTTCTTGCCTTGCTTCCTGCATCCCTAGTCTATCAAGTATTGTGAGACAGAAGCCCATAAACAACGAAAAGGCATTAAATAAACCTATTTGTTATCTGGTTGTTTCTTTAGCCTTCCTTTTATTACAGGTCTATTGCTCAACTTTATCCATGTTAGCAAATTTCCCTTATTGATTATTTTATCCTCTTCCCTGGCTAATTGAGAAGCTTTCATTTTTTTTTTTTTTAAGATTTTATTTATTTGACAGAGAGAGAGTTAGCGAGAGCAGGAACACAAGCAGGGGAGCGGGAGAGGGAGAAGCAGGCTTCCCGCTGAGCAGGGAGCCCAATGTGGGACTCGATCCCAGGACCCTGGGATCATGACCTGAGCCGAAGGCAGATGCTTAACGACTGAGCCACCCAGGCGCCCCGAGAAGCTTTCATTTATTTCTCCCTGATTAGCTTGGGATTTTCTTGCCAATAAAGCGCCATTTGCCACAGTTCAGAATCTTACCACACTTGTACAGCTCCTTCTGAGCACACTGTTTCCATGCTGACGTGCGGTTATGGGTTAGAAGGAAGAAAGGCTAATGGAGTCCTGAGAGTCCTGGATGACAGAGGCACCCTGGCAGGATGACTGTCTGGGAACTCTGCTGAGAGGCTGGATGGGAAAGGGTTCGGGACTGCGCCTTGACAGCTGATCCTATCAGCAGAGAAGGGGTTTCAAAGAGAGTTTTCTAAAATTTCATTTTGCATTTGTGAATGTGCTGTAAGGGTGACCGTGTGTTTGGGGCTGTGCCTCACAGGAGGGATGTGTCCTGGCAGGGTCATCACAGGGCAAGGGAATACTTCTTTCCTTCACACTACATTTTGCAGGTTCAGAAATCTGATTTTATCAGAGGTGTGTAACGTGATTTCTTCATCTTCCAAACTTGTAAGAGCCTGAGTTTTGAAAAAAAAGAAAGGGGGTGGAGAAAGAAAGAAAAAGAAAGAAAAAGAAAGAAAGAAAGAAAGAAAGAAAGAAAGAAAGAAAGAAAGAAAGAAAGAAAGAAAGAAAAGAAAAGAAAAGAAAAGAAAGAGGAAAAAAAGACAAGGAAAATGAAAAGTCAACCTGAGAATTTCCACTGAACAGCACCTATCAGGTAGGCCACACGTCAATATTTTCCTTTCTCAATAGGGAATTTTTTTCCCCCTCTTGAGTTCAGATTTTGGGTTTTGGCATCAGACTACCAAAGGTACAACAGTTTGTGATGCTGTGGAAGCTACCTGAACCTCAATTTCCTCCCCTATAAAATGGAAAAAAAGTAACTATATTGTAAGACTGTGAGGAATAGGTATAAAACAGTACATAAAACACCTAGCAGTTACTAGTCATGTTCATAGTAAGCTCTTCATCCTTTTTTCCTCCTCCTAGGAGTCAGTAAGGTATTTACAATCAAGTCATAAATCCCCAGGGCACCCACTCGACAAGCTGGCACGCTGTTGCCCGGACAGCTGGGCAGATGTGCGCGGCTTGTACCGCAGTAAGCACAGAGGAGGACACACGGCGACTCAGCACAGTTCCTGCCCTCTGAAAACACATGTGCGCGCGCACACACACACACACACACATGCCCATACAACCCGTGTTCAAGGGGATTAAAGTCTTACCAAAGCGTGAGTCCTGGGCCTCTGACAGCCTGACAGGAAGTGACTGTACTTTCCCCAACCCCTTGCAGGCATTGTAGGTAGATGGAAAAAATCTCTTGCATATATGTGCAAGGCCTTATTTATTCATATATAAATATAAAGTTTTAAGGAAAACTTTATAGCATATAGTTTAAGGAAACAAGAATAAAACTCAAATAGAAGCTTCCTCATTTGTACTTTTGGCCTTAATAAAGAAAACAGATAAGAAAAAGTAAAGAGAACAGATGATGACAAAAGCTATCATGGGGGGATAGAAAGTTTATTGATAAAAACAATGGAGTGATCTCTTCCTTTTTGGGGTACATGGGGTGGGAACACTGGCCCTCAGCATATGAATTGTAAGGGGTATGTTATGATTATAAACAAGGGGTTTTGCTTTATGGAATCTTTGTTTTTTTAAGTTTTTATTTATTTATTTTAGTAATCTCTGCACCCAACAGGGGGCTCACACTCACAACCTTGAGATCAAGAGTTGCATGCTCCCCCGACGGAGCCAGACAGGAGCCCCACTTTATGGACTCTTAAAGGAGCTGAGCTCTCAGACAGCTAGCTACCTCCCAGTCTCAGCATCAGCCATGTTGCTGCCTGAATGACTTCTATGATTCACATGTGTTCTTGTTAGCTGAGATATGGTATCTCTTGCTGACTGATCTGTATCCTAGGAATCTGTATCCTAGGGGTTTCCATTTGTCCTGGGGCCTGTACCCTTATATGAATGGCCAAGGAGGCTGACTGTACTGTCTGCCGAGGTATTTTGGTTGAGTGATTTGGTGTTCTTAGATCTAAATTCATTGCTCTTAAGCAGTATTGGTGTTTGCTATGTGTTATAGAATATCACCACTTTATTTTTTGCCCAATCTCCTGAAGGCATTTGAGTTTTTCATCCTAGCTTTAGAGTAAGCAAAGCCTTTACCATCTAGCTGAATCCTACCTCCCTAGTCCCGTCAATAACAAAATTCCTACCCTAGTAACATCTTGATAGCTGATACTCCCTAAGGAATATCCCAAGGTCTCTGTGACTTTGCCAGGTCTGTCCCTTTCGAGTAGAATGCCTCTCCCGCCCTTATTTTCAACCTGACCAATCTCTACTGCTCTCTCAGATCTCAGCTTGGACATTGCCTCTGTGAGGCTTTCCTCCCTGAGTCGCCCTGCCCCCTCCCTAGAATTAGTCAAACCTCCCTCCGAAGAGCTTGTTGTCTGTACTCCAAGCACAGTGTGTTTATTGGAAAACAAATATGCCACAACCACTTCAGAAGTTCCTTAAAGGCAAAACCAGGTGTTTTTAACTCAATGTAGGATCCTTTGTGGCATTGAATCCTTTCTCGAGCATCTATTACCTATGGAATCTCAAAAGATAACAGGTGATGAGTTTCCTTATCTCAGACCAGGTCAGGGGTGCGAGGCCAGTGAGCAGAATCTCTCTGGGTTCTCAACCTGTTCCAATACAACCCTTTGTCACTGCCGGGTGGGGTACTTCTGATGATATTCTTCACTGTGCTGGGACCCCTGACATCCTCTGCTAGGGGAAGGGAGACAAAGCATAAAATCTGCTCTTTAGTCTTTATGCTTTGCTTCCCTTGATACCAAAGAATTGGCAGGAGCAGGTCTGACCTCCCGATGTTAGACCTGGGGGAGCCTCCTGGATCTACTTAGTACCAAACACTCTCTTTCATCTGGCTGTTGCCCAAGCTGTTCTTGCCCAGGTGCACATAACCACTTGGGTGGGTGGCCACCCCTAGTGATTTTAAGTTACAGGAGAGTAGAAATACGTGAATCTCGTTGCTCCAGGAAATCAAGTTATCCTTCTAGTTTTAAAATAAAATCTGGCAGATGTTTGTTAGAGACTTCATAATTCGTTCTTCAAAGGAAGGAAGAAAGATTAAATGTTATTTACATACCTACAACTGGGATAGGCAGACATTTGGGCTTTGGGATAAGCAATGGTCTGGGGAATTTTGAAGGAGAGACAATCAAGGAAATTGCAACTCTTTCAGCTCAAACGGAAGCATCAATTAGAAAAGAAACCAGAAACGGAGAGAATGTCTATTGTCTAATTCAAGGCTCATGGCCTTCCTAAGTGTTTTAGACTAGAACAAGCCCACATTTGGAAAGTGCTCTGAGCTCTTTAAATACTAGTTCAGCTATATTAGACATAATCAAATATGTAGTCACTTAAGGATGTTAAACTTTTTTTCTCTTTAAAATTCTCTGTTTTAGGGTTTTAAAATACAAGTGACGGCAGGGTTCCTGCAAAAGGATCGCCATTGCTTTCTCTCTGTAATGGTCTATAAAAGTTGCTGCATCTAAAATAAAATTATGTGCAAGCTTGACACTTTGCCCAGCTTAGATTCTGGCTATGTTGGAATATTTGAACCCAATACCCAGTATGAGATGCATGCAGTCCTGTTCAATTCCTACTGTGGATATTTCCCCTCTGTTTTGAAATCAGAAAAAGGAAATCCAATCCTGAGGGTTCCATTCCTGGCATATTTATGCCCCAGGCAGATTGAGGGTGTAAAATAGACTTTTCACAAATGAAGAGACAACACGCTTTTCAGCCCAGGACAGGAAACTTCAGCTGTTGCCAAGACAACTGTCGGATTCTGGCTCCTAGACTGGCTGCCTGAGGGGTATCTCAGAGCCCCAGCCTCCTGGGCTGTCACTCACTGTCAGACCAAATGCAAAGGCCTTGGTAGTGAATTCACAGTGAGAATAGAGAGTTACTCTACAGGCTTTCCAGAAACAATGGGACCATCTCTGAATTATCAAAAAAAAAAGCAGGTGGAGCCTCTCAGGGACAAAGTATATACATAATATACTTTAAAAAGTAAGTAATTGAATGATACTATAGTGGCAGATACATGTCATTATACATTTGTCAAAATTTGTAAGTTAATGTATGACACCCCAGGGTGAACCCTAGTGTAATCTATGGACTTTGGGTCATTAAGATTGTCAGTGAAGGTTCACCAGTTGTAGCAAATGTACCTCTCTGGAAGGGACACTGACAATGGCTGTGTGTGTTGTAGGGGGAGAGCAAGGGATATACGGGAACTCTTTGTACTTTCTGCTCAATTTTGCTGTGAACCTAAAACTGCTCTGAATGATAACATTATACATGAATAAGCAAATAAATAAATAAATGGAATCATTGGTGGGGGCTGAGGGGGGGACAAATCTGAAGGGCTCAAAGCAAGACTGTAGGAAAGTTGTACTAGCTTGTAGCACAATCAGAACAGAAGCCCAATGGATATGAAAGACCCAAAGAACACTCTGCTGCCTTTAAGAACATCACGTTGCTCTCTGGGTGAGAAAATAATTTGGTTCACGTGGGCTGGGAAACTAGTCACCCTCGGATTAGATTGTGTTTCTTGTTTATATTCATGGCTGCAGTGTAGAAACATGCTGAGATTTGTAAAGGTTACAAAGGAGAGAATATGGCCTTAAGAAAGGTGATGTTTTATATAATGGTCTAATTAATGCTGATATCTATCCATCTCGGCCCCCTGCCTTGAGCCAGGAAAGCTTACTCCCCCGTGTCTATCCAGGGCCCAGACACTAGGGACTATTGTGTAACCTCTCGAGGTGCATCTGCATTTCTGCTGTTTGTTGTGGGCCCCTCCCTTCTCTTTCCCAGTCCCTGGTAATAGTTTTTGTTGCAGCTACTACGGTTGCCTTTGCAAGGAAAGTGAGGTGTGTAGTGCTAGGGAGTGGAGGAGATAGGTGTCAAAGTGAGGATGAGGGGTTCCCCCACCCCAAGAAAGCTATCTTGGAAAACCTGGGGCTAAGGGGGCACATGTTCACACCCACACCTTGCCACCCTGGGGAACTTTTTCCCACCCAAGTGGACCAGTCCAGTCCAGTGTCTGTGATCTTTACCTTGACAGGCTAAAAATATGACATTGGTATGAAAGTATGTACATGTTGAAAAGAGAAGAGCAATTAAGAGGCTGGGCTCTGGAGTCAGACTGGCAGGGGTTGAAGTTCAGTTCTATCACTTATAGCTAGGTGGCCCTGGGCAAATTCCTTAACTTCTCGTCCCTCAGGTTCTTCATCTGTAAAATGAGGATAATAATAGCACTCACCTCATTGTGAGTTGTGAGAATTAAATGATGTCACCCATGTAAAACACTCAGAACAGTACCTCGCATGCTGCAATCAACCAAGTTGGCTTAAGGTTGTTACTATTGGCTTTCTGGCTTCCTCTTGTTTAGACCCAGGCATGGCTATCTCACTGCCTGATATAATGCACTTGGGAACACGAAACTTAAGTCCCAAGACAAGGAACAATGTATTCTGGTATGGTGGTATTAAGTTTCAATTTCATAACACAACTGAAAAAACAAACTTAATAAAATGTTGAGACTTTTCTAGATGCTTGCAGTGACAAAAGGACAACCAACACAAACTGATTTGAATCCCTTTAGCACCAAGGCTGCTTTATGAAATCTGATCCATGGCATGTTTCCTTTAAGAGGCGAAGAAGTTTTAGGTGATAAAAATCTGTCTTATAATTTAAAAAAAGACTATGGTAGTAAGGAATCCTATAATAGAGGTTACTTTAGCTTAGTTCTCGTACTGTGTCTTGTTTTCAATCCATAAGGAGGAGGAGATTGTCCTCTGTCAACTTCCTTTATGCTCTCCGTGGGCCAAGATTGTGCCTAGACACACTTACGAGTTGCCCCTGAGCCTGATAGACCAGTCACTGGGGAAGTAGAGCGCTCCCTTTCCTCTTCCTTCATGTGCTCTCTTTACCAATCAAGGAAAAAAACTGGCCTCCTGGATCATTACCCATTGATTTGTGTGGACGTAGAGTGGGGGTATCTCTTGGATTTGAGTCACAACTATACTTACCCAAGAGGCTGTTGCTTTTATTGTAGTATTAGGTGCTTTATGGATATACACCTTAATGTTGAGTTGTGCTTGTTTAAATTTTTTTATATATTGATCATCCTGTGACAATAATTGAAAGTGCTTCTGAAGTTACCAAATAACTAGAAAGAAATCAAAACCCAATGCATAGGAAGGTATAGGTGGTCTTCTGCCATGTTTCAAAGAATGACTTTTAAAAAATACATGTGGGATTATTTCTGTTATAACAATGACCAAAAGAACTTTCTGTGATGGCAGAAATGTCTGTTTTCCATGCTGCCCAACATGGTAGCTACTAGCCACATGCGAGTATTGAGCCCCTGAGAAGTGGCTAGTGCAACTGGAGGAACTCAATTTTTAATTTTATTCAATTCTAATAAGTTTAACTTTAAAAAGTCACAAGTGGCCAAGCCTACCAATTGGATGGTGTAAGTTTAGAACATGATTAAAAGTGATTTAACCTCTCTAAATCTCATTTTATTAATGTGCTAAAGGCTTGACCTAAGCCACTGGTTCTCAACACTGGCTATACGATGAAATCACTCAAGCAGTTTTGAAAAATACCAGTGTTTGGTCTCTTTTCCCAGTGTTATTTAGTGTGCAGCCTGGGCATTGAGATTTTTTGGAGTCACTCAGATAATTCCAAAGTGTAGTCAAGATTGGGAACCAACACTGAAATATATTATCTTTTAAGTTTTCTTCCAGTTCTAGGTTTAGCTGCAAATTATACTGAATTTAGAATTCTTTAGGCAAATAGAGCACTTGTTACTTTAGTGTTTAGTAGAAAATTACCTATGGATATAAGCTTTTTGCAAAAGCTGTTCATCCTAAAACTTATCTAAAACTTAATTATTTGAAAACATTAAGCCTGATATACTCTTCTTCGTAGTTTTTCCTAATTGATACAGACCATGGGTTCAAGCTATAGACAGGAGGCTATGTGTATGTACTTGTTTGGGACTCTGACTGCAGCCTTGTGTCAGGGTTTGGCCATCTGCCTGTGAAACTGCAGGGGGTGACCTCACTGAGTTATCCAAGCTGCAAGTTCATGGAGATCTCAGTGGGAGGTCCTTGGGCAAATCACTTGGAGCACCATAGGGCAACTGCTGAGTTTGTATCTTCCCTGGGATTAGAAAAACAAAGTTTTTGGCCAGGCCATTCTCTCCAAAGCTACCATAGACATGGTTCCAGAAAGTGTCAGGACAGTTGTCCCAGGACTTTTAGGGTCTCAAACAAACGTACAATTCTAGCTAATAAATGCCTCAAAGAGCGAGTGAAATAGGTGTGAGTATTCAGTTTTTTTAAAAACTTCAGTTTTTAAAAGACAGTTTGATTCATAACTAGGGTTTGTTTGTTTTGTTTTTTGAGGATCTTGACTAACTGATATTATATTTACATTGAAGAGTAAAGGACTACATGTAGTCAAATGTTAGAGATCACTGAGAAGGGAGAGAGGCAGGATAACTTTTTACCAGATTGCTTTATTTGCCATCATTTTAAAATAAGAGAACAGACAATGGGCCAATGAAACTAAACAGAGCCCGACAGCAGCTCCACCTATCACCACACATTTGGTATGATAGACACGGGATTGCAGATCACTGAGGACAAGACTGTTTAATAAATCTTACTGGGAAAATGATAAATCTTACTAGGAAAATGTTATGTATACATAAAAATAAATTAAAACTAGATCCCTACCTTACACCAACAGACTGGTAAATTCCAGAAGATTAAAGATCTAAATGTGAAAAGTATAACTTTTAAAAAAATTGTGGGATGTAAATTATTCTCTACTCCTTAAATCATGAAGATAAGACAAAAATGCCAAAGAAAACAAATTTGAAATATCCCTGCACAAAATTTAAAACTTCTACATATTAAGATAGCAAAAAACAAAATTAAAAGAAGAAAATGCAGACTGGGAAAATTGATTTGCAATACATAGTTGATAACACTGAAAGTTCTTACAAAGCAAGAAGACCAAAAGAAAAATGGGCAAACAATCCAAACAAGCTATTCATAGAGGAAGGCATCATATTTTCCAATAAACGTGCCTCTCCATTAATTAGGTAATCCAATTTTTTTTTCAAAAAATTTTTTTATTTTAAGTAGTTTCCACACCCAATATGGGGCTTGAACTCATGACTCTGAGTTCAAGAGTCACATGCTCTACCAACTGAGCCAGCCAGGCACCCCAAGGTAAATCCAGTTTTAAAGTAATATACCATTTCATACCCATCAGATTGACAAAATGTATAAAGACTGACAATATCAAGAATTGGTGAGGAAGTTGAACAACAGGAACTGTCAAACACTGCTACGAGAGTCCAATGGGCACACCCGCTTTGGAAAGCAACTTGACAATACCTAGGAAAATCTGAAGGTGCGCATATCCTATAGCCCAGCAATATCACTTGGAGCATGTATCCTAGAGAAATTTTTGCACACATGGAAGGAGATATTAAAGAAATAGACATTCAATATTCATTATAAAAGCAAATAATTAAACAAAACTGCTTTCAATCAGAAAAGTGACAAGTTGTGGTATAGCTCTGCAAATTAGCGAGTTAGCACTATGGGTGTCAGTATGGAAATGCCTAAAATAAGATTGAGTGGAAACTAGTTGCAGAAGGATGTTCCATATGCTATTTATATAAAGCTTAAAACAAAATAATTTATTATTTTTACATAAAACTATCTACATATAATTGTCCTACATATATAAATAGTTATTAAAAACATTCATGGCTTCATTTACTATATGGAAGTAGGATGAGATTTGGGAGAAAAACACAGAGGGTTTTAAATATATCTAAAATGTTGTATTTATCAAGCAGAATGGTGGAGTTGCAGATGTTCATTATACATAGTTTGGATCTCCAAAATGCTTCAGCAAGAAATAAAGGGCAGTAGGTTGATGATCTTCCAAAGAATATTTATTTTTTTAATATTTATTTATTTTAGAGAGAGAGAAAGAGTGTGAGCAGAGGGAGGGGCAGAGGGAGAGGGAGAGAGAGAGAATTTCAAGCAGACTTGCCACTGAACACAGAGCCCGACGTGGGGCTTGATCCCAGGACCCTGAGATCATGACCCTGAGCTGAAACCAAGAATCAGATGCTTAGCTGACCAAGCCACCCAGGCACCCCCAAAGAATATTTAATGATAAGATTTTTGTGATAAGAAAAAAAAAAGATTTTTGTGATAAGGAACAACAACAACAACCAAGTTACAACTTGAGAACTCTCAGACTACAACTTAAGGAACTCTTAGATATCCAACAATATAACCAATGGTTATTAAGCTTGTATGGGTGGTGGGTATGTATCTGGGTCCAAAACACAGGTGTGCAGGCAATAATTCTTAATTTTAATAAAGATAAACATCTTTTCTATTTCAGGCTGCCATTTGGGTCTTGTCATTAGTGACAAAGAGGAAGCTGTTTGGTTTGGGGTGTATTCTATCCTGGAGATCCTTGTCTGGCTTCACTGTCTTGATTGGCCTTTTGTCACTGACTGTTGCAAAATGTGCCCCTCCACTTGTGTAGCTCTCTATGCTCTTCCCCAGACATGTTTTGGGTGCAGAAATCCTTCTGTGAAAACGCCTGAGCTGGCCTTGACTACATGGGCAGAAGGTGGAGTGAGAAGCATTAATTGCTATTTCAAGAATAGTACCCTATTATATACTTACATTTTGTAAGTGAGCTTACAGTCTAGAAAGTGAAGGGGATTAGAATATGCCACCACAAAGTATGCCGCTTTGCCATAAGGATTATTTTGAGCTGTAAGTAACTGAGAAACAGCAGACACACAAAAAGATCTCTACCCTCTCATTTCTGACTGAAAGTAGGGCATACATTTACCTTTGTGAAGCTGTCCCCTTCCTTTCCCTTGTACCTGGAAGAGAAGATGATTATTGTCATTGAAGACAACACCAACTTGAATCTGCATAAACAAACCTTACTGAATAATGCTTATCTCTTCTGCTAGTTTCTCCCATATATTTACCTTCCCCAAATTTATTGCTCCTGGAAGTCCAAACCCCTTTTCCTTTGTCTTGTTATATCTCCACAGTTTATTGCCCTTTGTTATAATGGTATATAAGCTCTCAGGTCTAATTGCTTCTTGGGATTTTCACTTCTTTTCTATGTAGCCCTCCATGCCACATAAAAGTATTGACATCAAATAAAACTTATATGTCTTTTTTCCTGTTAATCAGTCTCTCCTCAATTTTATTAGCAGGGCCTCAGGGATTGAACCTAAAAGGGTAGAGGAAAAAAGATTGTCCTCCTCTACAAAAGGAAAATAACATACGGGAGATGGGGGGAAAGATAACTGCTTAGGTAAACATGGCAAGAGTTAAAGACTTATCTGATCAGTAATTTTTTTTAAAGATTTTATTTCTTTATTTGAGACACAGAGAGAGAACAAGTTGTGGGCAGGGGCAGAGGGAGAGAGAGAGAGAGAAGCAGACTCCCACTGAGTAGGCAGCTCAACGCAGGGCTCAATCCCAGGACCTGGAGATCATGATCTGAGCTGAAGGCAGATGCTTAATGACTGAGCCACCCAGGTGTCCCCAATCAGTAATTTTTAAGAGCTCACTTATTTAAGAAAAAGTACACATATTGCAAGATAGCTAAAAACCATTACATTTCAAATCCACATATTGTTGGAAACATTGTTCCTACTAGCTAATAGATAATAAATGCTAACTATTAACTAAATAACATGTTTTTAAATTTTTTTTAAGATTTCATTTATTTATTTGACAGAGAGAGAGAGCACAAGCACAAGCACAAGGAGGGGGAGTGGCAGGCAGAGGGAGAGGGAGAAGCAGGCTCCCTGCTGAGCAAGGAGCCCAATGTGGGGCTCTTTCTCAGGACCCTGGGATCATGACCTGAGCCGAAGGCAGAAGCTTAACTGACTGAGCCACCCAGGCGCCCCCAATAACACATGTTTTCAAAAAATAGATTTCTATAGACTGAATGCTGTGTGCCTGTCCCACCAATTTCATGTATTAAATCCTAACACCCAGTGCGATGGTATTAAATCCTAACCCCCAGAATATCATCACACTGGGTGTTAGGAGGTGGGATCCTTAGAAGAGCTCTGCCCTCATGAATGGGATTAGTGCCTTTATGAAAGAAGTTCCAGAGAGCAGGAAAAAAAAAAAAAAAGTTCCAGAGAGCATCCTTGTCCCTTCTGTCATATGAGGTTTTAGAGAGAAGATGGCCATCTATGAACCAGGAAACTGGCTCACCAGATACTGAATCTGCCGGCACCTTGATCTTGGACTTCCCAGACTCCAGAACTGTGAGAAATAAATTTCTGTTGTTGATAAGCCACCCAGTCTATGGTACTTTGTTATAACAGCCCAAACAGATTAAGACGCAGATGCATTGGAATATCTTCAGATTTGGCTAAGACTGTTAGAATTGTGAAGTCCTCATTCAATTCAAGCAGGGTTAAGAGGTGGGTGTAGTTGTATGGCAGAGAGATGGTGGAGGCCTCAGGTCTAGAAAGTTTTACTGGACCATCATCCTCTGCCTTGCCAGGTCTCAGCTTGGCTGCTCCATGGGAAGTGGCCTTCTGATTCTCTTTTTCCTCTTCTCAGGCTTATCCTGAGATAAGCCTGAGAAGCTTTTTCCTCTTCTCAGAACCAGGTTTATCTTAAGGAGTTTAGAATATTTTCAGGAGCCTGTTGGTATCCCATATTCTCTCTACCTCTGATGTCTATAACTCTTTTGCAACTAGAGACACATTTTTTTAAAATTCAGAATTGGAGACGTCTTTAAGATCTGTTGCTGGGATAACAGTGGCAGGAATTTCTTGCTCAGCCAGTGATCCTCAAAAGGTGGTCTTCAGATCTGCAGCACCAGCAGGACCTGCGGACATGTTAGCAATGCAAATTCTTGACCCCCATCTAGACCTCCTGAATTAGAAACTCTGAAGGCAGGCCCGACATGCTGAAATCTGAGAACCACTGTGCTAAACTGAACAAACAAATGACTAAGAACGGAGCTTTCCACACCTCCGAGTTACAACTTAATTGGAAGTGAAGTTGAGAGACCAAACAGAAGAGCCTTAGGGCCTTGGAGGAGCAGCTGTAGAAAGCACAGACACTGCATCAGTCGGTGGTCAATGGGAACCAGACCTGAAGGTTCGTCCTGTTCTTGGCTGCCCGGTGGACTGGTATAGAAGCCAACATTGACGCAGTTTGTTAAGTGCTTAATTACCTTGTTGAATGACTGGCTAAGCACTGATGACCTACTATGTGTGGGGCATGAGGGACAGCAATGGATAAGCTTTGATCCCTGCCCGCACACAGCTTGGAGTCTAGTGGGAAAAGCAAAGAAGTAACCCAACAGTTGCCCTCACTGTGACTCCCATGACAGTGTGGTAGATGCTAGGGAAGCTGATGAAGGGTGCCTATGCCCGACTTGGGGGGTCGGGAAAGGTCTTGAAACTTAGAGCATGAATAGGAGTGTATCACGTGAAGGGAGTGGGGCCTGGGGTACAGAATTCACTGAGTTTTCTTTCTTAATAAAGAAGCTCTGTCTCCAGATGATTTATCAATCTCTACCATCCCACGCAGTACATAAAAAAATGCCCAAGATGTTTCCCAACCCCTTGAGAAGTGAAATATAATGTACATAATAAATAAGACAGCTTCTGATTTATTTGGGCCCTTGAGGCCCTCATTTTGGCCTGATAACACTTCACTAGGTTACTCACACTACAGATTTAGATTAGAAGTTATATAGGAAATTATACCCATCAAAATTGGAAAATGTGATAAAAAGTATTACAGGATCATTTTGCATGGAACTTACAAATCATTGTTTGTTTGATCAGTGTTTCAAGAAATAAATGGTAGTATCCTGAATTTATCAAAGGAGATTTTTGTTGTGCCTCTTTTTGACATTTTCACTGAGCATCTATTAGATGGTGATAATGGGAGATGAAACAAGTTGGTAATTAAAAATTAATAGTACTATCAATAAGGAATAAGGCCCAGTGTTCCTTCTAGTTCACTCCACATAGCTTCTTTCAGGGTAAGTTACCCCGAAGAGGGGTTTCCTTCAGTGTACATCCTCCAAGGCAGTACCCTCAGCCATCGGAACACTTGGCTCTAGATCTGTCGGTCTCAAATCTATCAGACCCAACACCCATTTCTATTGTAAATACTTTGATTATCCTAAATGAAACATTTATAATGTAACTACTTTCTCTGTATCCAACTTTTATATTTCCATTAGTGTATTACATTATGCTGATTTTTATAATTGCATGTAGGGAGATTTTCTTGATACATGTCAGTATTGCAGTAGGGCTCAATTGCACTAGAAGACATAATGGAATTGTCTGTAAGAATATTTTTGTAGAATCATCTTGAATGCTACAGATACAAATGCAGATTGATAGTTAGGCTACTTTTTCATATTATGACCAACTTAGTAAAATCCAAACAAAACAATGTGTAATAGTTCCTTGATTTATGTGGTAGTTGCATTCTTGGAAATTTTATGAATATTAAAACCATACACAAATTTTCTCTCTTCCTTCCTTCCTTCCTTCCTTCCTTCCTTCCTTCCTTCCTCCCTTCCTCCTTTCCTCCCTCCCTCCTCCTTTCTTCCTTTCTCTCTCTTTCTCTCTGAGAAGCTCCCATGTAATAAGCAGTTTGATTGAGAGGCCTACATGACAAACACCCTTGTGAGTGAGACTGTTACGTGGGACCATCAGCCCCAGTCAAGCCCCCAGGAGATGGCCGGCCTGGCTGACACTTTGACCACAACCTCATGAGAGACCCTGAGCCAGAATAACTCAACTCAGCTGTTTCTGGATTCCTGGTCCTCAGAAATTATGAGATGGTACATATTTGTTGCTTTAAGCTGCTAAGTTTGGGGGGTAATTTGTTACACAGCAATAGATAGCGAGTATAGATTGTAGTACCTGGAAGTGGGGTGCTACCAAACAAATACCTAAAATTGAAGAGTGGCTTTGGAACTGGGCAGGGGATGGTAGCTGGAAGGATTTTAAAGAGTGCCTTAGTGAAAGCCTAAATAGTCTTCAACAGACTGTTAGTTGAATTTTGGACTTTGAGCAGGTTGCTGGTTGGGGTTTAAAAGAAAGCGAGGAAAATCTTATTGAAAAAGGAGGACGGGGTGCCTGGGAAGCACAGTCAGTTGAGCATCTGACCCTTGGTTTCAGCTCAGATCATGATCTCAGGGTCCTGGGATTGAGCCTTACTCCAGGCTCTGAGCTCAGCTTTAGCATTCTCTCTCCCTCTCCCTCTGCCCCTCCCTTGGCTTGCACATGCTATCTCTCAAATAATAAATAAATCTTAAAAAAAAAGAAAAAGGAGGATAGAGAATCCTTCTTATGCAGGGGCAGAGAGTTTAGCAACATTGTTATCTTCAGTAGTGTGGAAGATAGAAAATGTACCTAAAGAAGTGGGTGATCTAGCTAAGGAGATTTCCAGCCAGAGTGCTGAAGGTGCCACTGGTTTCTCAGAGCTCTTTATAACAACATGCAATAAGAGAGAGATACACTTAAGGAAGAAATGGTAAGCAAAAGGAGCCAGGACTTATTAGTTTTAAGAATGTCGGTCTCTACCTGTGACAAACAATGCTAAAAGGAAGAAATGTCTTTAGAGCGAAGGTTAAATCTAGGACACAATCAGGGGAACATGGTCTAAAAATGAAGCTGAGAAAGATCAAAAGTTGTGCCCTGGAGTACCAATTTAGTCACATAAAAGGTCCTAATGTTGATAAGGGTGTAGCTCACAGATCCTCTCAAGCAAACAATTGGGCCCTCAGCAGAATCCCTAGGTAGAGAAGAGGTTATCTCAAGGAGATTTGTGGGTGTGACTTTTGTCTAATAGAATGGATCTGATAAAATTTGTAAGGGATTCACAAAATTTCTAAAAAGAATAATATCAGCAGAAACATTGCCAATTAGAACTCAAAGGGACAGAAAAAGTATGAAATGAAAAAAGGCCTTTGTACCTCCCCCCTTTGTACAACCCCCACCACACACATTCTACTGTAAGTTTGGAAAATTATTCACCTGTTTACAGGTACTAATTTTCAGGACAAAAAAAAAGGGGGGGATGGCTCAGGAGGTGTAGCCAAGAGCCCTGGAGAAAAACACCTGGGTAGGAACAACGCTGAGTCCTAAGGAACTTCCAACATTCACCTGGCTGGATTTCAGAGTAGCTATGACTCCTCCCATTTCCTCCCTTTTGGAATAGGACATAATGCCTGTGTTGTTTACCCTACATGTGTTCTACCATTGTATGCTAGCTGTGGGGAGGACAGCTAACTTTTCTCTTTAGTTTTCTGGTTTTTAGATTAAGCGGGACCATACTAAAGGAACTATACCCAAGGAGCCTTCTGTGAACCTGGACCTGACTTAGATGACATGATTCTGGATTTTGAGCTGACGTTGTAATGGAAAGAAGATTTTAGAAGTCTTGGGATGGGGTGAGTACACACATGTGGGGGGAACATGAATCACTGGGGCCCAGAGGGCAGACTGTGGTAGCCAGTGTCCAAGGCAGTCCCCTGCTGGTATCCTGGTATACCTCCATAGAGTCTCCTTCCACACTGTGCCAGGATGCACCTGCAACATACCACTACTTCCAAGATTAGGTTATAAAAGACACTGCGGCTTCTCTCTCTCCCTCTCTCCTTTCATTACTCACTCTGAAGGAAGACAGCCACTGGGTAATGAACATTATCCCATATAATTAACACCCCAAGTGACAAGGAATGGAAGCCTGTTAACAACCAAATGAATAAGCTTGGAAGCAGATTCTCCAGCTCCAGTCAAGCCTTCAGAAGTCTGTAGCCCCAGCTGACAGCTTGACTATAATCTCATGAGTCAGAACTATCCAACTAAGCCATTCCTGGATTCCTGACCCTAGAAACTGTGTAAGATAATAAATGTTAAGTTTTTAAATTTGGGGGTAATTTAAAATGCAACAATAGATCATTAATATGCAGCTCCAATGCATTCATCGTACTTTTACCACATACCATAAGCTCTCACAGAAGAGCAATTTTTTAAATTTGCATGGATAGTTTATATTTTCAGAACAAGTCCTTCATGCATGAAGGAGCAAAGAAGGCTCTTCCTTTTCCTTCAATATAATCCTTTTGATAGGAGTGAAAACTTGAATCTGGCAGAAATCCTAATAGATATTATTCACACTTTTTCTTTATTTTAGACAGCTCTAAATGGATGAAATCAACCTGAGAATTTTCTTGGATTTAATTTAGAATCAATACCAGTTGAGTTTTCATGCAACTTTTAAATTGGGCTGGCTTTAATCTTAGCAATATGAATATACTTGGAATTCTTCCAAATCTCTAAGCAATAATCTTACTCAGTTTCCTTTAGTTTCTTGAAAGAAGAGGCTAGTAAGTTGGTGGAAATTCTATTCTTTTAAGGTTTAGTTTTTGTGGAGGTATCTTTAAAACACCCAAATGGGCTCCAGAGACAGGATAGGAGAGTGTCACTCATAACTTCTCTTTGTCTATGTTTTACCTATTTTTCTAAGTTCTTATGTGAATTTTGATATTGTATTTTGATCCTTAACTCTTGTAGAGAGTGGTGTTGAACACAATGAATTTTTTTTTTTTAAGATTTTATTTATTTGACAGAGACACAGTGAGAGAGGGAACACAAGCAGGAGGAGTGGGAGAGGGAGAAGCAGGCCTCCCGCAGAGCAGAGAGCCCGATGCTGGGCTCGATCCCAGGACCCTGGGACCATGATCAGAGCCGAAGGCAGACACCCAACGACTGAGCCACCCAGGTTCCCCCAACCAATGAATTTTTAAATGGTCCAGCTCTAACATTTGCGTTCTCCTTCCACAAAGCCCATACACAGCAATCAAAATCCACCTTCACCTCATGAGTGATGTTCACCCTCAAGTTCCTACACATTTCACATTCTTCTTCTACCTACAACTAGTTTGTCCAATCAACTGGACATTTGCTTTTCTTCTCCCTTTTTGGAAAACAGGCTGCTCCTGTGTTTTCAAGCCCTGCTATCTGGAGCATGTGAAAGCTTGTTCTCAGACTCCTTGCAAGTGAGACACTCTCTCTGAGGATCCAAGTCTGGAAGCACTTTATGAGCAACAATTGGAGATCTGTCTGTTCTGTTAGTGCATTCCATGGGAGTCTGGGAAGAAAAGCTCTGTGCAGGCCACTTTTTCATGGACAGCATGGATGGCACTAAATGTCATTTCATTTATTAACATTAAATGCCTGGTGACCAACTGCATTTGGAAAAATAAGGACAGAGTGAGGAAAAACCTCACTTAGGTTTGATTAACAACGTAAATGACTTTAAAGATCCTTTACTTGGTCAAAATCTTTTCTCCCTCATAGTTCATACATTTTCATTATGAACCCCCAAAGGGCCAAATTTTTACAACAAAACTATGAATGCTTTCAGGATATAATCCTGCAAATTCTCTCTTCTTAGCAACTTCCAACTATAGAATGCAGCATTGTTAACTATAGTCACCATGCTGGATCTCACATCTCCAGGACTTCATGATCTTATAAGAGGAAGTTTGTACCTTTTGACCTCCTTCACTCATTCCCCCTATTCCATATTACCCCCTTGCAATTCTTTCCTGAGTGTTTTTACATTTTTTTAAAAAATTAAAATATAGGCAATATATGATGATAAAGTCAATATGTGACACTCCCAGGCATGAATAAATCCTTTGCCATTTCTTTTTTTTTTTAAGATTTTTAAAAAAATTTATTTATTTGAGAGAGAAAGAATGAGACAGAGAGAGAGCATGAGAGGGAGGAGGGTCAGAGGGAGAAGCAGACTCCCCACTGAGCAGGGAGCCTGATGCGGGACTTGATCCCGGGACTTCAGGATCATGACCTGAGCCGAAGGCAGTCGCTTAACCAACTGAGTCACCCAGGTGCCCAGTCCTTTGCCATTTCTTAATATTTGAGCCTCATCCCTGCCTTTATTTTCTTTTTCCTACTTTCTTCATCCTATATTCTTCTCTTTTTCTCCTTTCTTTTCTAGACTAGGCTGCCCTCCTGAAAACGACCCTCAGTGAGATCGGGCACTGGGTGCAGTCTGCGGGATGCCCCGGGTCAGAAGGGGCTGAGCAGGAAGGGAGGCATCGTTAAACAGGCAGTTCTCAGGCCCACAGTGGGGGCAGACGGGGCGTGAGTCTGAGAAGTCTCACAGGGAAGTAGCTTGCTCCTGGGTCTCAGGAGAGCTACCATGAGCTGCCATGAAGGAAGATCCAGGGCTCTACTGTCGGTTCAACACTGTGTTTTTAAACTCTCCTCAAGTCTGACTACGTGTATATGAAAAAGCCATATTGGATAGAGATGAAAGGACTCTTAAAGTTTCTGACCAGGTTCTCTGCATACCCTTCCTCTGCCAGAAGAATTTGCAGTGAACCCCTTTGGGGTTGCCCTCCACCAAGCTTTTGCAACCAAAAGCCATGAGGAGGGCACAGGGGTGACAGGATGGATACTGAGGCCCTGGTCACTGGACTCTGAAGTTGGGAATTCCTCTGAGGAGATATGTCAGGCCCTGGCTTACCATAGACTGGCAGTGGGATACCTGGAAAAGCCACTGGTGGGCCCTCAGGACTGCTTCTCAGCATACCAGATACTAACCTGAGTTACCATCACTAGAAGCAGAAACTTCCACTTTTCTGAACTTTGCTCAGTTTGTAATAGTCAAGACAATGGGTCAGGGTGTGGCTCCATCTGGAGTTTGAGCTGCAGACCGGAGGAAGGAACAATGAAAGGCTGCTTGTGTTTCTGTGGTTTGGCTTAGCTGGAGAGGAGCCTGTGGGATAATGGCTGAGTGCTCGTGTCAGAATCTCTGCTGTTGGCCTGGTTGCTTCTGAAGCTGCCTCACTGAGCCGTGGTGGGTAGATAATCGAAGCTGGTCCTTGGACAATAATAGCCACTGTTTCTTCAGTGCCTCTCATGGGCTGGACGACATTAGGTGCTTTACACACACAATCTTAACAATCTAGAGAGTCAGGTAGTATTCCCATTTGTGAAATAAAATGTCGGGCAGTCCAGAGAAATTTAGTGGTTCAACATCAGGTTGAACATCTACTAAGTGGTCAACATTTCAACGCTAGTATACAGTTATTTTTGCTACAATGTCATATGCATCCCTAAAAACCCTTGCAGTTGGCAAAATAGTGAACCAAAAATAATAGGGTTTATGGGAGAAATGGGGTTGGTGCTAGAAAACTTTATTGTTAGAAACTCTAACCCCAATAACAGTACAAACAGAAATACTAGCCCATCTGAATGCCCTTCAGTGGTTGCAACTAGCATTACAGCTAGGACACAGGTCCTTTTTACAGCCTTAACATCCTAGGGCTCAGACTTCTGCCTAGCTACCCTGCTTGACCTCAGGGCATTCACTGCCAGTAGAGAATGTTTGCATCAGCACTGGAAATCTGATCCGGGTTTGAATACAGAGGGGTGCATCTCTGATGCATCTTCATCTGCACCTGCGAATCTACCAGAGACTTTGCTATAATGGAAAACTTAGGTGGCTGGTTTAGTGGCTTTAAGAACCACTACTTCATTGAAGGTCCTCATGTGTAGACACACAGGTTTTTTCCTGAAGTCTTCATATATTTCTTTCTTTTTTTTTTTTTTTTAAGATTTTATTTATTTATTTGACAGAGAGACACGGCGAGAGAGGGAACACAAGCAGGGGGAGTGGGAGAGGGAGAAGCAGGCTTCCCGCAGAGCAGGGAGCCCGATGCGGGGCTCGATCCCAGGACCCTGGGATCATGACCTGAGCTGAAGGCAGACGCCTAACGACTGAGCCACCCAGGCGCCCCGAAGTCTTCATATATTTCTAGGACCTTCTCCCTAAATGTAAGAAAACTTACTCTGACTGCAAAAATCATGTATTCAGTGACATAACTTCTGACTCAAATTTTTCTCTCCCCCAAATTCCTGGTCACTTATGAGGTACATTGCACCAAACGAACCAAGTGCTATTTTGGATCAGAAAATCCCATTTCAAAGCCCATGCAAATTTCTCCCCTGCTTTAGAGAGGCCTCACTGGACTTGAGGAAAGTTTATACTGGCTGGAGCATTTCTGACTGATAAGGTCTGTTTTTTTCTCCTCATATAATCACGACATCATGATCAGACCTAACAAAATTAACAGTGGTTTCTTAATTTCACCTAATATCCAGCCCATATTAAAATTTTTTGGTAGTCTCAAATGCTGTTTATAGTTGGTTTGTTCATATTAGGATCCAAACAAGGCCCATTTATTGCATTTGTTAGTTACATCTATTACGTCTTTTGTACTCCTCCTGCCCCCTTTAAATACAGTTCATTTATTAGAGAAACCAGTCCTTTGTATTATGGAGAATTCCACATTTTGAGTTTGGTGGATTGCTTTCTCATGGTGTTGGGGAGTTCCTCTATTCTCTATTTTTATTACTGTAAACTGGTTGTTAGATCTTGAGGCATGATTTAGATTTGGTTTCCATTTAATCGGTAAAAGTATTTCAAAAATGGGTTTTTATAGTTCCTGTTGCCTTGTATCTTGAAGTGCAATGCTGAGGCCTAACTCAGTGATGCTGAGCTAGACCACTGTATTAGGTGGTAGCAACTGGATCTCTCTGTTATAAAGTCCCCAGCAACTTGGCACTTATTGACTGATCAGCCATTAATCATTTCTTAGATCTACTGTTGCCCCAAGATTGGAAAATGGTGATTTTCTAGGTCTGTTATTCCTTCTGTATTTTTATGAAGAACTTGACCTCATCAACTCTTGGATAAGCTGAAACATAGCTGGTTCAGGAAAGGTGGAGTCTTGATTCTTTTTTTTGTATCAATTTTTGATGTAGAGTCGGTACCTTAGCAGATTCAGATAGTGACCAGTCTTTCCCTGAGAGTCATCGTAAATTACTGAATTTTTATATATTGATATTGTAAACACTGATGTCATTCTTTTTTGCTCAAATTGCCCCAACTTTGCCAGCAGATGTCTTTTCAGCTTAGTTACTGTGTACTGTTGACGTGACCTCTTTAGCGTCTGATTGTTTCCTTGTTTTCTGGCACAAAAACATGTCTGACTCATTTTGTAAATGTCCTCATGTGGACCTGAAATCAACTATTTCTCAAAAGGAATGACTTTTAATAGAAAATAGTACTTAAAGATCACAATTTGGTCATTAAAGAGAATTTAACTATTAAACAAGAGCTGAATGCAATCAGACATAAGTTTTCTAATTATGCACTAACATTTATAAAACTTTGTATTGTAATCTCTTCAAGAGAAAATATCCTTATTGCAAATTTAAACTTGGTTGTTTGACTCCATTTGCATTATGAAAAAACATTTTCTGTTCTTTGATAACATGAGTCTTAGGAATACAATTCAGTTTACTCAAATTGGTAGAGAAGTGGACTCGTAGCAAATATTAGGAAACTACCCCAAGTATTTCAAAATGTCCAATTACAAAGTTTTGGACTCAGAAGTTATGCTTCAAATTTTAGTTTTGTTTTTGAGTTTAAAAGAATAAACCTTAACACACATTTGCTCAGTTTTTGGTTGGGACGTTGATATATTTTCCATTTTATAGATTATTGTAGCTTAAGAATATTTTGTTTTTGTCCTTGGTTGAAAAATCTGTTCATTTTATTTGTGGCAGTCATTTGCAATTCTTCAAATTAGCACATGAAAAAAATCCAACTCCAACTTTATTAGTAACCAAATGATATGCAAATTAAAACAAGAGCATTTTTGTTACAACAAATTAACAAAGACTTAAAAAATTATATTGTGTTCCAGGGAGATTTAAATGACAATCTCACTTTTTAGGCCGGCTCTGCTATTGTGATTCCAAGATTTGTTTTTTTTTCTACTTGGGGTGTCTTCTATTTACTCCCCCAAGTATCAGAACTCCCTACTCCCTAACCTCCCCCAAGCCCTCTCTTCTGACCTGGGAGACTTGTAGAGACAACAAATATACTCTGCACAGAATTCAAGGTTCCACTAATTCTTTCTGTAAAGGGCTAGATAGTAAATATTTTTGCCTTTGTTTGCTAGGCAACAAAATAATCAAGATGCTATGAAGTTACTTACATAATCATTTGAAATGTAACCATTAAAACTATAAAAACCATTTTTACTTTGTAGGACTCTACAAAAACAGGTAGCAGTTCAGACCTGGCCCATGGGCCACAGTTTGCCAACCCCTGGCTAGATCCTCCTGTAAGGAAGAACATGCTGCCCAGCTGTGGGGAGTATTCTCTAATGGCCTTGAATGGTTAGCTTCATCACAGTCCCCCTCAACCCTGAGCCCAGCTTGTACTATTCGTGCACAGCCTCCAGTCAATGACTGAGCAGGGTCTAGCCTCCTATTGTCAGCCAGCAAGGGAAAGGGACCTAACTGCAAAGAACAGAGGTCTGCCAATAACCTGGATGTATTAGGAAGTGGATCCTTCCAGAGGGCCTGCAAATTAAGAGCCCAGCTGCCACCTTGAGGGGGACCTTATGAGATCCTGAGCAGAGAACCAGCTGAACTCACCCAGACTTCTGAATTACAGAACTATGTGATAATAATTGGGTGCTATTTTAAGCCACAAGGTTTCTGGTAATTTTGTTATCCAACAATAGAAAATGAATACACTGGGAATTTTTGTTTGCAGGGGACAACAACCCATGTGACACAGAGCAGATGGGAAAGAGAGAATAGATCTGAGAGCAAAGAAGTCAGTGACCAGACAAACCATATCACAATTTTTTTTTAGTACATCCTATAGCTTAGAGGCTTTTGGCAAATATGAATTATTCTGTTTTCTCAATAACTATAAAGATTTCATCAACTATTGAATGAGGCTTTATTTATGATGACAACAGGAATGTTAGACATCTCACTTGATTATTGTTAGTCTTATTGGAAAAGGACTTTATTAATTGATGATGGCCATATAAGCCTTCCCCCCACCCCAAACTGGTTTTCTCCATTTACTTTGATGTTTGTAATTGAGAAACAGCTACTAAGAGGTGGAGGCTGCCCAGAAAAGTCCAGGGCCATGCAGATGAACAGCATTGAGTATTCCCTACCGAAAGTGACCAGCTGCTGTTACCCACCGCAAATACCTGTGACAGCACAGAGGGAGTGATGGAGACAACCAGAGGTGCATTTAAGTAGAACAAAAGCCAGCCCCCTAATGATCACTTATAAAAATCCAAACAGAACCGAGAAATCTCATTGCCTAGCTTTTAAAAATCCATTATTTCTTCCAGACAGAAGCACTTAGGGGAGCAAAATGGCTTATTTTGGTATACATGTAGAGAAAGCAATGTAACAATAGAGCAAAGCTTCAAGATCTTCTGATCAAAGACTTGTGAAACTAATAGCTAACACAGAAAAGAGATAATAGCCCTTTTGAATGCATTTTGAGTGCTCCTATGAGATGTGCAATCTAATTGGGGTGTAATTGCCAGCTACTGATAATGGTTTCTTCCCTCTGGTTTGTGTTATCTGAGGTCTGCATCTCTTAGGACTAGAACTGTATGGATGATCAGGACTAGCCAGGATACCTCTGCAACGTAACTGAAGGTAAGAAGGCAGATGGTGTAGCATTCAGTTTCCCTGATAACCAGTTCAAGCTTAATTATACAGAATTCTGAGGTCTCATTAATGAAACACAATATAGAGAATTTATACTAGAAATCATATTCATCAATTGCCTGATTTCAGAGTAAGGAACTGAAGGGGGAAAAACTTAGAGTGTATTCTGCTTTTATTGTAGCAACTGTCGTCAGGAAAAAGAAATAGTCCTTGTCATCAAAGTAAAGCTCTTATTTACAGAAGAACATTAGCAATGAATGTAGAAATAATGATAGAAATAGAAAATAATAAGTTTACAAGACATAATGAAATAATTAATCCAGACACAGACCAATAATGAATGCTAAAACTGCTAGCAGAATGGGTGACAGAGCCCTAGACATTCACTTGGTACCAAAATATCACCCCCACAAATTACTTGCTAATAGCAAATGTGGGGAAAAAAACCCTTTTGAAATAGAGAAATATGGGTATCATCACTTGGTAATTAAACTTACTATCCAATTTTCCCACTATTAGTGATGACAATGCCTCATAAATTATACAGTGTTTATGATGGAAGTTGGATCTGAAGGCTTGATTAGATTCGCATTAAAGGAAATATGACACAGAGAAGAACAAATTAAATAACACTATGAGGAAACAATTGGACACATTCAGAATGTGGGACTTCTATGATAACTGGTCTCCTAAAAAAAGTCAATGGCAAGAAAAAAAGGAGGAGTAACTGGATTAAGAGACTAGTGAGGCAGAACCAAGTCCAACGTGGGACTTTTGATTGAATTTTGGTTTTTAAAATAAAGCTTTAAAAATACTCTGGACCAATGGTGAACATTTGAATATGGGTCATTCAAATATCAGGCAGGATCTTCACAGGAAACAGATGACAAACTCAAAAGAACTTAATCATGAAGTATTTAATGGCAATACTATTGAGAGGTGTGTTCAGGGCCAGACCAACTAACAAAGGATGCTGATGTACCTGGGATTAATACGGAAGCCTGATGTGATGCAGCCAAGGCCAGACCAGCAATCTGGCAGGGAGGAGCAGAGTAAAAGCCTCCCAGCTGCTCCCACCCTTCATCCCTTCCTGGTGCTTCCTGTTGGCCTCCAATGCCTGTGGGTGCTTGCTGTTGGCTGAACCCACCTGGGAACCTGGCTGTGACAGTCTCTCTCTGGGCTCCGAGCCCAAAAGAGAAGGTGGATAACAGGTGGGGAGAAAAGGGACAATAAAGCACAGTTGGCTGGTAGAGTAGATTAGGGAATTTTTGTTAATTGCTAGGTATGATGTTGATAATGGTGTTGTGCTTATATAAGAGAATGTCCTTAGGTTTTTTTTTGTTTTCTGTTTTTTGAAATGCATGTTAAAGTATTAAGGGATGAGATGTCATGATGATGTTTTATTTTGGGAAATGGTTCAGGCAAACATGTAGGTAGATGGATGGATAGAAAGAAAGAAAGAAAGAAAGAAAGAAAGAAAGAAAGAAAGAAAGAAAGAAAG